>NC_034606.1:50877792-50953986 GCF_900095145.1 Mus pahari | reverse complement strand
CTCACTCTGTAGACCAGGCTGGCCTTGAACTCAGAAATCCGCCTGCCTCTGCCTCCCGAGTGCTGGGATTAAAGGCGTGCGCCACCACGCCTGGCCAGTCTTCCTTTCATAGCTTGTGCATAGCAGGGTCTGCTTCCCAATAATTAGGGAGGAAACGTGTGACCAGGCAAACTGTGTCAGCTGTGAGAAGATCGTGGTGATACTGTACAGCTGTGATCTTGGTAAAGGAAGGCGAGAGAGAAAGAGGCGGGGCTGGGGGGAGCTAGAGAGTGAGCGCACATTGTACAGGAACTGCAAACCATTGGGAGATACAGATAGAGGGCTCAGGTGTTCAGAGCGCTGGCTGGCATGAGTTTGGTACCCAGCATGCACGTGGAAGCTCACAAGCATCTGTAACTCCAGTTCCCGGGGAATTTGTCATCCTCCTGTTCTTCCCGACACTGCACTGTTGAGTGGTGTACATACACGCGCAGGCAAAACACCCATACCCATTAAAAAAAAAAAAAAAAATCTAAAGGGCTCGCAAAATATTGTTTTCAAATGACAATAAATCAAACTGACGTGATTAATGTCAGTATGGGTTTCGATGTTTTCCTTGTCTGCATAAATCTGCCAGGGAAGGATTACCGTGTGTATTCTTGTCTATTCAGGCCGAGTGTGTTTCTGGTACAAAATCCAGAGTCCCTTTTATGACAAGAGGGGGCTCTAGCAGAAAGTACCCCTCTTCTCAGCACCAACCCCCCACCCCTGACTGGGGTTGGGGGAAATATAGGGTGACCTTGGACTGACCTCTGGGTATAAATCTTATTCTCAGGAATTGCCTGAGCTTGGCTGGCATGACTCACTTGGCTTGCTCACATGGTTCAAAATCTCTGTTTGTCTGTGTTGCATGTGAAACCCCAAGATCCAGAAGAGGTGGGTTGTGCACTCTGCCTTCAAGCCCCTATGATAGGGGAGGGTCTCTGCTGGTCCAGCAAACCCATGGGTCTTGCTCAGACACTTGGGCAAGTCTTTCCCCAGCACTTCCAGGTCCTTGTTTTGTTTGTTTGGTTTGTTTGTTTGTTTGTTTGTTTGTCTGTTTTGAGACAGGGTCTTATTACGTAGCTGTCCTGGAATTCACTATGTAGACCAGGCTGGCCTTGAACTCACTGAGATTCACCTGCCTCTGTCTCCTACTTGCTGGGGTTTAAAGTGTTCACCACCACACTCAAGGGACCTCCAGGTTCTTTGAGGTATGAAGTCTCAAGGCAGTGTTGCAAACGGCGTGCGTGGTGGCTGTTTGTGAACATGGTGTAAATTCGGGTGGCTCTATGATCCTTCTGTGTGTCAAGCATCCGCCATCTGGGTCAGTGGCCAACGAACCATTTTGGGATTCTTTTTTTTTTTCTCTTATATTTTTTTCAACAGATCTTCAGATTTGAAGACTATGTAAGATAAACATGCCACGTTTTCATAAAGTTAATTGAGCTTTGCAAAGAACCTAAAACTGTTCTGACCAAGGGTACAGCAAAGTGACCTTACTTTGTGGGGGGTTTTGGGGTCTTTTGTTTTTTTCTTTTTTTACTCTTCTACTGCACAAAGTCCTCTTGCCAACAAAGGGAGAGTATGATGTTTCATATGAGCCTATGAGAGTGCACCCCAGGGGTTCCATTACCATAAAAGCTCTCATTGTCCACAAGCCCGAGCCTGTAGTGTGAATTAGTTGTTTCTTTCCGGCTGTGTTTCCTGCCGAGGCAGCGAACTCCCGCCTGGCCTACGCAGGTATTCCATAAATATCGAGTAGCCACACTTCCACACAGGCATATTCTACCACCTCTCCGTGGGTCACGGGGTGATGTCTGAGACCCCGGTTATCTATTCTCCAATCTCCGCCCTTGGAATGTTAAATGGTTCCCTTGAAGCCAAGCTTGGTGGGTAATAGAAGCCAACCAAGGGGCCTGGAGTGGCCAGAGAGCCCTGTGGGAGTGTTGGCTGGGTGCCCCTCTGTAGAGCTGCAGTGCTAGTGATGGGCCAGGCAGCAGGCACAAGGTCACAGCCTTGTCCTCTGACAGGTGGCAGAGCCGGGAGATAAGGTGCTGGACTTCTGTTCCTAAACACAGACTGGTCAGACGGTTGGGAGCCGCCTGCGTGGAAATTTCACAGCTTCTGGGCTCACCCTGGGCCTTTGTGTGTTCCATTGCTCTGTTATGGGAAGTCCTCCAGGAGCTAGGCAGTCTGACCTGGGTGTGTCCTGCCTGGTGGAATGGCTGCTTCCCCTCCCCGACCTCCCCCATCCTCCTCCATTCTACCCCTGTGTTCTGTGCAACTTGAAATGTAGTTTGCACGAGCAAGCCCAGCTCCCCTCTTCTCCATCTTAGTACTGGGACCACGTACACAGACATCTTGCCCGGTGCTAGGGTGTATACGGCTACACTGGTCTCCTGGGTTCTGGGAGGAGATGGGGAAACTGAGGCACAGAACTTTTCCGACGGGGGTTGGGGGGAAAGACGCGTGGCTGAGACACCACCTGTGTCTTTCAGCTGCTGATGTGTCAGTGGCTCTCGAATGTGTCATCCTCTCAGCCTGACACAAGGCCTCTCATTGTGACTGTCCCTTTCCTCCACAGTCTCTGCTTTTCCTAGCAAGCTCACACTTCCTCCCACCAATTCATCACCTACCTTCATCATGAAGGTTTGAGCTCTTTGCTCTTAGGGTCTATCAGGGGCACGAAGAAGTGAGGTCAGAAATAAGGTGCTAGAACGGGAGGTCTCTCTGTTGTGTTCCAGCCTTGGGGGTGGGAGGCAGAAAGAGGTCCATCGGGTCCTAGCCAGGGTAGGCCAGGCTATGTAAGAACGAATACAATTCTGTTCGTATGCCTGAAGTGTGAAATCTGCTGGTGAGTGTGTGTGTGTGTGTGCATGTGTGAGTGCTAGTGAATGTCTGTGTGAGTATGCATGAGCAGATGAACCACAGTGAGGGTGTGGCATGAGCGTGCAAGCACACACTTCTGTAGGCAATTGCCTGTGCTCTCCCCAGAGCACCTCAGGCTGCCTCATTGTGTAGCCTATGTACGCTTAGTGGGTCTTGTCTCAGATCTCTGGGATATGCACTGGTAAAGGAGAGACCAGGATCTGTTTCCCAGGTGTGCCCTTCCCCCACATTCCACATCTGTGATCAGGACAACTAGACTTTTGCCTTTGTCTTCAATGTGAAATGCAAGAGACACCAAATACAACCTTGTTACTAAGGGCTCATCCCATGCACGTGCTCAGGGTCTCAATGGCCGGAGAAGGCCGACTGAGGTGGGCAGGAAGTACCTGTGCAAGCCCATGGGTGACAGGCCCTGCAGGGTGGACACGGGGGTTGCTGTTGGAGAAATGACAGTACCACACACACGTCACCTCCTGCAAACATTCCTGGGCTCTGGCCATCCATGAATTCTTTGCTGTGAACGTTGGTTGTTCATTTCTGACACCGAGTGTGAACCCATTCACATCTTAAGCCTCACAGTACCTGCATCTGGTTTCATAGGCACCCCACTCTGCCCGCCCCCACGCTGAAACTGAACCCCCACTGGCCTCCCAATGAGGAATTGTCTGTAGCAGGGTTAAAAGACTACAGAAATGTGAGCACTCCGGAGGACCAAAGGCTTTTGTGTGTGCACAAAAGCGCTCTGCAGATACTTTAGGCATCTAAGTGGAAGGCATCGGGGAGGGGCCATACACCGGGAAGAAAATACGCTGGGGAAAAATGAAAGGGACGGCTCAGTGAGGCTTTGGCATCAGGAGTCCGGATCTGCACAGATAGGGAGAGCTGGCCTTTGGGGGCCTCACCTTGAAGTGCACAGTAGCCCTTGGTTTCTTGAGTGGAGGAGGAGTTACTGTGGTGGCTCCACCCACTGGCCATTTCCTTTCCACTTGGGAGCACGTGTGCGTGTGCATGTGTGCCTGCGTCTGTGTCTTGGTCTCTGTATGTCTCTGTATATGTGTATATGTGTATGTATCTATGTGTATGTGTGTGTGTGTCCAGCTCAGAGCAGCCTTTGTAATCAAGGTAGGACCCTGAGGTTGTAGATACACACTGTAGGGTACAGATGCTGAGTGTGTAGATGCTGATGATGGATGGCACAGACTCGGATGCAGGCATCATGTGCTGCTCTGCAGTCTGTTTCTCACCTCTGGGCTGTGTGTTTTTGTATCACTTTTGCCCAAGTGGCCTGGCCACTGCAGAGCACTCTGTCCTGGAGATGACACGTGGACATTTAGTGGGCCTGAAGAATACCTCAGGCTTGGGAGTCTCCCTGATCCGGCCATCTGCTCCCAAAGATCCAAACAGCCTTGGAGAAAGGCTAATCATCCCGTGCCCAGCATCCTACACAGAACAGAGGAAAACTCTGAGCCTGCCGCTTAGCTCCTTCAGTCATGTGCTCCTTGCTTTGGTGTAAATATGTGGCAAAATTTTTAAAGTTCACTTTTAAAATATTAGAAAGTGCTGGGTGTTGGTGATGCATGCCTTGAAGCTCAGCACCCGGGAGGCAGAGACAGAGGCAGAGGCAGGTGGATCTCTGAGTTTGAGGCCAAACCTGGTCTACAGAGTGAGTTCCAAGACAGCCAGGGCTACACAGAGAAACCCTCTCTCGAACAAACAAACAAACAAACAAACAGCCAAAAGCAAGTTAGAAAGCTGCCCGTTTTGTCCTGTTCTTTGTCCCTCTTCACCTGGTCTGGGGCCCTGGAAAACCAGTGGCTGTTCATGATGTTATCAGTGTCTCCAGTGCCGTCTCCACCCTCATTCATTGTGTCAGCTAATCACTGGGACATCAGCTTCTCACTGGGACACGCCCTCTATTTTATTTTAAATTTAATTTTTTCTCGTGGCAGGATCTCATGTATCCCAGGCTGGCTCAAACCTACTATGTAGCTAAAGCTGACCTTGACTTCCCAAGGGCGGGCAGGCATTACAGATGTGCGTCACTACACCTGGATTTAGGAAGTACCAGGGTTTGTACTGGGGCTTTCTGAATGCTGGATGAACACATCCCCAGCCTCCCCTTCCCTTTAAAAAAGCATGTTTAAAATCATGTGGGTTTTTGTGTGTGTGTGTGTGTACATGGGCTCATGAGTGGTGTGGTGTGTGTGGTTAGAAGATGGCTGTGAAGAATCCATTCTGTCTTCCCTCCGTGAGGACTCAGGGGTCACATTCGTATTCTCACTGGATGCCAGGTGTATTTACCCACTGAGTAAAAAGCCAAATGTCCTTTTAAAAATATTTCTTTTTGTCGCGGTGCTGGGACAGAACCCAGACACGCTTGCATGCTAGGTGAGGCTCTCCCTGTGAGCACAACCCTCCTGTCTTTCTTTGACCAAAGAATCCAGCCAAAGTCTCCATCGATGCACCCGCAGCATCCCCATCTGGTTTCCCCCATCTCGATTCAAACCACGCGTGCAGCTCATAAAGCCCTTACCAACGACAGCCAGCTTTCTTGCTGTGTCTTACCGCCCGCCCCAGCAGCTCAGGGGCTAAGTAATTGAATTGGGTGGACTTGAATTGGGTCCTGAGAGAGCAGAATGCATCCCTGGATAGCACTGGGTGAAGTCCTCATGGCCCAAAGATGCAACTTTGAAAACAAACTGTGCAACATGCTATCTAATCTAGGATGTTCTCCCAATGTTACAAGGATACTTTGTTGCCCTCGGTTGTCATCCCCAGCATCTCTCCAGCAGCCACAGCCACCAGCCAGCCTCGGTGTGGATGTGGATGTTCTGGGCATCCTGGCTGCGTGGCATCAAATAACTCCTCAGTGCCCTGCCTCAGGGCTCATCCGGTTGTGGTGTATGGCAGTGCCCCAGTTCCTTATGGCAAGTAATGGGCCAGGGTCTACCTCTGTCCCTGTATTGAGGGGACATTTCAGTTGATCCTGCTGTCACAGGGGAATTGTTAAGTACTGTTGTGAGCATGTGCGAACCTGTTTTTTTTTGTTTGTTTGTTTGTTTTGTTTTGTTTTGTGTCTCTACGTTCCCATGGGAGTGGGATTGACTCTGATGACATCCCTGCCTGCATCCTGGTCACCTCTTGTATCATTTTTCTGTCCACCCTCTCTTTTTTTTTTTTTTTTTTTTGTGAGACAGAGGCTCTCTACGTATTTCTGTCTGTCTTGGAATTCATTATGTAAACCAGGCCGTCCTAGGACTTGCAGAGATCTGCCTGCCATGTGCACCACCACCACTCCTGGTTTCTTTTTCTTTAACCTTGTCAGGGGGCTCCCCTCCCCCAGCGGGTGGTAAGCTGGTTGTCCTATAGCCAGGAGCTCAGACCCTTCACTGAGGTTGCTGTCTCCAGCCCCAGCAGGTGCTCCCCACCTGTCTCATTTCTCTCCTCTTCCTGATTGTGTTTGACCCATGAGTGCTTGGATCTCTGGTTCTCTGGCTACGAGCTCCTTCACGTTATCTACAAGGCCATGGCAAATGTTTTGGGGTGGTAACCAGCAGCAGTCACCCCAGAGCTCTACGACCTACTGACCGACCGACCGACCGGCTCTGACCCCTCACAATGGAGCCCAGTCATCAGCATGTCAGCAGCGGTTTGCTCCTTATCAGCAGGAGCTGTTCTGGAGAGAAACGTTGGGTGTTCCCTGCCCCCTGTTCTTCACCCCGGTGCTCTCTTTCCTCCCTGTCTGCGCTTGAATCCCATGGTGCTGAGCTGTTGATTACGAACCGTCGTGTACAGCAGTCACAATTTGGTAAATAGCAGCTTAGTTTCATTAAAGCCTCCGCGCATAAAGGCTGTTTATATCCACTCTCTGAAAGCCTCACACCCATTCCCAAAAATGTAAATTACACGCTACGGAGATGATACGGGGTTCGTACAGCCCGGGGATGGTCCTCCTTTCTCAGCACGGTACCTAACACTTAAGCATCCCTAATGGGTACCTCACCAATCTCCCGAAAGCAAGCTGCTGCTCCCAAGTGAGAAAACGGATGATTTTCCATAACCGCCTAACTACTACTTAACAGAGTTGGACTCTCTAAGGAAGTAGATAATCAGAGATTGACCTGAGATGCGTGGCTCCTCTTGGGTCCAGAAGAAAGGTTTGTGGAAGACTCCTCTACCTTAGTCAACACTACACTACTTCTAACATCAACAGGACAGATGGTCTACTCGGTGTGTGTGTGAGTTGTGTATGTTAGAGTATTTGAGTGTGTATCTCTGTAGATGATTGTCTTAGGGGGTTTCTGGGGCTTTGACACTATGACCAAGGCAACTCTTATAAAGGAAAATATTTCATTGGAGCTGGCTTATAGTTCAGGGTTTCACTCCATTATCATCGGTGTGGGGGAAGCATGGCAACTTGCAGGCAGACATGGTGCTGGAGAGAGGTAGCTGAGAGCTCTATATCCTGATTGGCAGGCAGCCAAAAAGAGAGTGACGCTGGGCCTCAAAGCCCACCTCCAGTGGTGACACACTTCCTCCGGCAAGGCCACACCTCCTGATAGTGCCACTCCATATGACCCAATAGGGGGTCAGCTTCATTCAACCCACCACAAGTGTGTGCGCCTATGTATCTATGTGAGTGTATCTCTGTGTGTATTTGTGTATGTGTGTGTTCATGCATTAGGATTTTGAGGGCTCAGATACAGATAATACAGGTGCACTTGCATTTTGTAGGGGGCAGAGGCCATATTTTCCTCAGTTGCTCCCCACCTTAGGTTTTTTTTTTTTAAGATTTATTTACTATTATATATAAGTACACTGTAGCTGACTTCAGACACATCAGAAGAGGGTGTCAGATCTCATTACAGGTGGTTGTGAGCCACCATGTGGTTGCTGGGATTTGAACTCAGAACCTTTGGAGGAGCAGTCAGTGCTTTTACCCACTGAGCCATCTCACCAGCCCTGGTTTGTTTGTTTTTTAAAGAGTTTATTTATGCAATGTATATGAGTACACTGTCATATGGTTGCGGATGGTTGTGAGCCACCGTGTGGTTGCTGGGAATTGAACTCAGGACCTCTTAGCCACTGAGCCATCTCTCCAGCCACCCACCTTAATTTTTTATTTTTTTTTTCACTGAATTTGGAGCCTTATGATCAACTAGTCTGGCTGGCTAGTTCTGTGACTCCATCTCCCCCATCTCCCACCCAGGGTTGGAATTATAGGCACACACGGACACACTGAGCTGATATGTGGGTCCTGGGGATCTGAACCCAGGTCCTCATGCTTGCCTGGCAAACAAGTTATGTGGTGAGCCCAGGTACTTTAATCTTAAATCCTACCTTAGACCCAGAGAAACTACCGTCAAGAGCTTGTTTAGGGCAGATGGTTGGAGGAGGCAGAGTGGAGGGTGCACATCATGTGACTGTGAGTACATGGCAAAGTCACCCACTATACTGCTTCAGGGTATGTGGCTGGAGCAGATGGACCCCGGGTCATACGCCTCAGACGATTGGCTGGGCTCCCGTCGCCAGCACGCCATGCATGACCTACCTTCCAGGGCAGTGTCTGCACCAAGCAGGTGCCTTGCTCCTTTGAGAGTCCTGAGGTTTCATTTGTGAATGAGCTGCAGAGTCATTCCCTGTTAAAAGGCATTGGGGTGATTTAATTATAGTCTCTGTATTTATAGCTGTTTCCAGCTGTATAAGAAACATGCTAATGCGAATGCAAGCCACCCCGGCTCTGTTAACAGCTCGAGGCGGCACTGACTGGGCCCACGGATTTAGTTTGTTGTTTGTTTGTTTGTTTTGAGGTGTGGTCTTGCTATGTTGCCTGGAACCCCCAAACTTGAGTGATCCTCCAGTCTCAGCGTCTTTAGTTCTAGGACTGTCAGTGTGTCAGTATACGCGTCTAGGCCTATTGGGTTTTTTTTTGGGGGGGGGGGTAGTATTAAGGAGAAATGTAGTCAGACTCTCTGTGGAGGAAGAGTCTTATATCTAATGTGCCAGTTGTAAAGTCTGATAACACTACCCTATGTTTATGGTCCTAGCACCTAGGGACATAGGCTTTGGTACCCTGATATGCAGGCCGAAAGGAAATCCATTTGCCCATCTCAACATAGCCTGCCAGTCTCTGGCTGTTTGCCCGTTTCTAAAACTCAGGACCTTCATACCTCTTGTCTAGTGTGGACAGTGCAGTTGGCTCCTTGTCTACTCCTAGAAAGATTTCAGAGGTTAGATACTTGGTGTCTCAAGAGGGCCCACTGAGAGCCTGCAACCATGATGGTCGACTGGAAAAGAAGCCATTTCTGGGTGGCAGCTGCAGCCTTGCAAACATGGGGAGGCTTCACTGCCATCCCTGGGTGGGAGCCACGGCTTGAGGAGGTGGGGGCCCAAGCAGGTAGGTGATATGAGCAGCAGGGTTAAGGCCACGAGGTTCCTGAGGAGTGGGTCTGGCCGGAAACATAGAAGAGGCCACCTCAGACCAGTGAAGGGATGAGAATAATTTGCTTCGGTTTATTTACATATTTGCATGTACACCAGAAGACGGCGTTAGACAGTTATGAGCTGCCATGTGGGTGCTGGGAACTGAACTCGGGACTTTCAGAAAAGCAGTGAGTTGCTCTTAACCACTGAGCCATCTTTCCAGCTCCGGATGAAGATAATCTGAGGGCGAGGCCAGCATGCGCACTCTGTGGGTACTTGGCATGATCAGGCTCCAGCTTTGGTGGCTGGGAAACAGGTCTCCATATTGGAGCCAGAAACCTGCAACCTGAACCCAGGGTTGTGGTGGCCAGAAGTCAGCAAAGAGCAAAAAGAAGGTCCTGTGTCATGACATGGCTGTACCTGAAGGCCACCGTTAGGGAGAACTAGCAACTGTGTGGCTTAGTCAACAGGGGTTCCTCCTCTTGGCCTGGAGGACTGGACTTGGATGGCTGAGGGACATGAAAAGATTTAGTTCCAGGGTCGCGTGGTTGTCTGTAGTCCTGGGTTTTTATTCCTAGCAAATATAAAAATGTATTTGTAAGCCAGCTTTCTAGGAGGGTCCTGCGTGCCCTTCCCTGGGTGTGGGCCCCAGTCATCTTGCCTCAGGCACTCACACTCTCTCTCTCTCTCTCTCTCTCTCTCTCTCTCTCTCTGCCTTGGGTTTGCCTTAACTTTGCTGCCCTAGCCTATTTCCAGCAACCTCTCATTCTGAGGTTCGGAGAAGGCCCTGTGTTCTGGGAAGATGCCCTGCGCCCCATGTAGCAGGTTGAGAGCTGGGGTATCTCATGCGTCATGCAATGCCCCCCCCCCCGCAGCGAGCGTGCAGAACTGGGACACCTGCCCAGGGCCTGGTGAGAGACAGAGCTGACCCATTCTATGTTTTCTGCCCCCACAGCCCAACATTGGCCACCTGGGCCTGCCCCATGGGCCGTCTGGAGAGAAGGTGGCTGTGGTGACGGTGGATGACTGTGACGCAGCTGTGGCCGTGCACTTTGGAAGTTACGTTGGGAACTACAGCTGCGCTGCCCAGGGCACTCAGAGCGGCTCCAAGAAGTGAGACTCCTGGAGGGGGCGACATAGGGCGTCCATAACCACTCAGGCCCTGTTCTAAACACAGGCCACCCTCGCCAGGCCAGTGCAGAGCACCTTGGTAGCCTCAGTCTAGGCTGGTTTCAGACTCTCTCCCTGTGGAGAGGCCTCTTCCTTCTCAGACCACAGAATCCTCCAGGATAAGTCCCCCAGAAGTACCTGTCAAGCTAGGTATGGCAGGGCATATCAATAATCCTAGCACTTGGGAAGCTGAGGCACAAGTATGGAGATTCTTCATAGCCTGGTCTACATCACGAATTTGAGGCCAGCCTGGGCTAAGCGGTAGGCACCTTTCAGAAGGGAAGTCAGTCTTACCCACTTACCCTTCTTGTATTTGTCTCCCTGGACTCTGGAATTACATGAGGTGGAAGGGACTGGGCTCTCCTTGCTGGTTTGGGGTCACTCAGGGATCATTTGAACCCAAGACAAAGAAATCCCATCACCCACATACAGGGCTAGCCTTGCTTTATTTTCTTTTGGTAACACGAACTTCAAAAGTTGAGAACCCGCTCCTGCTGTGTCCTAACTGATGGTGTGTGGGTGGGATGTAAAACATTGGGTTTTGATTTTTGCTTTGAGACAATGTCTCCCTATATAGACCAGGCTGTCCCCCAACTTCTAATTCCCCAGCCTCGGTATCCTTAGGGTTAGGATCACAGGCTACCACTGACCCTATCCCTGAATCTTTTTTTTTTTTTTTTGGTTTTTCGAGACAGGGTTTCTCTGTATAGCCCTGGCTGTCCTGGAACTCACTTTGTAGACCAGGCTGGCCTCGAACTCAGAAATCCGCCTGCCTCTGCCTCCCGAGTGCTGGGATTTAAGGCATGTGCCACCACGCCCAGCCTATCCCTGAATCTTGATCCCATTTTGAAGGTCATGTTCAGGTGAACCTGATGAGGTCACATCCTTCCCCATCCTCACTTAACTTGCTTTAACTTGATTGGTGGATTGTGTCTTGGGTCTAGTGCCCTGCCTGGGACCTCAGCTGTTCCCTGCTGGAGGCAGAGTTCTGCTCTAATCCCACTATCTCCCTAGAGAGCCAAGGGACAGTGGGATGCTCCCCTCTACCGCAGAGTAGAACTCAGTAGTGGTCCTCAGTTACCCCCAAACCTCCATTTGCTGGGAAATGATGCAAGTGTAAGGAAATTGAGGGTCAGAGACGCTGTGAGGTGCCCCCGGTGACCCTGACTCAGGTTGATTCCCACCCTCACCTCTAATCGTCTACCTTGGGCTTGTACCTACATTGTGATTGACACCTCTGGTGGTAGAGTCTCAGTGGCTTTACATCAATGCCAGGCCTGATATCACAGAAGATGGCTTTGCCTTCCCAGGTCACTGGATTTGACCGGTCCTCTGCTTCTGGGTGGTGTCCCCAACCTGCCAGAAGACTTTCCCGTGCACAGCCGTCAGTTTGTGGGATGCATGCGAAACCTGTCCATTGATGGCCGGATCGTGGACATGGCTGCGTTTATCGCCAACAATGGCACCAGGGCAGGTAGGCACAGCCCCTGGGTGTTTCGAACAGCATGGTGCCCACTGGACATTTGTGGTCACTCCAGGGATAGAAGGGCTCTTTCTACTTCCCAGAGAGTTCTTGAAATGTGCCTACCTGTGGGTGAGGGCCTCGTGGGAATGGGTAGAGAGCCACACACTCCAGTCTGGGGTTCTCACCATAACCAGCAGGTTCCTGGCTAGCCGTCTCCAGCTGATTGCGTTCACGAGTGGATCAGTGTGGGAAATGGGGAAGGTCTTTAAGGGGAGAACTGTCTGTGATCTTCCGATCAAAGCCAGGCTACACCCTCTGCCCTGTAGGCTGTGCTTCTCAGAGGAACTTCTGCGATGGGATCTCATGCCAGAATGGGGGCACCTGTGTGAACAGGTGGAACACGTACTTATGTGAGTGCCCACTCCGCTTTGGTGGAAAGAACTGTGAACAAGGTAAGGAAGGATTTGTCCACTCTTCCCTAGACTGCCAGATGGGAGGGGGAACACACAGCAGACTGGGGGAGGCTCGGAGAGAGGTCCAGGGCCTGGGGTCAGCTCCATAGGATATAAAGACAGGTAGCCATGAAGGTCAGAAGAGCAAGGTGGCTGTGGGCACACCTGAGCCCTGTGGAGTTCTAGGGTGTCTCTCTTGACAACTGCTGCTGATTGGGTCTAGTGATGAGCATGAAAGACGACCGCCTGCCCATCACTCAGAGACGCCACAGGGTTTGTGTGGTGTCTTTCTTTCCTGTTGCCGCATTAAAACACCATGATGAGGGGCTGGAGAGACGGCTCAGAGGTTAAGAGCAATGGCTGCTCTTTCAGAGGTCCTGAGTTCAATTCCCAGCAAACACATGGTGGCTCACAACCATCTATAATGAGATCTGGTGCCGCCTTCTGGCATGCAAGCAGAAGAACACTGTATAAATAATAATAAAAAAAAGAAACTATGAAAAAGATATAGGGTTTATTTGGCACATGATTCCAGATCACAGTAAGTCTATTGTAACGTGACGGAGATGCCACAGTAGCAGAGCTTGGGAGAGAATGATGACATCACGCAGTCACCATAGTCAAGAGCAGAGAGTAATGCATGCGTTCATGTTAGCGCCCCGTTCTGTCTTCAGTCTTATATAAGCCATGATCCCCTGCCTAGGGAATGGTGCCACCCACTCTCCCCAAAGCTGAACCTACTCCATGTCCCAAGTGCCACAGTACCACCTCTTGACTGTCGTCTATCCATTTAGGGGGTGGGGGAGGTCCTTGCCACACTTTTGGATGTGTCTGGTAACACTCAGGGTTTCTTTACCCAGTAAGCTGTACAGAAACCACACGGTGGGCACTGGCAGAGTCCGTTGATGGGTTCTTAGAGTAGTACTGAGCACAGGTACAAGTCTGAAGCTAGCATTTGGGTTAGAATGAAAGGCCCCTTCTTCACCTGGCTGGCAGCTGAAGAAATTTCGGGAGGTGCCTGAGGCCCTGGTCTGTATCTGCAGCTATGCCACACCCTCAGCGCTTCACTGGTGAGAGCGTCGTGTCGTGGAGTGACCTCGACATCACCATCTCTGTGCCTTGGTACTTGGGGCTCATGTTCCGGACCCGGAAGGAGGATGGCGTGCTGATGGAAGCCACAGCTGGCACGTCTTCCAGGCTCCATCTCCAGGTGAGTGTGTCTGCGAACCACACAGGCACCTGCAGAGCAGACAAGTACCCTAGAAGGAGAACCAGACAGTGGGGGTTTCCCAGACTGCCTGGGAAGGGTACCTGCTACTCATCTCCCCCCATCCCACAGGGAAATATGGGTGACCCAAGGTGCAGTGCCACTGTGCTGTTCAGGACAGGATAGTGCGGAGTTCGTGCATAATTATGGGCTCCTGTGGACTTCCTTTCCAGCACCCACTTTCCTTCACTGCAGTCACAGAGTGGAGCACAGAACCGAAGAGCTGCTGGTTCTGTGTAACTTGCCCTAGACAAGCTCTGGTCTGCCCCCCTAGACAAGCTCTGGTCTGCCCCCCTGGAATTTGTCTGGTTCCCCCCCCCCTGGCTTGATTCACAGCCTTTCAGAGCAAAGGGCTGCAGTAGATTTGGGGAGTGAGTTTCCATCAGTGCGAAGGGCAAGCTCTCACCCCCATATTAAACCTACGTGCTGCCATACCCCGGGTCCCTGCCTCGAGGGCTCTTGAGGACCCCATCACTTCATGCCACGTGTGTGCTTTCTTTATTTTTACCTCTTAACCATTCGGCTTGTTTGGAACTTAGGTCAGAGTACCCGGACACTTCTGGAAGTGGTTTTAATGCACCCCATTCATACATTCGCTTATCTCTTACAAGGCAGATGGTTTCTGCTAGGTCGTTGAAGCCAGGGGTAGCAAGGAATGCTACTCCTTTGTGAGGATCGCCCAGGGCTCTCTCACTGAGCTACCCTCGCTTTCCACCCCTCCACTGTCTGTACAGTACAGAGAGCCCTGATCCTATGCTCACCCTGAGGTTCTGAGGTTCAGGATGAACCCACTGTCTGGGAATCTGTACTTGACCAGGAGGTCCCACTGAGCCTGCAACTCCTCTGCCCTTGTATCTCTGACATTGGCACTGACCAGACAGATTTTCTTGTATAAACCATGGCCTATAATTTCTGGGTGGTGTCAGAATTCTCCATTTTTGGCTTTCTTTGGATTAACACCCTCTGGGTAGGCAGGAGGCCTTGAGGGGTCATTGTCAATGGTCATTTAGAGGGATCATGCCCTAGCAAGGATTTGGTCTCAAATCTGGAGGAGCTAGTAACTAAGTATGTCTTTCTTTCTTCCAGGCTTTCCCAAAGATTGTCTATGTAAGCACATGCATGTGTGCCTATGTCTCTCTGTGTGCTCGTGTCTGCCTATGTATGTGAATTGTCTGAGCATGTGTGCGCGTGCATCTGTGTGTATAACTGTGCATGTCTTTATGCACGTGTCTGCGTTTGCACGTGTTCGTGACTGTGTGTTTATGTTTGTGTACACATTTGTGTATATGTCTGTGAATGCATGCGTGCCCATATGTGTATGTATGTGTTTGTGTGCTCATGTGGATGTATGTTTATGCATGAGTGCATGCACGTCTCTGTGTGTCTGTATGTATGTGAGTGCATGTAACAGGCCCTGGTGCCTGTAGACTTCCTTCCCCATAGGTCATCCTCTATCTCCTCCTCCCTCCTCCTCCCTCCTCCCCCTCAGCATAACCTCTACCGAATATCTGTCTCTTTCCTCCCTGAGGAATCTGGCCACATAGACATGTGAAACATATAGTACTTCTGTCCCAAGCTTTAAATGTAGTGGCTCCTGGAACTCCCATGGCCCTTGCTATCCCCATGTCCTCAAAAACCCATAGCTTGTTTCTTCCACTTCCTGGGCCCTGGATTCTTGTTTTTCATCCCAGTCAGGCAGCTGGAGTGGAGTCAGAGATAGTCAGAGGAGAAGGTGGACCCTAAGGAGTGTCTGTCCCAAGCTCCCATTTCACGTGAAGGAAATTGAAGCTAGAGGCTTGTGTAACCTAGGCCCCAGGGATCCTGGGTCAGCCAGAGAAACCCCTCAGCAGAGCTCAGCTCAGAGAGTGGGAGGAGACAGGGATGCCCAGAGCCCTCCCCTCTCCCAGCTCTCTGCCAGAGGTCACAGGGCCCTTGGATAGATTTGTTTGCACTGGCTGGAGGGTGGGGCCGTCAGCCCAGACAGAAGCCAGCCTCTGGCCTGTGCCTACCCACTTACCTGAGGTCACAGCCCCAGAGGTTGGGGGTTGGTGGTGTGCATGGCAAATTCCTTCCTCATTAGCTGTAATTTCACAAGTTTCCCGGCTGCCCAGAAGCTCGCTTTGGTCTCAACTTGGAAGCACCGCCCTGCCTGGGGATGCTATTTCTCTGTGGGTGTTGCTCTGTCGGAACATATTAAATTGGCTGTTTTCATTCAGGTGATGACGGGCGCCTACAAGCTGTCATTAGTGTACCTGGAGGAAAAAGGGCTCTGTTCAGCAGGGTTAGCCCTTACTAACCCTGGTACCAGGCTAACCTTGGCAGCTTATCCACAGAGTTAAAAGACTGGATACACCAAGGAGGACTTTAAGGGGTCCTGTAGACCTCATGAGCAACCAAAGAGACTACCTCGTTATGGTTCGCAGAGGCTGCTCTAACAGGAATTGGGGGTGGGGTCCGTGTGACATGTTCAGCTTGTGGCGTCCTGACCGCCAAGAGAGCACTGTGATGCAGCAGTTTGAGTGTCCCCATCCCGTGTCAGGCTAAAGCCCAGACAATTTGGCTAATCGCTGTCAGGCAGCCTAAACCCAGCTGTATCATCAAGCAGAATAATCGTACTATTGTTGACACCCGTCTTGAATCGGGTAGAAATACACGATGGGTGGCTGTTCCTGTCCCTGTCCTGGGGTTTATTCACAGCCTCTCCTTTTGTTGCAGACACACGGCATTTTCAACTTCCTTGTTGGTCTCTTATTTTGGAGGGTTTGCCAGCAAGGCCAGTGAGAGAGAAGAGCCCAGGAAACTTGTGTAGGCAAAGGAAGCAATACGTAAAATGGCGAAAATTCCCTTCCAAAATCAGCTAGTAGCGCAGACCAAAGTCAAGATGCATTGGTTTCAAAGTTAGTCCTTTCTGTCATGGCTTCCCCTGAGGCCTGTGGAGTACCTCGAGTTAGCCAGCATGAGATACTTTGTACTGAAACTTTTGATATTGTTTCTAATGGTTGGGGGGGGGGCACACAACTTGGGTCCCCTGAGTTTCAGCCCTGGGAAATGTGTTGAGACTTGCTTTAAAGCCTGGATCCAGCCTTTGTCAATATTCTGTGCGTACTTGAAAAGAATGTGTGCTCTGCTGTTGTTAAGCAAGGAGAGTCACATGTGTTGAGACAGTGGCATTGATCATGGTGACACAGCCCCAAACAAGATGCTGGCCCATCCAGCCTTGCTTGAAGATGCTGGCCCATCCAGCCTTGCTGGGGTTGGGATTGTGGTCCTTATCCCATGGGCAGGACCCTCTTCAGCTCTTGCTGAAGTTTGAGTCTTCAGAACCAGATGGTAGCCCTGGGGGAAACAAGAGTTCCTTCCCCGTGGCCTTTGTCCCTGCAACTCTTGCAGTGTCACTTAGAGCTTCACACAGACGTCCCACCTCACAGAAGGAGGATAGTCCAACTCGCCCAATATTCTGTCAAGTTAAAGAAATACCTAGGCATTGTCCCAGCTGCAGTAGTTAAACTTTTTAGGTTTATGTATCTATTCACTTAACTATATGTGTGTGACCCAGAGGACAGCTCATCGGGCTTGGCAGCAAGTGCCTTTCCCTCCTTAGCCATCTTGTCAGCCCTGGATGCATTCATTTCTCTCCTTCCTTCCTTCTTTCTTTCTTTATTTTTTTCTTGTTTTCAGTTCTGTTTTGGTTTGATTTTTGCTTGTTTGATTTTTTTGTTTTGTTTTATCTTGGCTTGCCTGGAATTCACTGTTTAGACCAGGATGGCCTCAAACTCATGAAGATCTGCCCCTGCCCCTGCCCCTGCCCCTGCCCCAGCCCTTGCTCTGCCCCTGCCCCAAGTGCTGGGACTAAAAGCATGCACCATAGTACCTGGTCTTAACTGCATTCATTTAAAATGCTGTTATGGGCTAGGTGCAATACTCTGGATTTACATGTATGTCCTTAAACAAGATTAGATCTTGACAAACTGAAATTGTATTTAATTCCCAATTGTGTGTGTGTGTGTGTGTGTGTGTGTGTGTGTGTATTTTGCTATGGAGTAAAGCTGAGGTCTTACACTGCCAGGCAAGTGATCTACCACCACATCTATGTCCCCAGCCAAATCCGTGTCTTTCTTTGTTCTTTTTGTTTTGTTTTGTTTTGTTTTGTTTTGTTTTTCCTTCCTCTTTTGGGATTGTCTCACTGTGGTAGCCCAGGCTGGCCCTAAACTTGCTATTTATAATAAGCTGACCCAAAACTCAGGCTCATCCTTGCTGCCACCACCCCCTCCCCCCAAATTCTGGGAGTACAAATGTGCACCACCATGCCTGGCTCTTCATTTTAAAATCCATTTTTTTTTTTCCACTCTGGTTACCACATCCTAAGTCTGTCTGCATGGCTTTGTAATTGTCCTCAGGCTGTTTTACATGTCACCGTAACCGTAGCACTGTACTGTACCGTCCCGTTATTACACCAGTCAGTCGGTGCTGCTCTCTCTACCCTACAGATTCTCAACAGCTACATCCGCTTTGAGGTCTCCCACAGCCCCTCTGACGTGGCATCCATGCAGCTGTCCAAGTCCCGGATAAGTGATGGGGGATGGCATCACCTACTCATAGAGCTGAGGAGTGCCAAGGAGGGCAAGGACATCAAATACCTGGCAGTCATGACCTTGGACTATGGGATGGACCAGGTGAGCATGTGCCTGTACCCTCCTTGGAATAGTCCCTTCCTCAACCCATGGGGACTATGCCAGGACCTGCAGGGACCTTGTGGGCTTGGTCAACATAACTGGGTTTGGAGTTCCCATTCCGTGTATGAGGATGGGGAGACTTCTGTAGTCTAGAGTTGGGCTCTGCCTACCTGGGTCTCCCGTCATGGTGCTGTGGATCCCTTTGTAGGGCTTTTCCCTCGGTGAAATTGCTTTCGGTAGCATCTCACTGCTCAGCCCCGGGGCCCCAGGCATAGGTACCAGTGCACTTTCCCCAGAAATGGGTGTCGTGAATAAAGCTGGATAAGACCCAGAGGGGCTGGATGACATGGACACACCTCAGTCCCAGGGGGCGGCTGTCCCTAGACCGTACTCTCAAGAATGTTCACTGAACCAGACTGGTTTCTGCAGTTCCCAGCCAGAGAGCATGGCACGTGCCAGAAGATGCCCACATACTGAGGAATTGCAGTCTCATGAGTCTCAGTCTGACGTATACTACATTCTGAGAGTGCAAAGCTGTTGAGTTTAGAGGCCCCTTGCTGGGGCTGGGAGCCAGCTGGGACCCAGATTCCCATCATGGGGGATGCATGGTCTTCACTCCCAGCCCCTTCTCTCAGCACGGCCCTTGGTTCTATGACGAGTACTGGGCACGAGGGTTACCCATGCCTTCCCCACTGACCCCCTGGATTCCGTGCCTACTGTGCCACATACAGTCAACCCACTTTCCATCGGCCACATGTGAAGGTCAGCCTTCCTTTGGGTGGCTCTAGGGAGGAGGCTCTAGGTGCGAGTCCCTCTGCTTTAAATTTTCAGCACATTTCTCCCATTGGTGTTTGTGCCCAGAGACACCCCACCCCCGTTCTCTCCATGTAGAGCACAGATTTCTCCCATTGGGAAGGTGTGCCCAGAGAACCCACCCACCCACCTACCCCCCACTCTCTCCATGTAGAGCACAGATTTCTCCCATTGGGAAGGTGTGCCCAGAGAACCCCCCCACCCATCCCCCACTCTCTCCATGTAGAGCACAGTGCAGATTGGGAACCAGCTTCCTGGGTTGAAGATGCGGACTATTGTCATCGGAGGTGTGACAGAGGACAAGGTCACTGTCCGTCATGGTTTCCGAGGCTGTATGCAGGTATGGCGGGCATGGGACGACATCATTACTAGCTGGCTCAGGCCTCTGTCACTATAGTCGGTATGGCTTTTTAGTTAGTCTTTAACAATGTAATGGTCCATCTTGTAGGCACCCCAGACTCTTAACTCATGTGTACTGCTCACACTCACCTTCCCTCACAGCCCCCCCGCCCCCATGACAAGGATCCAACCCCACTCCCATCCACCCCTCTGCACATCCCAACCCTTCAGCCTCTTGCTTCTACCATAGCTACCCAATCTAGTGTCATGTCCGCACAGGTGTAGCACAGCTGAAGGAGTGGCTAATCCATGGTCCCACACACAGCCCCCTGCGGCGGGCACAAACCACATGTTCCTTCACCGCTAGCCATGCTGCATGACCCAATGTTGTCCATGTTTCTAGCCTCCAAGCTGTGGGGATAAGAGCCGCTCTGATTGGGAGAGAATTTGGGGCTCTCTTAACTTCCCTTAACCCTCTGCGGAGTGGGTGGTCTTGGTCTCTGGGACTGAGTCTGGCTGCCCCCACTGTTTACATGCAGGGCGTGAGGATGGGAGAGACATCCACCAACATTGCTACCCTGAACATGAATGATGCCCTCAAGGTCAGGGTGAAGGACGGCTGTGATGTGGAGGACCTGTGTGCCTCAAGCCCCTGCCCTCTCCATAGCCACTGCCGTGACACGTGGGACAGCTACTCCTGCATCTGTGACAGAGGTGGGGGCCTTCATTTCGGACACCGTCATAAAGGAGGCCTTGGTGGCTATGGAGCATCTGGGGAGACTGATTTTGGGTGTCAGCTACGCTGGTCAAATCAGTGAGACTGTAGGGACCCTGGCCTGTTTTATAAGAAGTCTGCTATGCATGGTGTCCCTATAAAATACCCATCATGCCTAACTAGCACTTGGGAGGCCATGGTGGGAAAATTGCTGCATGTCTGAGGCCAACTTGGGTTACACAGTAAGTTCTGAGCTAGCCTGGGCTACAGAGGTCGACCTTCTTTCAGCCTCCTTACTCCCCTCAGAAAACCGAGGAGCTTTCTACTGGAAACACTCACCGTCACTGGTCACCTTTGGTGGCTTAGGGAGAACTGAGAATGTGAGGAGAATCGTGAATACACTGATAGCTCCCACTTTCCACGTCTCTGGAGTGACCACGACCCACAGCCCTCCATCTAACCCTCCCCTGGCCTGGCCAGGTTGTGCCCCATGTTTTCCTCAGTCTGTCTCCTATGATTGGAGGCAAGGCTACTACTGCCCGCTCCCTTCTGCTGAGTGGCGGGAACTGTCTGTCTGTTGGCTTCAGGAAGCGTGGGATGCAGGAGAAACATTAATGTGGAGGTAATCCCGGTCCTGTGTCCACAGGGTACTTTGGGAAAAAGTGTGTGGATGCGTGTCTCCTGAACCCCTGCAAGCACGTGGCAGCCTGTGTGCGCTCCCCCAACACCCCTCGAGGCTACTCCTGCGAGTGCGGGCCCGGCCACTATGGGCAGTACTGTGAGAACAAGTAAGGGACCCCATGGCTCTGCCTTGTGGCCCTCTCGGCCTTTGTCCCCATCTCTCCTGACTCTTCTTCTACAGAGAAATACACACAGATGCCATTTCCTCCCTGTCCCTTCTGTCTGTGTAACCTGAGGCCATCGGTGGTCTTTTCATGTGTGTTTTCAAGCTAGAGGAAAACATGATTTTTAACAGTATTTTTGTACATAGACAAACCCTGGCTGGGTTTGTGGCACCTGAAGATAGTAGCAATGAGGGCACAAAACTTGTAAGTGCGCTTCATCTGTCACCTTGTTTTCCCATCAGAGTCGACCTTCCGTGCCCCAAAGGCTGGTGGGGGAACCCAGTGTGTGGGCCCTGTCACTGTGCTGTCAGCCAAGGCTTTGATCCTGACTGCAACAAGACCAATGGCCAATGCCAGTGCAAGGTGAGGTGCCACCAGCCTGTCCCCACCCACCCCAGGCTTGAGCCTGGCAAGCTGGCCATGCATGCCCAGTCCTACATACAGACATGAGTCTACATACATGGACAGATGCACCTGTAAGGGTATCATACACTTTCATACACACATACACCTGTATTCACATGCACCCCCTTACCTAAGCACACACATCTGTGTGTATTCCTACCTGTACACAGTCACACATTTACACACACACCCATAAATGCATTCATATAGATGTTGGATCGTGCCAGGTGGTGGTGCATGCCTTTAATCCCAGCTCTCGGGTGGCAGAGGAAGGTAGCAGATCTCTGAGTTCGAGGCCAGCCTGGTCTACAGAGGAAGTTTAAGACAGCCAGGGCTACACAGAGAAACCAGAACAAATAAACAAATGCAGGGCTTCTCACTTGTGTTCTGTGAACACCCACAGGGCTTTTTATATCTAACATGACTCAGGCTGCCCCACCATGGGATCTGGAAGCCACTGTGGTCTTCCTCCAGCCCCACATCTAATGAACACCAGAGCAAGCCATTTCTGTGCAGGTCACCACATCTCTGACATCATCAGCCTTGGTTTTCCAAGTCAGCTGCTGTCCTGGCCTTTTGCAAACAAGTTGGCACCCAGTGATGGCAAAGCTTTTCAAGTCTGGAGGGCAAGGGATATGGCTCACAGGGCAGAGCCCAGGCCTTAGATGTGATTCCCAGCATCCCTCATGTACACATAGACAGAAGCTATACCCTGTCTTGGTGCCCAGACACCAATGTGTATGCAGCATGGTGACACCTGGTCTCACAGCCTCTAAATATGCTCCCGTGTGCTTAGCTGCTGTTGTGGGGAGTGCCCCCCCCCGCAGGAACTTTCACTGGCCCCACCTGTGACTTTTGCAGGAGAATTACTACAAGCCCCCAGCCCAGGATGCTTGTCTTCCCTGTGACTGCTTCCCCCACGGCTCCCACAGCCGTGCCTGCGACATGGACACCGGCCAGTGTGCCTGCAAACCTGGTGTCATTGGCCGTCAGTGCAACCGCTGTGATAATCCTTTCGCTGAGGTCACCTCGCTCGGCTGTGAAGGTCTATTATTGGTTGTCCCTTGACCCCTTTCTGGTCACACTGCAGAACAGAGACGTGACATATTTTACATGTATGCTTAAGGATGTGCACATATGTTCCTGCATATCCCTGGGGCTTGGACAGTCCTGGTAACCTTTATGCTGAGTTCTCTTGGCCTTCTGGAAAGCTGCTCTGCGTGAGGCCCTGGGCCAGAGCCTGTTCTGTGCATGGTGACTGGAAAGTGTTGGGAGGGTCACTCTTGTCGGGAGCCTTTTGTGGGTGGAATGTAGGACGTGTGTACAGCTAAGCTGAGTGACTTCCTCCTCTGTCCTCAGTGATCTACAATGGGTGTCCTAGAGCATTTGAGGCTGGCATCTGGTGGCCACAGACGAAATTTGGGCAGCCAGCAGCGGTGCCATGCCCCAAAGGATCCGTGGGTAAGTCCTGTGCCTGAATTGTCCTTGGGATTAGGAAAGCAGACATTTTCTGGGCAGGTGGCCTAGATATCAGAGTGTTTAAATATCATTGTTGAAACAGTATCACAGGCTAAAGAGGTAGCTCCATGGTTGAGAGCACTGGCTTCTCTTAGAGGACCAGGGTTCAATTCCCAGAATTCATGCGGTGGCTCACAACCATCTGCAACTCCTGTTCCAGGGGATTTGAAGCTCTCTTCTGGCCTCCCTGAGCACCAGGCACGCATGTGTTGGTTATGCACAGATATACATGCCAACAAAACACCCATACTCATTCAGTTTAATTTTAGAATATGTCATTAAGGAGTGTATTGGGAGAAACGATATGCTTTTCCCTCCGTAGCAAGAGGCAGAGCATAACAGATGAAAATGCCCTGTGACTCCTCATCTCTATCCACCTGGGTACTGGGGCTTTGCCACTCCCCGCCTAGGGCCTTGACAAGTCACTAAGTCACCTATTGTTATATTATTTATTCTCTGTAAAATGGCAGGGAGTAGAGTCTGTGCTGTCTCCAGTAAGACCTGTGTGGGGATCTTCAGCATGGGCTCACAGACTCGCCCATACCGTTGTTTGTATTGCTGGGAACCCAGAGGGCCTGCTTTGACTGTCTGGGCAGCTTGGTTTTAGCACAGCACGGAGGATAAGAGTACGTGTCCCGTGGCTGTGAACTTGACTGGCTTAGCGCCCCCCATCCTCCTCCGTGCTCAGTGCAAGGGTTGGCCAAGTACGTGCATAGGTTTGAGGCCCTACTAGGAGTAACCCACAGTCAGAGTATGCTTCTGTTCCCAAGGTAACGCAGTCCGGCACTGCAGCGGGGAGAAGGGCTGGCTTCCCCCAGAGCTCTTCAACTGCACCTCGGGCTCCTTTGTGGACCTCAAGGCCATGGTAGGTCCCAGCCTCAGGGAGGCGGCTCCGGGAGATGTGATGGGGGCGGGGCTGTATTTGGATAAGGTAGGTCTCCCCAGAGGCCATGAATCTGAGGCCAGGTAGGGAAGGAGCAACATGAGGGCTTCAGAGGCCAGGGACCAGGCCCTCTTCCCTGACTCAAGTAACTGGCTCTTCTGTCCCCTCCGAGTCTGGTTCTGCAGACCCAGGCCTCGCTGTCTCCAAACTCAGATCTTACTTCCTCCTCTCAGGAGGCAGACCCGCCCTTTCCTTGTTACTGTTGCCAATTCAGGATCTTTCTGGGTTTGAGGATCTTTTTGTCTCTCCCGCCCCCCAAGACAGGGTTTCTCTGTGTAGCCCTGGCTGTCCCAGAACTCACTCTGTAGACCAGGCTGGCCGCGAACTCCCAGAGGATCCACTTGCCTCTGCCTCCCAAATGCTGGGATTAAAGTTGTGTGCCACCACACCCAGCAGGGTTTAGGGATCTTTGAAGTACTATGGAGAATACTAAGAAGTAGAGAATTTCTGGACGGTGTCAAGGGCCCGAAACAAGTGAAATCCATTTGCCAGCGTTGCCCTTCCCACGTTGTTCCAGAACGAGAAGCTGAACCGCAACGAGACAAGAATGGACGGAAACCGGTCCCTGCGGCTGGCAAAGGCACTGAGGAATGCCACGCAGGGGAACAGCACCCTCTTTGGCAATGATGTGCGCACGGCCTACCAGCTGCTGGCCCGCATCTTACAGCACGAGAGCCACCAGCAGGGCTTTGACCTGGCAGCCACCCGGGAGGCTAATTTCCATGAGGTGAGAGGACAGTGACCCTTCCTGAAGCGAGAGCAAAGCGGGAACTGCGGGGTCAGGAGCTGGGCTCAGCTGGTCACATGTGGTATGGTGTTCCCCTCAAGGCGTCCCTTCACTTCGGGTGTGAGCCATTCTTTTCTTAGTGTTGTGTGGCCAGGCAAGGGCAGGCCACGGACGGCCTCCCTGTCAGCAGTGCTACAGTTAAGGACCTCTCAGTAGGCCCTGTGTTCCGAGTGGTGTGTATTTTAGCCTTGCACTTGACAGATAAGGAAACTGAGGCACGTGGACCTTATGTCCCGTTTGCCCAAGGGTTTGAGAGTGGCAGAACCTAGTGATAGACTCTTCAGCCTCCTACTGATGCCCCCTGCCTGCAAAGCCCCACCCCAACCTCCCACTCCAGTTCTCCCTGGCCTGGCTCTTGGCAGGGCATCCTCCTGGTAGAGTCTGACTGATTACCGTCTCTCTGTCTGTCTGTCTGTCTGTCTGTCCAGGATGTCGTCCACACGGGCAGCGCCCTCCTGGCCCCAGCTACAGAGGCAGCGTGGGAACAGATCCAGCGAAGCGAGGCTGGTGCAGCGCAGCTGCTAAGGCGTTTCGAGGCGTACTTCAGCAACGTGGCACGGAATGTGAAGAGGACCTATCTGAGACCCTTCGTCATCGTCACCGCCAACATGAGTATGGACTGACCTGGGTGGGAGGGCCGGGCACCTGACAGCAGAGCCTCAGGGACTTTGGGCCTGCCGTCCAGATGCTGAGACCCCCTAACAGTGACTTGGGTGTGGCACAACCTCTGCCCAGAGTGAGCCAGCAGCTCTCTAGCCTCAGGCTTCTTGTCTATAAAATGGGAGAAGTCGCCCAATTCGAAAGGCATCTACCATCTGATGTCACAGTCGCTGACGTCATTCCCATGGAGGTGCCACCTGGGATCTTTGTGGAGTCCAGATGGCCTTTTTAGACACCCAGGTTTGGGATTGCCCACAGTGCACCCTGCTTGGGGTCAATATGTCCCCTCTCCCATTCACCATGGATAAAAGTATATGCAGGAGGGACACATGGGGACGGAGGTACAAGTGTTCCCACCCTGAGACAGTCCCTACGCAATCAGTGCTGTCAGGACCCCGTGGCCCATATTACCTGAAACACTAGTGCACACTGCTCTGGGATTGGGAGTTTAGGATTCCTGATTCCCTCAAGGCAGAGAAAGCCCCATTTGAGCAAAATACAGTCTCCAGCCTGTTTGGACAAAGCTGACAAGAAGGCCCCAAGTCCCTGGGAATCTCCATTCTAGACAGGGTTCCTCTAACTCATAGAAGTCCATCTGCCTCTTTCTCCTGAGTGCTGGGATTAAAAGTGTGCACCACTATGCTTGGCTGCTAGCAGGATGATTTGAGGAGGCCCCTGGCATATAAAGGTGTGACTCTACCTCTTTGTCAGGGTAGTGGTGGCCAGCACCAGCTAAGGGACAGCCTGACTGGGTGTTCCATTGGGGGCCTTTAGGTGCTTCTACGAGGCAGAGAGCCAACAGAAAATGGAAGCCGGTGTTGCTGAACGTATAAGCCTGTGCGGCCAAGCTTGCTTAGCGTCAGCTGTGGCTGTTTCCCCACCTGGAGAGGCCGCAGGGGGATGACATGGCCTGTGGAACAGGGCCAGGTTGACGCAATACCCCTCTTGTTGTGACCAGCTTTGACCTGCATAGTCCACCCCATCAGAGCCATGCAAGGCAGTGCCAAATGCCACCATAAAGAGCCAGATTGCCAAACTCTGCCCCGTGTCGTCATCCTGTGCGGCTCTCAGTAGGCTCCCTCCCGGAGACAATGGTTGCTGTTGAAACAACCATTATTTCACAACTGTGGGTTCAGGAAAGCTCTAACATTGGGGCTAAGTCAAGGGGTTGTCCCCAGTTCTTGCAGTTGACATCTTCGACAAGCTGAACTTCACCGGTGCCCAGGTGCCAAGGTTTGAGGACATTCAGGAAGAGTTCCCAAGGGAGCTGGAGTCCTCCGTGTCCTTCCCAGCTGACACCTTCAAGCCACCAGAGAAAAAAGGTGAAGCTACCTCCACGTCTCTTGTTGCCTTGGGGGTCCCCATCCTTTCAGGAGGGAGTGACCCTCAAAAGAGTCCCAAGTGTGCCCTGAGTGAACCATGAACCAAGCAGGCTTGAGCAATGTTCAGGTGTCTTTATTAAACACTGTGAGAGGTTCTCGTGGATGTAGGACCAACCTTGGTCCAGGCCCCATCTTCCAAGCCATTCAGTTGCAGCTTCCATGTACATGTGTACTGACCACGGAAGTGATTGTGGTCGTGTGTGAGCTGAAGAGCATTAGCTAGGATTGTTCCCTGCATGCAAGTATGCATGTATTCAATGTATACATGGGTGTGTATGTTCCTGAGGTGCATTTGTGTGGTGTTCTGTGTGTATAGATGTATATGTTGCATATATATTCAATATGTATATGTGCATATATGTATATGTTCAGTTTATGTGTGTCTACATATATTAGTGTTCATACATGTGTATATTCAGATGTTTTTGTGTATATGTTAATATGCATTTGTGTATATTCAGTATGTGAGTATATGTGCATATATTAGTGTACATATATGTGTGTATATTTAGTGTGTATGTATATATGTACAATTATATATATATATATATATGTGTGTGTGTGGATGTGTGTGTATATATACACACACACACACATCCACACACACACACACTTGCATATTCCAGGTGTGCATATACATGTTTATATTCCTGGTGTGGATGTATACATGCTTATATTTTAGGTGTGCATGTTTTAGGTGTGCATGTATAGATTATATATGTGTATTTATTCCATATGCATGTATGTTTATGTCCTGTGTATACATATATTCCATGTGTGCTTATATGTATGTAAATATTCTGTGTACGCACATACACCTATGTATATTGCCTACACTGTGCGCAGCTACACTATTCTCACATGTGTATACATGTGTCTGTCCCTGAGCACTGCTATCTAGAAGAGGACTCTGTCTCTATGACACCGTCACCTATCTGCTTCTGAGACATGGCTCAGGGAAACCCTGTTTGCCATGGAACATTCTCGTGGGAGGAATCCCATACTGTCCACTCCCCAATGCCCCATAGCCCTGCGGGTGGCATTGCATTCATTACACTAAGTCTACAAACTGCTCGGACACCAGGGTTGGCCAGCACAGGACCACGCTCTCTGGTCGTCAGGCAGCATATGGTCTGATAGGCCGGCTGTTCAGAGCCTCACTCAGGCAGGAAGGAGTCCCATCCCTACCACATCTTGATCCAGGGAACATGGCCACATCTCTCTCCCTGTCCTCTCCCCCACGAAGCCCAGGAGCCAGGACAGTCAGACCCACACCAGGGTCTCCAGCATCATGGCTGCTTCAGTGAGCGGCAAGACACTGTAGGCTTGGGTACCCCAAATATTTAATTATGTGTGGGGTGTACACATGGCCTCTCTCATGTACACTTGAAAACAGGTCCCCGTTTAGCACGAAGTAAGAAAGCACAGGGCACAGAGCCCATGTGTACAGAAGGCCCCTCTCCCCGCTGTCAGCTCCCAGCAGTGCTCTGAGTGGCTCCAGAAAGGATCAGGGGTGGGGTGGGGGTGGCAAGAAGATTCCCACCACCTGTCTGTCACATGACACCTTTGAGCTGACTCGGCTGTGGGCTACTGATGTGTGGCTTCTGAGGAGGCCCCATGTTGAGTTCCATCTGCCAACTTTTAAGAGTGTAGAAGCCGTTTGGTGGCACGGGCGCCTGTTCTGAGTCCTCTCACACTGTTCTGAAATTGTAGAAGGCCCCGTGGTGAGGCTGACCAACCGGAGGACTACCCCACTCATGGCACAACCAGAACCCAGGGCTGAGAGGGAAACCTCATCCAGCAGACGGAGGAGACACCCCGATGAGCCTGGCCAGTTTGCCGTGGCCCTGGTCGTCATTTACCGGACCCTGGGTCAGCTGCTGCCTGAACACTATGACCCCGACCATCGCAGCCTCCGGTGAGTCCTGGGTGCAAGGACCTTGAGGGGACCCATTCCCTCAGCACCACGAGGCCTCCACAAATCAAAGTCCTGATGACCCACAGTAACATTATGCCGTGATTCTGGCCTGCAGTGACTGCCAATAGGAGGTTCTGGGTCAGCCATGGTGCTGTGCCCTGGGACGGTTATGCCCTTTGCCTTGGTTCACGCTCCCATTTATGCCACGTGTTCCCCTTGTTAGCACCGCCACATCCAGGGGCTGTCATGGATGATAACCTGTAGGGGTATCTGTGCTCTGCTGGCCCAACCCCAAGGACCATCTAGCCAGTATGCTGAACAGTCGCTATTGCTCCTGAACAGAAGGCTGTCATAGGCCATACCTCTCGCTACTGTAGACTCTGGGGCTTTCTGTTGCCCACCCTTGTCTTTCGAAGCATAGAGATGGATGGCCAGGTTCCAGGCTCTGCTCACTTAATCAAGTTCTGTATGTGGCCACGTCTCTGTTCCCAGTGTCAGTGCTGTGTAATGGCTCTGACATCCTTGCAGACACACTTGCTCCATAAAGTTTCCAAAGCCCCCTTCCCCTGAAGGTGGTAACTCTCCCTGCACTGAATACCAGCATCGCAGCCCAGACCCCGCCCCCACCCCCACCCCCAAGGGCAGTTCGGTGATCGGTGTCTGTGGCCTGTGTCTCAGTTGCTCCTTCGACTGTGTCTTCATAGTGTCTGGACTCAGGCTCTCGTGGACCGTGAATTGATTGTGTTTATTCCATGATCTTTCCTCTCTGCCAGACTGCCTAACCGGCCTGTCATCAACACCCCTGTGGTGAGTGCTATGGTGTACAGTGAGGGGACCCCACTCCCCAGCTCTCTGCAGAGGCCTGTCCTGGTGGAGTTCTCCCTGTTGGAGACGGAGGAACGAAGCAAACCTGTCTGTGTATTCTGGAACCACTCCCTCGAGTAAGTGGGACCCCAAAAGCCTGTAAGCCACCTTTCCTGTGGGAGCCCGGGGGCGGGGGGGGGGCTTGCCAAGGTCAGAAGGCTCAGTTGGCAGAATGAAGGCTTCATTATGTGGTCTCTTAGAACCCTTCCAGGCTTAGCAAGACAGGAGGTTTCTTCCCTTTTGCATCTAGGAATGTCGGTGTGTGCATGTATACATGTGCACACGCGTGTGCGTGTACACACACACAGCCAAGTGCACATTGAGGAATTCTCCGTATCCTCATGGGAAAATCGAAACCTACCCACATACACCACGGAAACACACACAAAGGTGTGCACACATAATATAGATGTGATCCATGTGCAAAGATACTTTAGATACACATGTAAACATGCAGGACCATGTAGGGCAAGTACACAGGCACACACAAAATATCCAGAAGCAGGCATGCACACACAAGGCTCCCTGAGAAGGCCACAGCTGACATGGGCTGCTCACCTGTAGAGCGCCTGCAATATGGAGGTTTACAAGAGCACCCAATTCTCTGCCGGGCAAAGCCATTTTGCAGGATAATGGGACTCGGAGGTGAGCCCATGCAGAGAAATAGCAGTGTTGGTCCCAGGCGACTGTCCCTCTGCAGCAGGGTTGGCTTGGCCTGTTCCTGGAGTCATCAGACACACTCCAAAAATGACCCGATTCATGATGTGTGTAACCTGGAATCAAGGAAGGGAAGTGGTTGATTTTAAAAAGATGCTATTTCCCTATGCCTGTGTGGCAATGGATTCCAAGGCTAGTGGCCTGTCTGCAGCTAAAGCCAGTAGCCATTTGTCTTTTTTAGCTGTAGGAGTCCTGGGAGGGACTGGGCCTTCACTTCCTTGCCCTTTCTTTGGTCTCATTTGGGATGCTCTTACATAGACACAGGGTGGAATGAGGACATGATTGGCAGGTGCTCTAAGATGAAAACTGTCACTGCCTTTCTTCGTGAGGAGCCTGGGACTCGGGGAGGGGGAGGGTCAGAGCCCAGGCACCCTCTGCATGCCTAAAGCTGGGCCTAAATGTGTGTGTCGTACCACAGGGACAGTCCCCACGACATGGTTCCCTAGGACTGAAAGGAGAGCTACCCCACGGGTCTGTGCCGAGTGTCCGGGCACATGCTTGGGCAAGAACATTCATTCATCTTCTTTTGTCTCTGTACTTTCCAAACACCAGTTTATAAGGGAAGCTCATTGACTCTGGGGGATAATAGATCTTTGGCTCACAAAGGGGAAAGTGAAGGGAAGCGTCGGTGTCTGGCGTGTGGGCCCCCACGGTTGCCAGGCATGGCTGTCTGTCCCTGGCTATTTGTTTGAATCATGGCAATTAGCAGTGGCTCTAGTGATCTGCCCCCCTGCTTTGTGGTGCTACCATTATCCCCAGAACTGAGCCCTCCTGGCAAGTGTGTCAACCGTCACACCCCATTTTACAGATGAGTAAACTGAGGATCAGAGGGATTACAGAACTTTCCCAGAGCCAAAGAGGGGCAGGGCCCTCATAACAACTTGTTATTTGGGGCTTTCCGTCAGTTGAAACGGGAGCAGTAATTGGACCATGGCTTCCAGGCAGCTCCTATAAAGCATTGTGCAACAGTGAACTTGAAAGTGGACAATGGAGAGATGTTTATTGCCGAGGCCATTGTGGCTCCTTGAATGGCTGGTGAACAAAGTGGCAGTCTCAGCCTTGGCTGCTGCCTCTGGCCACAGGGCCTGCCCTTGTTGGGAGTTTTCTGTCTCTGGCACCTAACCTTTGAACTTCAGAGGCGCTCCTGAGAGCTGGCGCTCCTGAGAGCTGGCGCTCCTGAGAGCCTGCACCAGCTCTGAAAGGAACAGGAAAGCTTTTAACCTGCTGCCAAGTGGCTGTGAGTGCTGTGTCCTTGGGGACAGTGACCATGGCCCTCAACTTCAGTGTGGTGAAGGTGGTGAAGGGTTTGGGCTGGGAGCTGACAGCAAGGCTGTGACACCAGGCCCCCCATGGGTGGCTGTTCTTTGCACTTGACCATTCCTTCACAACCAGATCCAGTGATGTCACCGCAGCCTCAGAGTCACGGGGGCTTGGGTGAAAGCAGCTTCCAGACCATCTCAGTGAAGGGACCAGGCTCACCCCCTTCTTCCCCTTCCCCACAGCATCGGTGGGACCGGAGGGTGGTCAGCCAAGGGCTGTGAACTGCTGTCGAGGAACCGGACCCACGTCACTTGCCAGTGTAGCCACTCGGCCAGCTGCGCGGTGCTCATGGACATTTCCAGACGTGAGGTGGGCATTTCACCCCCACCCCCACCCCCCTGGAGAGCCTAGGGACCAATCCCTGTTGCAGCTGGAAGCCTAGACCCCAACCCACCCTCCCAAGGCCCCCATTTTCCTTGTATGTTGAGCAAACCAAATGTGCCCATTGAAAGCTGTTTTAGCAACTGTTTGAAGGGGCCTGTGAGAAGACCTTGAAGGAGCTTTAAGGGCCAGCAAAGTGGCTCAGTAGGTAAAGGTGCCTATTGACTTGAGTTCCACTCCTAGGAGAGAGAGCCAACTCCTGCGAGTTGTCCTCTGACCGCCACACATGCGCCGTGTCATGCATTCTCAGACATGCGCACATATGCAAATATACGTACATAGATGTAATTTTTTTTAAAGGGGTGGTTAGAACTGGACGTGGCGGCCATAATCCCAGCATCTGGGGGGCTAAGCAGAAGGGCTGCTGCAAGTTCAAGGTCAGCCAGGGCCAGAGTGAGACCCTGTATTATAAACGAACATGTAAACAAAACTGTTCAGAGAGCCTAGGCTATGGAGCTGTTAACAAAGGTGCTAGACATTATCCCAGGGATGCTCTTGCTGTGATGAAACACCATAGGCAGAAAGAGCTTAGAGAGGAAAGGGTTTATTTTGGGCTTATAGTTCCACATCATAGTCCATCATTATTGGAAGCCAGGACAGGATCTCAAGCAGGACAGGAACCTGGAGGCAGGAGTTTTTGTAGAAGCCATGGAGGGGTGCTGCTTACTGGCTTGCTCCCCATAGCTTGCTCAGACTTCTTTCTTACAGACCCCAGGACCACCAGCCCAGGGGTAGTACCACCCACCATGGACTGGGACCTTACACATAAATTATTAATCAAGAAAACTCCCCCATGGGCTCTCCTAGAGGGCATTTACTGAATTAAGATGTTCTCTTCCCAGATCTGGCTAGGTTTGTATCCACTTGACAAAAACCAACCCAAGTAGTAAAGCCTAACCCCGGGCAGGCTCAGAAGTTTCTAGTTGTTACCTTCTCTCAGGACAGGGTCCCCCAGCCATGCTAGATCATGCTACTTCTGTACCCGAGTTGAATATGAAGGTCTCTCAGGCCACACACTGGCCCCAAGGACAAAGGTGTGAGGAGAGAAAGCCAGTGACAGGGTGGTGATCTCTGGTACCTCAAGCAGCTTGAGCGTGTAAGCCGGGCACTGTGGTGTGACAGATGTCCGGGGTAGTAGTAGGCTCTGAGCAACCACGGTGCACGGCTCTATGTCACTGCCTCCTGGGAGGTGCTGCATAGCCTGTACCCAAATGCCCAGGACTCTGAGTCACACTAAGCATATGCCCAGAGACTCAGAATGGTCAATCTCAGTACCCTTGGTCGCAGGAGTCTATAAGCTGAGGGTAAGAAGGAAGTGCCAGCTACGGGCGGGATTCTGCTCCCCCAAATGACTCTTAGGGCTTCAGGTTAGCAGAGTTTTGGTTTCAGCCAGGCCACCGAGGGAGCTCATCCCTTATCCGTGCCTACCCCGCACCTGTTCTTCTCATGGCTCCTGTCTGAGGACCACGTAAGATAATGCAGCCATGGATAGGTGACAAGCCCCTGTATTAACTCAGCAGGGAGGTGCTGTGTCACAAGTTACCCAGGCCTCCTTGTAAGGAACCTGCTGTGACTACTGGCTGAGTGGGGGCGGGGGTTTGTATTAACTGAGTCCCTTTGGCTGATCTCCACGCAGGATTTGGAACATCTGTCTCAGTCGTTCTTGAGAGCAGGACCTATGTGGAAGGGTTAAAAAATGTTTCTGAGGAAGGGTCCCATTATGCAGACCAGATTGACCTTGAACTCACTGAACTCTATGCCTCTTGAGTGCAGGGGTTAAATGCATGTGCCATACTGGCTAAATATATATCGCATGGGCTGGCTGCATTGGTACATCCCCCTTGTTGGGTAGCTGTGGCCACCACTCATCCATCCTCAGGGCTTGCTCACCATCTCCAGTCACCTGGCCCCTTCCTAGTCTTCAATATCTAACAGCTATCACAGTATCTGTTCAAATGTTCATTGGCGCCAGCTCCTTATTCTCTTTAACTAACCCACCTGCAGCACGGGGAGGTTCTGCCCCTGAAGATCATCACTTATGCCGCCCTGTCCTTGTCCCTGGTGGCCCTCCTGGTGGCCTTTGTTCTTCTCTCGCTCGTTCGGACACTGCGCTCCAACCTGCACAGCATCCACAGGAACCTCATCGCAGCTCTGTTCTTCTCCCAGCTCATCTTCATGGTCGGCATCAACCAGACTGAGAACCCGGTGAGACCACTCCCCTCAGTCCACTTCGGGCAGGCTATCCCCTGGGCTACCCCGAGTGTGCCCCATGCTATCCCCTGGATATGCTCTCAGTCCCCCTGGAGCAGTGGAATGGTCCATCCTGTCTCCTAAGGGCATTGTGTCTGGGAAATCCCTGGAGAGGCCAAGGCTTTATGGCCTGTGGGACCTCCCTCTAAGGGCACCCATAGGGTCCTCCAAAGGCCACATGCACAGTGAGTCTCCTGACATAGGCATTAGTGGTTTCATAGGTGCTGGTCTGGTTCTGTATCTTGCTGTGAAAACCCTGGCCAAGAGCAGCCTAAGGGAGATAGGGTTTATTTGGTTCATGATTCCCGGTCATAGTTGGCCATTGTGAGGAACTCAGGGCTGCTGTTAGTCACTTTGCATCCAAGAGCAAAGAGAGATTTAATGCATGAATGTCTAATCCTCAGCTATCTTTCTCTACACTTATACAGTCCAGGGCCCCTGCCTAGAGAATGATGCCACCCACTGTGGGCTTGGTCTTCTCCCATCTGTTAACAATCAAGATAACCCCTCCACACAGACATGCTCACAGCTCTACCCGATCTTGACAATCCCTCACTGAGACTGTCTCCTGAGGTGATTCTCGCCTGTGTCAGGTTGACAAGTAGAATTAACCATCAAGGTGCTGTAGTTAAGAGCTAAATCCCAGAGTCTTGTGGGCTGCAGTAGCTTTAGTGGAGAGTGGCATACAGGTTCCCCATTCCCTCTGTTTTCTCCACGCCCACAAAAACCGTGAGCTTTGCTCAAGGAGGAGCAATAAATGTATAGAACTAGGACGTGGTTTCGGCGGTGTATGGACCTCACTGAGAGGGCAGGCAGAGAACAAGGGGAGGGGTGGAGGGGAAGTCAGGGAAGCTCTAGTTGATCTGATTAAGTGCAGGGTTGCAGGCTGCTGGGTAGCCTGGTTGGCTGTTGCATTGGATCCTGGAGAACTGTATGAGCCCAAGAGGCATCGCAGAACCTCATGGGGTCCCTGGCTGCCCATAGAGGCTATGTACTCCGTGTCTTAGAGATCACCAGAGTAGGGTAGTGTGCAGACCAGAGAGCCCCCTAAGCATGAGGTGTTAGCGTATAGAGCCCAAGTGTTGTGGAGGAAGGATGCGAAAAGCAAATGAGAATCCATCCTTAACTGAGCCTACACAGCCGGATCTGTGGCCAGCGAGCTCCAGGTGTGCGTCTGCAAGGGCTGTCTAGTGACAGCTACCTGGCACATGGTTGCCTCTGACACAGATGACTGGTGGAACTTGTCATTGAAGTAAAGATAACCCACAAGAGGGACATTTGTAAGAGGCACAAAAATTGAATCATGTGATGTGTCAGACAGTGGCTTCCCAGAGAAATTCAAGAATCTCTGTAGATAAATGGTTACTCCAGGAACAGGGGGCAGCTATGTCATAGCACAGGGGTCCACACACAGAGACAGTGGACGCCTGATATTCTTCTATGCACCTCATAGAACAAACTCAAAATATGCCTATAGAAGACACGAGTTCAAGAAAATGTTTGGGGATCTTAATGAAGGAAAAACGTTAATGGAAATATGATGTCTGACCTTGCAAACCAGGCAAGATGGCCCCATGGGTGACGGCTCTTGCTGCCCACTGGATGACCTGAGTTCAGGATCCACACAGTGGAAGGATAGAGCGCACTGCCACGAGCCATCCTTTGACTTCCATACATGTTCCCGGGGCATGCATGCTTACACATACACACTCAAAATACGGAAATGTAATTAAAAATAATAACCGCAGGGTATAGTAACAACATAGTATAGAGTTGAAGTCACATTGCTGACGCTAGAAGAAAACAAGACAGTGGGGGCTGGAAAGCTGCCGCAGGGATTTAGAGCTGATCTTCCAGAGCGCCTGCTCTCCTGTTCCCACTGGTGGCTCACAACCAGCTGTGCCTCCAGTCTCAAGGATCTGCTGCCCTCTTCTGGCCCCTATGGGTACTGCACACACATGGCACAGGCGCATGCAGACAAAACACCCATAGACTTAAAAATAAGTTTAAAAAAAAAAAGGAAAAGGGCTGGTGAGATGGCTCAGCGGGTAAGAGCATTGACTGCTCTTCCAAAGGTCCTGAGTTCAAATCCCAGAAACCACATGGTGGCTCACAACCATCCATAACAAGATCTGACTCCCTCTTCTGGAGTGTCTGAAGACAGCTACAGTGTACTTACATATAATAAATCTTTTTAAAAAAAAAAAAAAAGGAAAAAGGTTGAAATCCAATGAGCTGAGGGTCTTTAGCAAAAGAACTCTTGGACCTTGAGGAGGTCTGGAAAGAGAAGAATAAAGCAGAAATCAAGCCAGTGGAAAGGAAGGGGTAAGGAGATACGTAGCCATAAGATGTTATTCAAAGGGAAAATCTCTAATGAGAACAAGGTAGGGGGAAATGCAAGTAACACACACTGGAGCTGGGAGAGGAGACAAGACAGCAGCTTGAACAGTCTGGGCAGCATGGAGGTAGAACCAAGGCTAAACAATTGCATTCCCCACTAAGATAAGGAAGACAGGCACTGGGAACAAATGTATCAGTATTTCTATGGAGATGACGGCGCAGCTGGGTTTCGCTTAGGACAGCTGTGCAGGTGATTTAGCAGCATCTAAAGAAGAAGGAATAAGCCAAGTATCCTTTTGCTGGGCTGAGACAGGGGCTAATGTAGCTCTGGTGGCCCTTGCCTCAGCTGAGGCCCAGTGTGAGGTTGAAATCTGGATTCTCTGGCTTCTCCCTCTGGAGTCTTTAAGATTACAGGCCTGTGTGCCTGAACTACCTGATGTTGGCAATGTTGGGGACTGAGCCTACAGCCCCTCATTTGAGGATGTCTAACAACTGAGCCACATATATATTTGGGAGGGATGGGGTTTGAGACGGGGTTTCTCTGTGTAGCCCTGGCTGTCCTGGAACTCACTCTGTAGACCAGGCTGGCCTCGACCTCTGAGATCCACCTGTCTCTGCCTCCCAATGCTGGGATTAAAGGTGTGTGTCACCACTGCCCAACAGAAAATATTTTTGTTTGTTTTTGTTTTTCGAGATAGGGTTTCTCTGTATAGCCGTGGCTGTCCTGGAACTCACTTTGTAGACCAGGCTAGCCTTGAACTCAGAAATCTGCCTCCCTCTGCCTGCCAAGTGCTGGGATTAAAGGCGTGCGCCACCACGCCCGGCAGAAAATATTTTTCTTTTTTTTTTTTCCCTTCCCCCCAGAAAATATTTTTCTTAATGCAGAAAACAGGAGAAAAGCCCCTTCAAACAAACTAGAAAAGGGAACTCCTTAACCTAGGACAAGAAACTGCATGCACACACACACTGTATGCACACACACACTGCGTGCACACACACACACTGCGTGCACACACACACTGCGTGCACACACACACACTGCATGCACACACACTGCATGCACACACACTGCATGCACACACACACACTGCATGCATGCACACACACTGCATACACACACACTGCATGCATGCACACACACACTGCATGCACACACACTGCATGCACACACACACTGCACACACACCCTGCACACGCACACACACTGCACACACACTGCACACGCACACACACACTGCGTGCACACACACTGCATGCACACACACAACACTGCATGCACACACACACGTACACACACACACTCTGCATGCACACACACACACACACACTAGCACAGTAATGGAGGGAACAGTCTTTTGGGGGGGTTGTTTTTGTTTTTTTCTTTTTGGTTTTTTGAGACAGGGTTTCTCTGTGTAGCCCTGGCTGTCCGGGAACTCACTCTGTAGACCAGGCTGGCCTCGAACTCAGAAATCCGTCTGCCTCCGCCTCCTGGGTGCTGGGATTAGAGGCGTGTGCCACCACGCCCGGCTTGGGAACAGTCTTAACTGTGTTTCCTAACAGTAGGAACCTGTCTTATCTGTGGTCTTTCGTTCACTACAGTATTGGGGGGGGCCTCAACAGGGACACGGGGAGAAAGAATCAATACTCTATCAGATGACATGATTGGCATGTTGGGTTCCACAGGGAACTCTAAAACAACCTATAGGTAAAATCCTGTGAATAATTCAGATAGCTCAGCAGCCTCCTGCGCACTGGCCACGGCCCCTGAGCGTGTGGGGCGCAGGAGTGGACGGGTGAGGGCGTCTCTGGAAGAGCATATTAAACCCTGCTGTGAGTGAATGACGAGCTGGCTATGACTGAGCTCTCCTGGGCGGGGCCAGGCAGCTCTCACAGTCCAGTGGTGACTGTGGCGTTTGTCCTCCTGGTGACAGGGACTCTGGAATGCACTGGTGTCCAGAGATGATGTCTCAGGAGGCAGCACGGGTCCACGGTGCTGCTAATGGTGGCAAGGTCCCTGATGGCAGCAAAATCGTGGGACACAATAGGGTTGTGACTTCGGGTGGCCTCAGCTATAACCAGCTGTGCCCCGCCCCCATTTTTCCATATTTACAAGTTATGTGTTCATGTTATGAATTTCAAAATATGTAAAGTCCAGCCCACTTGAGGGTTTGGAGAGGGAGGGTGACTGCTGGTCAGCTCTGCTCCCAGTGAGGACTGTGCCAGAAGCTCACGTACAGTGCCCACCCATTCATCTGTGGGGCTGAGGGGTAGATGTGAACGGAAGGACGATCTTGACAGATGGAGTTACCAGCTGGGCCACTCAGGTGGAGAGAGTTGGAGGGAACTTTCTTGCCCCTTGGTGCCACCTTCCTGTAGACCCCAAGGAGACCTCTGGCTTGGAGACTTTTTTTTTTTTTTAATATTTATTTTATGTATGTGTGTACATTGTCACTCTCTTCAGACACAGAAGAAGAGGGCATTACAGAAGGTTGTGAGCCACTATGTGGTTGCTGGGAATTGAACTCAGGACCTCTGGAAGAGTAGTCGGTTCCTTTAACCGCTGAGCCATCTCTCCTGCTCCCCGTATAGACTTTTAACCACCAGAGGTGAGGGCTGTGACCCTCCAACTCTTAAGTGTGTTGCCTGACCTGGACTTGCACAGGACACTCCGTGTGTGTGCTATTTCACACCTGTGTCTGAAGTGACAGACAGCCTAGAGAGATAAAAGGTCACTTGTGCGTGCTGTGACCCAGACACCATTGCTATGTGTAGCAGCGACTGGTCTAGGGCAGTGTCCTATGCTACACAGCACTGTTGCCGTGGTCAGCTGATCCTTCGGCCTCACCCAGGTCTCCCAGTGATGGTTATTGCCATTTATGTACTTGTCTCGGGTCCCATGGATACCAACCCAGAAGACACATCAGATGAGGGAGCGCCCGCACACAGCACTTCCTCCTGCAGATCTCGCTGTGATCCTGGGTTGCTTCATAGCAATGAGAACCAACCACTGTGTGACTGGTTGCTGGGCTGGCTGTACTGTTTAGAGAGGTGTGAAGGGGGAACGATGCACACTTAGTACGGGGTGTGATCCTTTTTTATCCCGGGTGTTTGCCATCCCTGCATCTAGAGCCTTAGATGTAAAAAATGCAACTGTACGTTCAACCTACCAAAGACCATGATTCAAGAATGCCTCCCACCCTCTACCTGGGGAGCTGGGTCAGGGAAGTGGGCTGTGTGAGACTACCTGTGGCCACCCAGTGAGCGTCCAGGAAGGACACAGGAGCAGGTAGACTGGGGACCGGGCATGTCATGCCGCGAAGCACCATCTTCTGCGTGTAGGTTATATCGTGCCCCGAAGTGCTATGACAACCGGCCAGAGCTCCGCGCTCCAACACGGGCCTGGGAGTTGAGGACCAGAACAGAGACCAGGGCAGGAAGCAGGGAGGGGCTGGGGTGATCTTTAAGAGCTCTGGGGAGGAGGAGGGTAGATGCAGTTGCTGGTAATGGGACAAGTAAGTGGCAGCTGGACACAGCTACCCGGGCACGGAGACTTGATTTCCAAGTCAGGCTCTGGGATAGAAGCGGGAAGAAGGCAGCAGAGCCGGAGTTTCCCAGCCAGTACAGAGACCTTCCTGCGTGGCCAGACCCCTCAGGAAAAAAGAACAGACCCCGCTACCTCCTAGGCATGGCTTCCTGGGCCATCCTAGACCCAGTCCTATTGACGAACCTGGTGGCTTTCCTGTAGGAACACAGTAGCACAGGGTTGGATCAGATGAACTAGGACCAAACCTCCTTGCCACCTCCTAAGGCCAGATATTATTCCTCTCAGAGTGGGCATGGATATAGGACCTTTCTCTCAGGCGTGGACACGGGAGGCCCGTTCGAAGGCTCAGTAAGCTGAGACTCATTTTGGGATCCTGTAGGTGTGCCTTTTCAAGGTCTGGATAGAAAAAAGTTACAGTCAACAGCTTCGGGCCACTCCCTACAGCTAAGCCAAGGCTCACTTCTGACTCAGCCCCTGCTGGCATGAGAGCTTTCTGGGCATCAAGGAGCACAGAGCAGGCAAATGCACCCCAGGAGGACAGTGTGTGGTGGCAGGGGCTTGGCACGGTGCCCGGGTTTTCCGAGTTTTATCTAAACTCACATTCGTATCTCTGGGTGAGGCCGTTTATCTCCCAGAAGCCTGACAGGCTGAAATGATTTAGCGTGTGTTTGTTCTGTTCTGGAAAAGCGAGTATGTGTCCACACAACCCCGCCAGATCCTATTGTCAATTTCCTGCCCTTTTTCAAATGGCGTTTTTTGTTTTGTTTGAGGGTTTATTTGTTCATCATTTAAAGCAACAGCCAGCCAGCCTTCCCACCCCCCTCCTCTTCCAGCTGAGCCAGCCCCACTTTCCACTGCGGAAATGGCATATGGGGTGGGGTAAATCCAGCTCAGGCTTGCCCCCTCACAGCTGGCATTCTGATGCCAGCAGAGAGCATGCCCCAGCCGTAGCCCTGTTTCTGTCTTCAGCTTTGCAGTGTAGGTGACAAGTGTCTGTGTTCACACAAGTCCCTTGCACTGGGTGTCATCTCTGGAGAGCGTGCGGCCCTTGGAGGCTGACCTGGCACGAGGTGGTTCTGTCAGGGTACCCTCCGGCCTGTGCTCTGTTGCCTTTCCTCAGAGTGCGGTGACCTGGTATTTGAACATAGGCACATCTAGGATGAGGTTGAGTTTGTGGCTTTCCTCTTATCTGTATGGATCTGTGGGAGTGGGGTGGGGGTAGGGGTGGTGCTTTCCTTGGGAAAGATACAGGGTTAGGGTCAAGGGCAGAGCATAGGACTACAGCTGCCACTGTGGGCCCCATGCATGAGTGTACCAGTCAAGGGTGGGCTTTGGTGAGGATGTGGCCAGCTGTGGGGTTAGATGGTGCTTGAGGCCAGGGTGGAATCGGGAGGTGATTTTTGCCTAGTTGTGGGTGGGGTCAGTTGCGGCTGTGGTTGGGGTATGGGTGAGCTGTTGGGTATGGCCTGAGCTTTTCCAGGTGGCCAGGGTGAATAGGGCCAGGTTTTCCCCTTCCTCCCTGTCCCCTCTCATTTTCTACCCTGCCTGGCTTAACTTCCTGTTGGGACACCCACCGTCATGGGCTATCCTGGAAGCTCTGTCTAGGCCTCATCTCCCAAAAGGCCCATGAGCAGCTGCCCTTGGGCTACATCTTCAAGTCCCATTGTCGAACATCGCAGGCTGGGTTTATACTAATGCCTCCCTAGGCTAAACTCTGGGAGCTCAGTGTCCCTTGTCCTTTCTCCTATGATCTTGTTCTTGACACTGCTGGGTCTTCTATGCCCCAGCAGGCAGAGCTGGCTTCCTTGCTGACTCATTCCTCAAGGAGATATGTACCGTCCTTCAGCCCACGTGCTGCGTTCTCATTTGTAGCACATGGCCTTTGGCCCGACACATAGCACTGTCTGGTTAAGGGTAGACAGGTAGAAGAGTCTCCTCCTCCTGTGGTCTTGGATCCGCAGAAAACATCAAGACATTGTTTCTACTGGACAGAGAGGCCCCTGGAAGAAATGCTCCCTAGAACCCCGGCTGCACCGACTGGCTGGCATTTCTGAGAACATAGGCTGAGGTCTCGGCCTGGGAACTTTCAGCCTGGGCAGATGCCACTCCATAGTGTTTTTTAAAATAAAAACCCCAAGTAGGGCCTGGTGAGATGGCTCATCAGTTAAGAGCACTGGCTGCTCTTCCAGAGGTCCTGAGTTCAACTCCCAGCAACCACATGGTGGCTCATGACCCTCTATAAGAGGATCTGATGCCCTCTTCTGGCCTGCTGGTGTACATGCAGCAGAACACTCATACATTTAAAACAAACAAACAAACAAAAAAACAAAAACAAACTGGGGCTGGAGAGATGGTTCAGCAGGTAAGAGCACTGACTGTTCTTGCAAAGGTCCCGAGTTCAAATCCCAGTAACCAAATGGTGGCTCACAACCATCCATAATGTGATCTGACGCCCTCTTCTGGTGTTATCTGAAGACAGCTACACTGTACTTAGATATAATAAATAAATCTTAAAAATCAAATATTTAGGGGCTGGTGAGATGGCTCAGCAGGTAAGAGCATCTGACTGCTCTTCCAAAGGTCCTGAGTTCAAATCCCAGCAACCACCTGGTGGCTCATTAACCATCCGTACAAGATCTGACGCCCTCTTCTGGAGTGTCTGAAGACAGCTACAGTGTACTTACATATAATAAATAAATACATCTTTAAAAAAAAATCAAATATTTAAAAATTAGAACAAGCTCACAAAAATACATTATCCTCAGATTCTCAAAAAGACTGGTGCATTGCCCATCTCTTGTGGTGGTGACACCAGGTTATGTTCAGCCACTCCTGCTGAATTATACAGAGGAGTGGAGCTTCGCTGCCCTTTGGGGGCACTAGAGACCCTGCCATTGCAGAACAGCCTGATTTGGTCGCTCTTCAGTCCTATTACGATTTGGCCTCTGCTTGAGGAGGGGTCACACCCTCCCCCCCAGGCTTGGATCCCCTGTGGCAGTTTTACAGGGTGCTTGCCAACCTGCCCCTTCTGGAGTCCCAGGGCCTCGGGCTCATGCTGAGCCTGCTCCTCTCCACCCAGTTTCTCTGCACAGTGGTCGCCATCCTCCTGCACTATGTCTCCATGGGCACCTTCGCCTGGACCCTGGTGGAGAACTTGCACGTCTACCGCATGCTGACAGAAGTGCGCAACATCGACACCGGGCCCATGCGGTTCTACCACGTGGTGGGCTGGGGCATCCCTGCCATTGTCACAGGTAAGGACGCAGCTCTGCCAGGGGCCTGTGTTAAAATGCAGATTTCCCCTGAGCCGTCTGTCTTTTTCCTGGCCCTCTACATTTAGCTGTGTGTAGAAGTGGGGCTACTCCCGGCCAGTGGGAGCATAGGTCTCTCTGGTCAGGCTTGGAGTTCTTTGTGCAGTGCCAGTTGGAAGAGGTTCTCCTCCCATCACAGGAGGAGGGAAATGAGTAGATCAATAGGTGGGTGAGCCAGTGAGAGCACAGGTGGATGGGAGGACATGCTGTGTGATAAATCAATACGCCAACTGGATGCCATCCTAGGGAGGACTGCTGTGTGTGCAGACTTTCCCAGCATGCTTTGCCCTCTTCCTCCTCATCATCTTCCTCTTCCTTTTCCTCCTCCTCCTCCTCTTCTTCTGAAGACAGGGTTTCTCTCTGTAGTCCTGGCTGTCATGGAACTTGCTCTGTAGAACAGGCTGGCTCTAACCTCAGAGATCTGCCTGCCTCTACCTCCTGAGTGCTGGGATTGAAGGCATTTGCCATCATGCCTGGCCAACACTTTTCAATAACTATAAAAAAACCAACATCTGCCTCCTGTTGAGGAAGATTCACACTTCTATTTTCAGTAGGAGGGCATGAACCCCCTTCCTGCCATGAACTCCCTTCGTGGCATGCCCCTGGTGGGCCTTCCAGGGTTCTGGACAAAGTCTCCCAAGGCCCTAGGGTTCTGATGTAAGTCATCCTTACTCCAAGGAACCCTGAGTGATGTTCCTACTCTCGGAGACATGGAGGCTGGGTAGTAGGGGGAGGGTGGCAGTTGCCTCTTGTTGCTTGATAGGGGTGTTATCTCTTTCAAGGTCTGGTGTCATCGTGAAAATACCTAGAAAATTATTATTTGTTCCTTACTATAGATTCCTCCCCTGCACCTCTGTTGACTTCTGACTGGGGAATGCCATTGCTTCCTGAGGGCTTTGCTATCTATATCTAGACAGTTCAGAGGTCTTACTCTTCAAAGTTAATTTATTTTTAAAAACACATCTCTAAAAAAAAAAAAAAAATCAAGATTATGTTCAAGGGTCCTCAGACAGATGAAGTTATTAGCTATAGGCAGTGGCTGGGTCACAGGAAGTAGCCAGCCCCTTACTTGGTTTAAGGAGTCTGGATAGATTGCTCTCTGGCTTCTTGGATCTTTGGTGAGCGTATTTTGGGGTCTCTGGGTGGACCTGCCTGTCTGGCCTCAGCTCTCCTCCCGGGGAAGGTGGGGAGCACCCAGGTCTGTGACCTTCGTTCTTCTATTTCTCTGATATGCACAGGACTGGCCGTTGGCTTGGACCCCCAGGGCTACGGAAACCCTGACTTCTGCTGGCTGTCCCTTCAGGATACCCTGATCTGGAGCTTTGCTGGGCCTGTCGGAACAGTTATAATCGTGAGTGTCGAGTCCCCAGACATGCCACTCAGGACACAGGGGCCCAGGAGCTCCAGGCTCAACAGTTCCTCGGGGTGGCTAGGTTGGCAAGCATGGCCTGGCTTAACTCATCTGGGGCCAAAGCCTCTTGTCCCCCAGCCCCACCCCTGATGCTGGATGAAGATACGCATGTTTGGCTGGGGAGAATTATCCTGGAGACAGGAGAAAAATCCACTACCTGAAGCTGCTATTCTTCTTTCCTAGATCAACACGGTCATCTTTGTCCTGTCTGCAAAGGTTTCCTGCCAAAGAAAGCACCATTATTATGAAAGAAAGGGGGTTGTGTAAGTCGGGGCTGAGCGGGTGGGATGTAGCACTAAGCCAAGCCACCAAGTCCTTCAGCTGGGCTCTGAGACACCCCCACCCCAAAGATAGAGAGTCCATGTTTGGCAGGGTTCCATGGCAGTGCCCATCCCCCAGCTGGCTGGGCTGTTAGCCACATACCCACCATGGAGTCAGCCTGGGGGTTTAAGGCACGCACCGGACCTCCAGGGTTACAGGTGGTATGGATGTGGGAGATGTGGGAATGACTATCAAGCAGGGAGGGGCTGGCAGTGGGTTCAGGCCCTGAGATAGTCTGCGCCATAGGAACTGGAGGAAGAAGGGGAGCATGGGTAGGAAAGGGTCCCGAATTCAGAATCACACACGTTTAGTGTCGGGTAGCTGGGCTGAGAATGGTGGTGGTACTGGGGCTATTAGAAATATAGGAAACCCCTGGGTGTAGCCACGGACGGAGCTTGCGGAGGTTTAGTAGATGGGGAGGGGACCCGTCATACCTCATAGAATGAGCATGGTATCCAAGACACAAGGTGAGAAGGGTGTACCCCGAGGGACACTGGAGGGTGCCAGCCCCGCAAAAGTACAGAGGCTAGGAGGAAGTAGAGTCCAGGTACAGAGGCTGCAGCTTCCTGCCCGAGTCCACTCTGACCCTATGTCACAGGGCCACCAAGCTCTTCCACAATCCTGTGGCGGGGATGTGCCTTTGTCATCTGCTCTGACTAACAGCGGGGTGACTGAGGCAGGGTGGGGGAGGTACTTGGCTGAGTCACATGGTAGTCGAGGCTCTGTCTGCCTCCCTCTGGCTCTAGCCACTCAGCTCTGCATTTTCAGGTTTCATGGAAGCTAGCGTGGCCCGGCATAGCGGAGTTACAATAACGAGTATTGCAAGCAGTGGCTCGTGGTGCTGGAGGCTCAGGCTTCTTTTTGTTTTAATTGAATTTGTCTTTTTTTTTTTCTTTTCTTTTTCTTTTTGTTTGGGGGTCGGGGGAGGATTCAAGACAGGGTTTTTCTGTGTAGCCCTGGCTGTCCTGGAACTCACTCTGTAGACCAGGCTGGCCTCGAACTCAGAAATCCACCTACCTCTGCCTCCCAAGTGCTGGGATTAAAGGCGTGTGCCACCACTGCCCAGCTGAATTTGTCTTCTTACGACTACATTTCTACCAACATAACCCCTGCCTGCCTGCCTGCCTGGTCTCTGGCAGAAGCTAGGCTTGGGATGGGTTTGTGAGCAGGGAGCCAGGCAGACACACACATGACAATGATTTGTACGGTCCTTCCCCACAGCTCCATGCTGAGGACTGCCTTCCTCCTGCTGCTGCTGGTCACCGCCACCTGGCTGCTGGGACTGCTGGCTGTCAACAGTGACACAATGAGCTTTCACTACCTCTTTGCTGCCTTCAGCTGCTTGCAGGTAGGTGCCAGCAGAGTCGCCTGTGACTTCTGTCCAGGCAGCCACAGTGAGGTGGTGGTGCGTAGGAAAGCCTCAGTACTTACACACTCAGAGGGGAAAGCCTATGTTCTCCACCCACCCCAGCCCTGCCTCGGGACTTGTCTATCAGGACTTTGTCACTGGCTTAGGCAGGACAAAGCTTGGTCCCTGCTCCGCCACTGCAGGGTGGCCCAAAGCCCGTTGGTGTTCTCAGGGAACAGGAGTACCCTTTGTTTCACACCAAGTGCTGCCAGACTGCTCTGAGCTGGGCTTTCCTGGGTGGGCAGCCAGGAGCCTGGTGGAGCAAGCAGCATGAGGACCCTGAGAGTCACACTGACCTGAAAGCCCATCTCCCTCCAGGGCATCTTTGTCCTCCTATTCCACTGCGTGGCCCACAGGGAGGTGCGGAAGCACCTAAGGGCGGTGCTGGCCGGGAAGAAGCTGCAGCTGGATGACTCGGCCACCACGAGGGCCACTCTGCTAACGGTAGGAGGTGCTGGGGACCCCTCCAGTCCAGGCCTGGGAGCTGGGAGGACCAAACACACACTACGCTCCGTGGCTTTGTATCTCAGCACACATCACGGGGCAGAATCATCCTGGAAGTGGCTCTGTCCAACCCCAGCCCAGCTTGCAAGGGCTTTGGAAGATGGGGGTCAGGGCAGCTATCTGTAACAACCAGTAGCAGTGTCCACAGGGAGGGAGGTGTTTCCACTCTGTGCGGGCCAGGGAATGTTCTCCCTTTGCCGCAAGGCTCCAGTTTGCAGCCCTGTCCACCCTTCCCCTGTGCTCTCATGGGGTTGCACGGGGACAGTGCAGACCTCTATGGCTTCTGATCACCAACAGCCTCCTTCCCTTCTCCACTAGCGCTCCCTCAACTGCAACAACACCTACAGCGAAGGACCAGACATGCTCCGCACCGCCCTAGGCGAGTCCATGGCCTCTCTGGACAGTACCACCAGGTCAGGCCTCCGTACTCACTATTTTCTTGGTGGTCAACAATGCAATGCCCTGCCTTGAACCCTGCTGCTTCAGATGCCCGGACTGCCCCATCTACTGGAGGAGGGTGGTTCATCAGTTACTGCTGTTGATAGTGCACAAAAGGGGTGGGCTTAGAGAATCTTCCCCTTTCGTAGTAGATGCTCTGTGACACGGACAGCTCATCACTGTCACTCTGAGACAGTGCTGGGCCTACCTCTACCCTATTTAGGGATGAAGGGGTCCAGAAACTCAGTGTGTCCTCTGGCCCAGCACGTGGTAACCATGGAGAACCAGATGCATCCTTCATCCCCAGGAACTCCAAGAAAGCTCATGGTATGGTTCCCCCTGCAGGCACCAGAGCCCCTGTCCTTTTCCACCCTCTTCCCCATTCTTGACCTCTTTCTTGACCCTCTGTCCTCTGAGATACTGGACTGTGTATACCCTGGAAAAGCACCGGTGGCCCCATGCTCAGAGTTGGAGTCAGGGCCTGAGCTCCCTCCCGACTCTCCCCTGCAGGCCCTGACTCTGACTCTGACAGTGAGCTGTCCCTGGACGAGCACAGTAGTTCCTACGCCTCTTCACACACATCGGACAGCGAGGATGATGGCGGAGAGGCTGAAGACAAATGGAATCCGGCTGGAGGCCCCACCCACAGCACCCCAAAAGGTAAGCAGCGGAGACACACAGAAGGCCAGAGTGGCTGTGAACAGTGGGCTATGGTCACACCTCAGCTCTGGCTGGCCTTCCTAGGATCTGCCCAGCAGAGTAACAGCCACACAGGATAGCTCTGACAGGAGCACGAACCCCAGGAATTTGCCCACACCATCTCCTGGGCAGTGACAGAAATTTGGGGGCTTCCACAGACTATCATTGTGGAGGGCTGGACAAGGCAGGCAGAGGGCAGTCAGTATATGGCTCTCAGTGTTGGGTGCACATTATCCCAGGCTCCACAACATCAAGATGTGGCCTCAGTGTCTCTATCTTTTGAGTATGGCCTTGCCAGTCCTGCAAGCCAGAGATGAGGTCAGGGCCACTCGGAGTCTACAGGACCTGGGGTATTACGGGGTGTGGCTGTAAGTCACAGAATGTCAATCCTTATCACAGCAGATGCTCTGGCCAACCACGTCCCAGCTGGCTGGCTCGATGAGAGCCTGGCTGGGAGTGACAGTGAGGAGTTGGACACTGAGCCCCACCTGAAGGTGGAGACCAAGGTCAGCGTGGAGTTACACCGGCAGTCGCAGGGCAATCACTGTGGCGACCGACCCCCTGACCCGGAAAGTGGGGTCCTGGCCAAGCCAATGGCCGTGCTTAGCAGCCAGCCCCAGGAGCAGCGGAAAGGTACCTCAGGAGAGCCCTGCTGTCTGTCCCCGGAGCAAACCCTCACTCAGCACACAGGACAGGGGCAGGAGTCCTCCTTCAGCAGATTGAAGGGGGTTCTGTGGAGGGTTTGGGTGGATCCCGGGCAAGTTGGTAAGAACCAGGTCAGGCTTATTCATTTGCTCAACGCCATCCGTCCCCAGCTGAGCCACTGCACTCGAGTCTGCCCAGACTGACTTGGTGGTCATCCCCCTTCTCCCAGGCATCCTGAAAAACAAAGTCACCTACCCGCCGCCATTGCCAGAGCAGCCACTGAAGTGCCGGCTTCGAGAGAAGCTGGCTGACTGTGAGCAGAGCCCCACGTCCTCCCGCACATCCTCCCTTGGCTCTGGTGATGGTGTCAATGCCACTGACTGTGTCATTACCATCAAGACTCCGAGGAGGGAGCCAGGCCGTGAACATCTCAATGGGGTGGCCATGAATGTACGCACAGGGAGTGCCCAGGCTAACGGCTCCGACTCAGAGTAAGTAGCCTTGGCTTCCAGGGCTCTGGGAGGGAGGGAGCCACCAGCTTTGCCCACCCGGGGTCCCTAGAGCCCCGGGCTTCCCCTCACATAGGATTGGGAGTCTCTGCCCCACCCCCCGAGAATGACTTTGGATTCATGCAGTTGCCACCGTCACTGACCGACCCTTCCACACGCCTGGCAATTCTTCCCACACACAGAGGCAGTAATGAAACTTCAATTTGAACCATCAGGAAACCGTGAGGCACAGTTGACCCCACAGACTGCCAGTCAAGCCCTCAGACCTTGAAGCCTGGGACAAGCAGGCCCCTCGTGTGAGGGTCCCTGCAAAGCAGCTGGCTCTACGAAGACCGTCCAGATGGGAAGCCCTTGGCCCTCATAGGAGCTCAGGGCCCAGACTCTGACAAAGTGCCAAAGCCACAGATGTCTCCAGAGGGAGACGTGGACTTAAGGCTGGCATAGCTCCGTCCTTAGACTGAGGACAGAATCCAAACCATGCTGTACAGGAGGCCATTGAGCCAGAGCTGGACTTAGTGAATCACTGGACCGACCCCTTCAGCTGTCCCCGCAGGCCTCTCCTTGTGGTACAAGCCCATCACCATCAGCCTAGCAGAGTCTTAAATTGCTGTCTAAAAATGTAAATACACATAAATCTCTCCCTGGACTTGGGAGAAGATGGGAATCTGTATATTTTACACTGCTTTGACTTTGCAGACACTGGCGAGCCATGAAATGGCATCTCAGTATATTGCCCAAGGAAGCTTGCACAGTTGTACTTGAATCTGGAATCAGTCAACACAGCTGGTCCCAGTGCCCAGGTAGGGAGCATATGGGCTGTGAAGTTGACACGACTTCTGCAGCTGCTTCCAGCCAGGGAGTGTGGGTGTTCCGCTGGCCTTTGGAGCACACGGCACATGTGCTGTGTGTTTGTGTGTGTGTATGTGTGTGCTCAGCTCCATGGATCCAGGTCAGGGCTCACCTGTGAGGAGTGGGCACCATAGCTGTGATGTGAAGCCCTGACCACCCTGCCACTCCCACACCCTCTTCTCCTGATGCAGCGAGGCAACTCTGGAGCCTTTCCCAGTTAGCCCAGTGTGCAGGGGGAGGACTTCTGCCAGTGCTCCTGCTCCCATAGGCACTCAGAGTGCTCATGTTGCTGATTCTGAGGGAGCCCTGAGGTCTTCCACGCTGTCACGTTCCTTCCTGCCAATGATCTACTTTTTCAGACTCCAGGGCTCTCTAGGCAGGCAGGGGGCTCCACCCCTGAAATCTGACCAATTACATCACTTTGCTTCAAATGGCCAATTGTGTAAAGAAACAAAGCCAGAGTGCCCATTTTCAACGATTACCACATTCTTTTTGGAATCTCACATCAAGGACTGCTGTGACCAGCCCACTGAGAGCCATGGTGCAGCCAAGGCCAAGGGCCTGGAGCCTGGAGTTACTCAGATACGTTTACTTCAGCATGGACTGTTGTTCGAGTCAGGTGCCCAAGTACACGAGGTGTACAGTTGCTCAGAATGGAGAACCTCAGCAAGGCAGTCAAAGGCCAGGACTTCTCACCAAGCTGGGCTCTCAGAAGTGCACACGACTGCTAGTGATTGACTGGTGAGAAGAAAGCCTACAAAACATGGCCTGGGGTCACTCACTGCCAAGAGGCTGACGGGAGGCCCAGGCAGCCGGAGGATGGCAAGGATACAAAGAGTGACCTAGCACAGGGGAGCTTCAGTCCAGCTTCAGTCCCCAAGAGGCTGCTCACAATTCCGCAACCCAGGCCACCTCAGAAGGGGAAGTCTTTAATTTGATCACAACTGTTAGCAAAACAAAAAACTTGTCAGTTTTAAACTGTTTTTATGACCTAAGACTTTAGATTCAACACTGGAGATTTTTAACAGGTGTATTTATTACTGTTCAGCACTGGATGGCAACACAGGTGAGATGCATCTATAATAAATTAAGATTTTTGGATTTGTACCCATGCTGTGCTGGGTGTTTACTGTTCCCGCTGTCCTGCTAAGGTGGCATGGGAGGGACTGCTGAAGACAGCCTCGGGCCTCTCCTGGGATGCAGGTGGCAGGCCCGTGGAGGGTTGTCATAACTTTCTATTTATATGCAGGCCTGCCGTGACACGGGTGGACCTGCCCAAGTTTTCTAGTTCTGTCTTTTTTTTTTTTTTTTAAATCAAATCTGCGAAATTAAAAAGATGTATTCTGTGTTTTCACGGGCTGTCATCTCTCCAGCCAAGGGGACAAAGAAAAATAAAAGTGGGTACTTGGGTAGAAACCAGAAAAAGGCAACCAGCGCCCTCGGGACTCTAACACCCTCCACCCGTCTGAGGTGGGGTCTCTTGCTGAAGCTGGGGTTCATGGTTTGTTTGCTTGTTTGGTTTTGTTTTCCAGGTAAACTGGAAGCCAGCAAGCCCCACTACTCCGTCTCTGCTCCTTCAGGAGCTGGGGTACAGGCCCATGCAGGCCACACAAGAGCATATGTGGGTACCAAGTTCAAGCTCCGGCAGGCACTGTTATCTGCTGCTGGGCTGCTGGACCGCCTTCACTACCTTCTGGTTCTGTGTTCTGCATCTGCCTTTCCTCCTGGCACTGTGGTGACAGAGCCCTGCCATCTACACTCTGCTCCATCTGGGAGCGTCTTACACTTTGTGTGTGATCTTCAATTTTACAATCTGGTTCTGCACTGCACCTTCTCTTCTGCACTCACCTTTCATCTAGGCACAGTGAATTGAAACGTTCTACACTCTGGGGCTGCATGCATCTGTGACCCTAGGGCTCTGTCCAACATATTTTCTCTTGGCTTTGAAAACTCTAGTGGCACCGTGAATTCTTTTGATCCTGGCCTGGTTAAAACCCTAATCTTAAAGTAAGCGACCAGGCTAGGCTCCGGTCACCCCTTCCTGGCGGTGCTGCATCTGGCCCTCACCGCTTAGGTCCTTTATCTTGATTCTTGTCCAGAAGGGTGAGTTTTCAAGACTTTTGTCCCTCTGTATTGTCTCACGTCTGCCCAGTGGTGCTACCCTTGGGAAAACCAGGAGCAGAGAAGTAGCGGGCACCTGTTTCTTTCCCTTTGGCCCCCTTCCCCAGGGTCTCCACCTGGTTTTGCTGCACAAAAGCGCCAGCCCAGGCCGGTAACTCATGCATACCTCCAGTAGAGTCGTCATCTGCTGTGTTTTCTCCTCACATGTGTTCACTTCAAGTCAGTGCCAAGCTGACAGGAAAACACTGGCTTCCACCGGACATGGGCACTGCCAGGGGAAGGGTTAACTCACAGGTCAGAATCCTGACAAGGAAAGGCCTAGTGCCGATAACTGCCTTCCCTTTGTGGAGCTCAGGCCCCAGGAGGGGAAAGAGGGCGGCAGCCCTCCCATGCCTGCTGTGCTACTGGCTAGGTGCTCTCTGTAAGGGGTACAGCCACAACAGTCTACCCTGGCCTCAGGCAAGCCCCAGACACAGTGGTCAGACTTTGACAGTTTTATTGGATGCTGTTTCTCTGTTGGCCTCCTGGATGCTGTGGAAGAGCAGCTGCGTTAGGACCCGAAGCCAGCAGCCAGCAGCCAGTGCACGCTCTGGTTTCCTGGAACAGCAGAGCAGACCCTCCTTCCTCAGGCTGCCCTGGATCTGCAGCCAGCCCGCCCGTTGATTCTTGCAGCACCAACACCCATCACTGACGACACTGCTCTAATGCCTCCTCCTTGGCCTTTGTCAAGATGTGGGGTGCAGGCCTGGGCTGTCACTTGAGGCCTCGGGAGCCACTCTGGTTCTGTTCTTGCCCTTCTGGAGCGTGTAGGCAGACGGCCCTAACCGCAGGATTTTCCCACTGCCAAGGCATTCCTCACCCTTGTAGAACACTGCAAACTGGAGGGAGGGGAGGCTCACTGGATGCGTCTGACTCCAGGCAGAGCCGAACCCACCAGGCCAGTGAGAGCAATGTTCACCCCCCAACCTTCTCAATGACACACTCACCTGTCCCAGGGCAAGGCCCCTTACAGCCTTCACAGCCGTCACCCACACAGTGCCATCCTGATTGAGAGTCAGCACGCAGGGCACTGTGGGGAGAATCATGAGATGGACTTGGGCCTGCCAAACACAACCCCTCCCTCCCTGGGAGGAGGAGCAGCCTGTGGGTGCAGGGACACCCAACATCCTGCCTGCTGAAGGATAGGACAGTGCCCCAAACGGCTCAGAGCTGACACCTCAGTATAGAATATACTGTAACCGAACCCCTCATACTGGGACCCAATTTCCCAGCAATTCTCAAGTTTGATTCAAAGTCCCAGCACTTCTGAAGCTACAGTATTAATGACGGGGACTTTCCAATGTGCTCAAGGGAATACTGCAAGTGTACAGTCTATCTGGTTTAGCTTAATCTGACCCTAGGGAGCTTAGCAACAAGGGCTCCCTCCCACTCAGTCACCTAGTGCCATCTGGTGGCGGAATCGGAAATGGCACTCCATCATCTTGTCTCTGACCAAGGCAGCAGGTGGTTCCTCCGCAATCCAGTGTACTCGGTTGGTCCTGAGCAGGTCCCTGTACAGAGCTGGGTGGTCCACCCGGGGAGCCTGCAGAGAAGAATTCAGACGTCTTTGAGGAGAGCAGCCCTCAGCAGGTATCATTAATAAGAACAATCCCAACAGCACATCCACAACTAACTAGAAGCCAGCCCCACTCCTGTGCCAGCCCACATAGAGAAATCCATTCATCAGCTTAAGGCTCTGTTCACCCTGGTTTTCAGATAGAAGAGAGATAGAAGAGAGAAGGGATGGCCATGAGGCAGTAGCAGGGGGCAAAGGTGAGATTCCCCTCATCTCTGGAGACCGCATCCCCACCCTGCCATGCTCTGAAGACTGTTTTGTGTTCCTAGAGATGTAGGTCAAACACAAACCCTACCAGCAACAACTGGCTGATGGGTGCTGGCCCCACCTACCTGCATGTTTCCAGATGTGCAAGGCTGACCCTGCATGGACATTTATCACATGCACGACTGGTTCACCACTAGTCTCTGCACCAAAGAACCCTGGTTGCCTAGGACAGCCAAGGCTCCCCGGGGACAGAACCAGAAGCACTAAGACCCTGAGACACCTGGGCCCTTGACCCAATGACCTTTCTGGCTTTTTCTCAGCAGGCATCTCTGAGAGCTTATGCTTAAAGACACTTAATTCAGGCCTTCCCATGCTGCTCTTCTGGGAAAATGTCTGCGCTGAAGCCTGTGGATCCTCCAGTGTCTGACTGTACTCACTGGCAGCTCAGCCTGCCCTGAGCAAGGTTCTCACCCTTGCACTCCTGGAAGCTGGATTCGATGACTGTCAGGATTAGGGCTACTGCATATGCACAGGCAGGATGCCAGCAGCATCTCCTCTGTCCCCTCCAAATTTATAACCCAAATCTCTTGCTACTGTCAACATCCCCAAAGCCCTCTTGAAGAATCTGCTCTAGAACCTAGGACACAGCAGAATGGCTCAGGGTCCCATGTCTAACTACCTCAGCTCACGAGGACTTCTCGGACCCTTGTATGGAGGGGTGGGTGGGAGAGCTGTCTGACACAATGACTACTTCCTTTCCATGACAGGACTTAGCAAGTTACCCACTCTGAGTTTCATCCCTCTTTGCGAAACAGTAAGGGTTTCTAGGAATGGGCACAATGACTGGTGTACCATCAGCTCTAACAGGAAGGAGCCTAGTGAGTACCTTATATGAGGACCTGTTACCTTACACCTGTCCCAGGAAGCTATGGAGGGCAGGTCTGCTGCTCCAGGGCCTTGGCAATGCCAGAACTGCCCATTTTATTGGAATGCTAGACAGCAAAGGCCAACCTCACTCACCACAAGCACATCACCCTTGGTGCCATCCTTCTCCACCACGTACCAGGGCTCTCTCAAACCGCTGATCTTAGCTCTCTGGCCCAAAGTGTACAGGAACCAACCTATAATGAGATAGTATTCCAGGGGTGCATCTCAGCTCTCACCAAGCTCTCATAAATGAGGAGGTTATGGACTGTTCTGAGGCGTGCTGGCTTCACTGTGATTCTCGTGGCTTGAAGGGCTCTTAGCCCTAACCATACACCTGTGTACAGCCTGCCTTGGCTTCAGGACTCGGGGGATGTGACAATGACTAGGATGGCACTAAGCCCAGCACAAATGCCAGCTCTTTCGTCTGGTGGCTCCTTCCCTCATGGGCTACAGCTCTCCAAGTAGGTTTTGTGCTTACTGAGCACATTCCTTGTATCCATACCACACCCACCTCATGTATGGGCAGGCCACCTGCTCACCAGCTTTACCTCTACAGGAATGTGTGCCCTGGCAGAGGCAATCTGGCAAGATTCCTCCATCTCCTAGCTGCTGGATGCTAGGAAGAGCAGCACTGTCTCCAGCAAGGCCCTCTTCAATACAACACTCAGTTCAGCTGGGGCTCTCCTGTCCTTCCACCAGCCCTGTCATTCCAGCTAGTCCCACAGATCAGGCTAGACATCAAGTTTCAGGAGGCATGTCGCCTCTGTTCCCACGTTAGGGCTGTGAGCACTTGCGACTGCCTCTGTCCTTACTCTGCACAGTACAGTCATGGTGGTCTGGCTCTGTGATTATGGGAACGGCACCCATATGTTCCTTAGTCACCTGGCTATGAGGTCAGCAACGTTCTTTCTACAGTCTCCTATAGCATCTTTTAGTAATGTATCACAGACACACACTCTCACTCCAGCTCTGAATCCAGGGATTATAACACACACAAAACTCCTGTCAGAGTGACTGCTCATGCAGCATGTACCCAGCCCAGCCTAGTCCTCAAGTCCTCTCTGAGCCCTTCATGGAATGGGCAGGAGTTAGCCCTGGCCTTTGCTTCCCAGAACTGGCAGGACTCACCTTTATGTGTTCCCAGTACTGTATTATCCTCGATAGAAATAAACTTTCCAGGCCGAGGCTGCAAATACTGGAAGACAGGTTTCATCACTACTGGAGACCCAGGCCCAGAGCAGACAGCCACTCATGTCAGACGACACTCACCTGAAGAAGGAAATGCTCCAAGTTTCTCTTACCAATGAAGCAGATGCCCATGCTCTGGAATGAGAGGAAGGCCAACATGGTGTGAGCAGAAGCCAGGAGGCAACCAGGGAATAGGGAGCTGGGCTGGGCTAGAAGGGGAGAGAGCAGGCTGTGTTGCAGGAGGCTCCAGATACAGAACTTGAGTTTGGCTTCAAAGTAGACGCTATCATGTAAACACACTGCATCATCTGCAACTGGACTGTTAGAAAACCCCTGAGCAATTCAGGAGAGCAAGCTAGACTGCTCAGTGCTAGAGAGCCAGGGACCAAGGTGGAAGCAGGAAGCAGGGCCAGGGAGAAGACTGGCTGTAGTCGGCTAGGCCCTGCACAGCCCAGACTGGAAGCTGACCACCCCAGGACTGTTCTGGGCAAGCAGCTCTGTAATTATTCCTAAGTGTCTCTCTATAACAAAGGCCAAGAGACCAGGGATCTCCCCATATTGCAGTGACTCCTTCAGTTCCTACCATGGAGAAATTCTGTCAGCTGAGCAACGGGGAAGATGTACAACAGGCAAGCGACATTCTTTTTGGCAATGTGGACTTGCTGATAAAGGGCACAGTCATGCGTGTTCCCAGAAGACTGGTGTAAGTAGTGACTACAGCTGAGCTAACGTCTACTGAAACCTTAACTACTGGGGCTTCTCACAGGCTCCCAGCCCTTCCTCCACAGGGGTCAGCATGGCTTCCAGCTGCAGGTGTGTGATGGTCTCTCACAAGGCGCTGAGAAGGCAGGGATGGACTGTCACTGTCTCCTGGGATAGGCAGCACTGTGTACAGATGGCTGCAGACTCCTGCCTCATGGGATGGACTAGCAGGGCTGCTCCCTGCCTACACTCACCGCTGGCTAAGCCAGCTACTGCAGAGAAAGCAGTCAGCCACAGCAGGCACAAGAGGGAGCAGGAAGGAGAAGGAGGCCTTGGGTGCTCCTCACCTGCAGCTGCACTCTGTGGCTTGGCCCAGTGGGTCCTGGCAGAGGGTCCACAGAGTCCAGCCCTGCCTGTACCATGACAACACGGATGCAAACATTCACAGACCAGTGGCAAGCTGCTCACGCCTACCTCTCTCTTCTGAAGCACGTGATGGAGGCTATTCTCCGCAGCTATTTTCTTTACAAAATCTTTTGTTAGTTCCCCCAGGGGGAAGATGGTTCTTCTCAGGGCATCCTGGGAAACCTGGCTGAGAAAGAAGGTCTGGTCTTTAAAGCTGTCAGCTGCTTGGAGAAGTTTTACGGCTGCCAAAAGTAAAGAACAAAAGTCATTGCTGGAGCACAGATAATGGCTCTGCTTTAATTCCCTTCTGTGTGAGCAGTTACCCCAAGTCTGCCACAAGCAAAACCCATTCAAAAGGCTATGGGAGAAAAACACCAGCATGGCTAATGAACAGGAACCTCTGGCCCTGGTTTATTTACTGGGAACAATACAAGGAACGTCGGTTTTACATACAGAAATTTCTCCCTGCTGGCAATTCTGACTGTAAGACTTTCAAACAGTAACACTATATGAGAAAACAGTGCACCGAGAAGCACCAATCTTCATGACTCTAGTCACGGCTGCGACTGGCTAAGACCGTTCATCCAGAATAATGCTGAACTAGCGTCGGCAGTGTGCTTGCCTAACAACTGCGGGTGTGAAGTGTGCAAAGAAACACAGTAGGCTTTGCCCTTCAGCCCAGCCTCGGGGGAGACAGCTCTGTAGAATGCACCTCCTTGGTGGGAACCGCTTTGCTCATGTCCAGACCGACATGTTAGCAGCCTTGCTGTAGTCTCCAACACTCTCCACATAACTGTAAAGAATTCTCACTGCATATACACAAGTGTGAGTGGCGCTGGCCCTGGTGAGTTTCAAGCCTGAGAAGGTGGCCAGGTAAATTTCCCAAACATTCAGTCGGTTCCACTCATGTCTGTGGCTGGTGGGGCTGATGAGCAGATCCACTCCCCCACCCCTTCCTCACATATAGTACTAGGAGACATCCCATTAGTGAAATTTGAAACACTCCACACACAACAGCTCAACTTTGAGTGTGCGCATGCGTTTCAGAGTTTGTCCATGTCAATACACACGTGTGGAGGTCACATGACATCCTCAATGCTGCTCCTCGGGTGTCACGTGCTTTCTTTCTGGAGATGGTCTCTCACTTGCTTGGAACTCGCCAACTAGGCTAGGCAGTCAAGCCTCTCTCTGTTGCCCAGCATTGGGGTTATACATAGATGCCACCATTCCTGGCATTCTTACATCAATTCTAGGGATTGAACCCTGTTTCCCCAGCTCCACAGTTTAAGCCCACTGCGCACACTGTATAGCAGCCAGTGGTAAGCATCATACTGCCCATATGTTTCCAACCGCTGGCTTTCATCTGCTTGTAATGGAGACTACCCTCCTCCCAACCCCCACGGTTCCAGTGACACCTACGGGCTGCCTGAGATGTGCTGTGGACTGACCTGCCTCCCTTTTCTGTTCTGTTACTTTGTCAAAAACAATGCACCTGTTTGCTGACATAAGGCTACAATCCAATCTGTCTCAAAACAAAATGCTCTCACATAGTGTTGGTGTGCATTTTTTTTTTTTTGGTTGAGTTATTTCGTCTTGCATCCTTTTGACTGTCTTTTGAGCCTCCCACGTGCTGACATTATAGGTATGTGTCCCACATCTACCTTCTGAGTTACTTTAAAATTCACTGAGGACCTATGACTTTAAAACAGGAAGCCGGTAACACTACCAAATGTGCCACAGAGGGAAAGAACAGGACGGAGCCACATCTAGTCCAGAGATCGATCACTTCTGAAATCCTGTTGTTCTATCTGTTCCGCCACGCACTTCACCATGTTCACATGAAAACTGCTGGTTACAGTCAGGTCCCCAACAACTATAGCCATCCCCCAGCTCAAGATCTGGTCTGCTCCACTTGCATGACCCACTTTTAGGATCCCCTAGATACACAAACAGCTCTGGTTTGCCTAAAATGCACACTGAAAACCAAGACACTGTGAAACTACCACATGCAAGTCAGTCAACACAGTGCTTGACTGTCTGAGGAGAACCAGCACAAGTGGAGGGCAGACAAAGGTGAGCATGTCCTCAGCACGAGCAGATAACCCTATTCAAGCTGGGAAATGACTCTCCATCTGCTTGGGACCCTGTTAAGACCATTCCCATTATTACCGTCAAAGATTTTCCCAAATATTTTTGGAAGTTCAGACTATGCACATGTAATAACCTAGATGGTAAGTTTCTGGCTCACCTTTCTCAGCTCTCACCCAACTAGGACATCTCAATGCTCAACCTCAAGCCCTTGGGGAAGCAACCCTGCTCTGTCTATGCCTTTGCAAATGTGAACTAAGCTCATTGGGAGACCCGGAGCTGGGCGTGGGCCGGATGCTCAGGCCCTGCTCCTGCCATCCTTCTAAGTAAGTACCCTGTGCTCACAGAGGTTACAGCTCTGACCACGCACGCCAACTTACGGTTTCTGACTTCAAATCGATTTCTGAACAGCCTGTCAGGCTTCTTAGTGTGCTTTTGCTCGAAGACTTCCTCATCCTCCAGTGAGGTCCTGGCGTAGTGGCCAGTGGCAACGGCATCTGCTCCTGAGGGTTTTCAAAATAGAAGGATCTAGTGTGAGGCTTACTGGCAGGGGTATTAGTTCTTGAAAATTCTACACAAACTGGAGTGGCTTGGAAAGAGGAATCCTTAATTCAGAAAATGTCTTGGGGACTTGGCGGTTAAGAGCACTGTCTGTTCTTCCAAAGGACCTGGGTTCAATTTCCAGCCAGCACTCACATGGCAGTTCACAACTGTCTGTAACTCCAGTTCCAAAGGATTTGAGACCCTCACACCAATGCATATAAAATAAAATTATCTGGGCAGTGGTGGCACATGCCTTTAGCACTTGGGAGGCAGAAGCAGGCAGATTTCTGAGTTCAAGGCCAGCCTGGTCTACAGAGTGAGTTCCAGAACAGCCAGGGCTATACAGAGAAAAACCCTGTCTCGAAAAACAAACAAAAAATTAAATGAATTTTAAAAAATCTCCATCAGACTGGACTGGCCTTAGGAAAGTGTGTATGACATTTTCTCCTCCTCCTCCTCTTCTTTTTTGAGTCAGGGTCTTTCTCTGTCCTGAAACTCACTATATAGACCAGGCTGGTCCTGAACTCCCCGTCTCCCAAATGCTAGGACTAATGACATATGCCACCATACCCAGCTTGTGGGACTTTTTCTTGCTAAATGACAGATTTGGGCAGCACTACCCTGGGAAGGCAGTCCTGTGTCACATAAGAAAGCAGGCTGAACAAGTCATGGGAAGTAGTCAGTAAGTAAGTAACGTTCCTCTGTGGTCTCCGCATCAGTTCCTGCCTTGGCTTCCCCTGATAATGGACTGTGACAGGGACATGTGAGCCAAATAACCCTCCCCTAAGTTGCTTTTGGTCATGACTCTTTATCACAGCAACAGAAAGTGAGCTAGGATACCAGCCTAGATAAAGACTCACAGAAAAGCCTCACTGAGACCTGCACAAAGCACAGGGCAGAGGCCCTAGAGATGGCTCACCTGGCAGGCAGGCAGGCAGGCTCCCTTCAACTCCTAATGTGAGCTAATAGAACCTCACATCTTTAACGAGCCTTGCCCAAGCCAGACTCAATCCGCTCACTCAGTCTTGTCTTACACACATAAAGATTTAAGTACAAAAAGTTATGTTTTTACAACACTAAGGAAAAACTGAAAACCAAACTATTCAACAGCAGGAGGATATGGGGTGACTCCTGATGCCCAGTGGGAATGGCGCTTACAGAGCACTAACTGATAAGAGATAATACCCACCACTGAGGTAAGCAGAGGAGAGTGACTAGACTAGACTATACTAGACTTTTAATGCACAGGAGCAAATGGCACCTGCAGGGAGCCTGTCGGAGCACCGGTGGTTCTCTCTGGAAGGTAGCCGATTGGGCAGAGCGTCAGCAGGGGCAAATCTTGGTTTTGCCACTGTAAAGGTTGCTTAGTATTAATAATATTTACTCTCTTTGATTCTTAGTTATACTGAGGCCAGAAGCAATGGCTTCCCAGGAATTATCACCTTTTTCTCTTTTTCTTAATGGGAGAGTTCTCCAGGTAAGCTGGGCAACTCTTTGTGAACCAGAGAGGAAAGAAAGGAAAAGAATTAAAATCCTTTATACAGGCAAACTTGCATAGACGCACATACATTCAGACACCCACATTCTGGCCGGGCCCAACCTTCTGTCTCAATCAACTCCACAGTGTCCATATGCATGCTTACATAATACACATTTACCTACATACATATGAACAGACATATGCATCTGGATGGATGGATGGATGGATGGAAGGGGCAGAGCTCCCCAAGCCACCACACCCATCCTTCTTATTCTCTTCCTCCTCTTCCTCTTCTTCCTTCCTCTTCCTCCTCTTCCTTCCTTCTTTTTTTTTTTTTTTTTTTAACATTTATTTATTTATTTCATGTATATGAGTACTCTGTCACTGTCTTCAGACAGACCAGAAGAGGGCATCAATTCCATTACAGATGGTTGTGAGCCACCATGTGGTTTCTGGGATTTGAACTCAGAACCTCTGGAAGAGCAGCCAGTACTCTTAACCACTGAGCCATCTCTCCTGCCTGACACCCATCTTTCTTTTCCCTGGCCTTTTAGACAAAAGTTCTTTTAGAAAATTACTTCATGGGTAAAATGTTACACAAAATGGGAGTTATAGAAGGATGCTGGTATTGAGTTCAAAGCAGTATTTCATTCTCCTTATATGCTCATTGTAAGTTACAAGCAACGGTTTCATATGGCCTTCCCTTATAGTTCACACCTGTGCTTCATCCTTTAACACAAACCTGTCCCATGCCTATATCTCTTCTTAGTGTAATTATTGTATTTCTTATCATGCAGCCTTTACTTACTATTATGAGGAGCAGACATATTCTATTCCTGATTCTAATTTGATTTTATTACATCTTTCTAGTAAAATAACTAGAACCATCTCTTTTCTTAAGATTTATTTATTTATTATATGTAAGTACACTGTAACTGTCTTCAGACACTCACATCTTGTTATGGATAGTTGTGAGCCACCAGGTGGTTGCTGGGATTTGAACTCAGGACCTTTGGAAGAGCAGCCGGTGCTCTTAACTGTTGAGCCATCTCTATAGCCCCTAGAACCATCTCTTAAAACCTTTTTCCTCAGATTATTTGAATCAGATCAGGAATTCTATAAAATCATTAATTCATCTAAACAGCATTAATTCATAAAAGTTCATCTCTATGTTCATCTGCAGGAAATCTGCTCAGTGGGGCAGGCTAATGGCCAGGGATTACTATATTAATTTAATAATGACAGGAAAGGCATAGCAGCTGCAAGGAGCAATCCCGAGATGAAGTCTCTTTGGGCCCTTGCCTCATAGAGCTCACCCATTGCAGACCATGCAAAAACCATGGGCCACCTCCAAGAAGGCCACCTGCTAGCCTTAGCCTGTCCTAGATGGCTCCTGACAAACACTCACAGACTTACTCCTTTGATTCTGCTGTGAAACCATAGATACGCTACCCCTCTGTCTTCACTGTCAGTAATTTTTAGTAAGTGTGCATTATTTTATCATATGGAAGGACCACTCAATATCCTTAATCTCTCCTGTGCCCTGTGAGTCCAGGTGTCCACTGCAGGAGGCTGACTCAGACCTGAGCACCCGAATTCCTCAGCTAAGCCAGGAGCATTGAATTAGTGCTGATGCAAAGCACTCAACTAGGGCCTTCAGAACACAACTCTGCGTCTTCTCACAGAACATTTCCTTAAGGACCATCAGCTACGCTACAAGAAGTGTGGGTTCTTCTAAGAGAAACCCTACTTCCTCAGAAGCCTAAGTTTCAGATGTTTGACCCTCAGGTGGGTTCTAGTGTAGGCTTCAAACCCAGAATGGGGACCCAGAGAGACAGGGAGATGCTGCAACAGGGGACCAGGTAGCATGTGACACAGACACAGGTTACACCTAGGGCCACTTCATATCATAACCTGGCTTCAACACAAATGCATTTAAGAGGCTAGGTGTCACTGAAAATACAAATAAATAAAATATTTTTAAAAAGGGGGGGAGGTGCTAGGTGTCCTGGGCTCCTGGGGCCACACTCTAGATGGCACTAACCCTCAGTTTAAGCAGTATTCTCTTTGACAGTGTAGTGAAATGACACACAAGCTCTTGGGTCTTGGCCAGCTGCTCTGTGAGCAGCCAGCTGACTTCCATCTTGTGCTCTCTGGCTGTGGCTAGGCCAGCCTGCTGGCTTGCCCAGGTGCCTGCCTGCCTGCCTGCCTGCCTGCCTTCTGTCCCTCCCTCTTTCCTTCCTTCATTGGGACAGGGTTTCACTCTCTGGGCCAGGAATGCTTAGAATTTGCTATGAAGCTTGGCTGGCCTCAAACACACAGCAGTCCTGCCTCAGCCTCACCACTACTAGGATTACAAGTGTGTGCTATCACTTTCTGTTTGGCAGACATGCCCCACAGTTCAGCTGACAGAGGTGGCCTGCAGCTTCCATTCCTGCCTATTCTGATGAGCCTCCCGAGTCACCACCGACTTAGATCTGAATCCTACTTCCTGAGAGTCCTCTGCTTAGGCTACCACCACCTTTCAGCCTTCAGGCCAATGGCCAAACACACCATCTCTCAGATGTCCCTGCCCATGGTGGAGGGCACCTCTCCTAATGTTCATGCTGAACTACAAAGTTCTCTCTTCTTCAGTAAGTACTGCATGCTGAAAGGCAAAACTGTCGACAAGGTTCTGGCTTCTGACCGTGTCTGAAAAGCTATGATTTTAACAAGCCAATGAAGAAATGGCAATTCCTTACCAAGATTGTCCACAGCATAATGATAAAAGCAACTGAACTTGATATGCTTGTTACAGTTGATGTCGGGGTTTGGAGTCCTTCCTTTCTCATACTCGTGCAAAAAGTCACTGGAATAAAAGAAAAATCCTCAGATCTAAGTGATGCGTTCCTTAAAACAAGATGCTGTTTAATGTCGAATCTCTCTTTATTATTCCAAAACTGCCACATGAGAGCTTCATTATCAAACCATTTTCCTAGTATGTCAACTGGCTTCTTAGAACTCACATGCTTGAATGAGAACAGCCCCCATAGTCTCAGATGTTTGAATACTTCGTCTCTGTGAGGGTTTGTATATGCTTGGCCCAGGGAGTGGCACTATTAGAAGGCGTGGCCCTGCTGGAGTAGGTGTGTCACTGTGGGCATGGGCTATAAGACCCTCGTCCTAGCTGACTAAAAGCCAGTATTCTGCTGGCAGCCTTCAGATGAAGATGTAGAACTCTCAGCTCCTCCTGCATCATGCCTGCCTGGATGCTGCCATGCTCCCACCTTGATGATACTGGACTGAACCTGTAAGTCAGCCCCAATTAAATGTTGTCTTTATAAGACCTGTCTTTATCATGGTGTCTGTTCACAGCAGTAAAACCCTAAGACAGTCCCCAATTGACAGTCTATTTGTGCAGGCTTAGGAGGTGTGGCCCTGCTGGAGGAAGTGTGTCATAAGCCACATGCCACTCTCTCTGCTACTGCTCCTGCTGCCACGATGCCAAGACTTATTTATTTATTCTATGTATATGAGTACACCATTGCTCTCTTCCGACACACCAGAAGAGGGCATCAGACCCCATTGCAGATGGTTGTGAGCCACCATGTAGTTTCTGGGACTTGAACTCAGAACCTCTGAAGAACAGTCAGTGCTCTTAACCGCTAAGCCATCTCTCCAGCCTCATGATGGATTTTTATCCCCCCTGGAAAAAACTCTATTAGTTGGCTTGGTCATAGTGTTTTGTCACAGCAACAGAAAATATCCCAAACACTTGTAAATAGACAGGCACTATTCTAGAACGTAGTATGACTTCAACTCATTTCAATAATGCTCCTGGCAGCCATTGGCATTATCCTTAATTTAAAGATAAGAAAACTGAGACTTAGAAAAATCAAATAAATTGTCCAAGGTCTTCTAAGTGTTAAGTTGAAACTGAGGCCTATTTAGGCAAGAGCGGTCCTCAGTGAGCATGGCCTGCTGTCCCTGACATGGGCCTCCAAGCACCGTCAGGGTTCACCAGAAACTAGCCCTGGATGTCTTTCTCCGCAGGAGTAAGTGGCTAGGCAAACTTTACATTCCTGAGATGGATGAGGGGCATTCTCCTCGCTCACCGCTGCTCTCATAACTCACAGAACAGCCGCTATTCAAGCCCTACTTGAAGCTGCTCAGACCACAGTCCATGTAACACCATGCTCCCTCTTGTCACGCAGGGCATGTCCTCTACCATCAACACCTCTGGTAAAGAGCCTACCCCCCAACTGGACAGTCAATTCCTACAAAACAGGGCCATGCTGTGCTCTCAGATGTTGCACATGATAAGCATTACACAGTGTTTGATTTGATGAAAGGTTTACTGGCTGTTTCTTGTTTTCAAAAGGCAAGGGCAGTGCCTCACAAACTCTTCCCTTCCAACCTCCTCTTACCTTGCTTTCTACTGCTGTCATAAGGACCATGGCCAGGAGCAACTAGGGAAGGAAAGGGTTTATTTTATTTGGCTCATATGCCCTGATCGCAGTCTGTCTATATGGGAAGTCAGGACAGGATATCAAGCAGGACAGGAACCAGAGGCAGACGCTAATGCAGAGACCATGGAGGGGTGCTGCTTACTGGCTTTCTCAGCCTGCTTTCTTATACAGCCTGAGACCCCTGCCCTCTGGTGAGCTGTGTCTTCCCACATCTATTGTTAATCAATAGAACAGCCCACAGACTTGCCTGTATTTCCCCTCAGTTGAAACTCCCTCTCCTTACCCTGGCTTTGGTCAAGTTGATAAGAAACTCAGCAGAACACCCCAAACCCACTTACACACGTTGTATGGGGACTGACACTCATCTCCCAGCACCTTCTGGGGAGGTCTCAGCCTTCACTCCTCAAGCCATGGTTCAGAAAAGCACTATCGAAATCTCTGGCAGGTGGGAACTATCCCAAGAAAGAGTGTGAGGGTGCTGTGGGCCAGGTCCCCAGTGCCCCAACTTCAGCAGTCTTGGCCACCTCTGTGGAGAAGCACTGACTGCACTCACCTGAACACATCATTCCAATACTCCTTCACATAGGACACCTGGTGGAAAGGGATGTCTAAGATCTGACAAACTTTATACGCATCTTCACAGTCCTTGTCAGCAGCACAAACGCCCTGCTCATCCAGTGAGTCCCAGTTCTTCATAAATACCCCGGTCACCTGGTAACCTGAAGAGAGACGTTAGGGTAAAAAGCAGGCACCTCTGTGTTCTAGGCATTTCTGACACATCACACCCTCCCAACCCCAATGTCTCTGTACATTTTGAATGGCAGTTCAAGGCTGTCATGTGGCCTAGGGCCTGGCTTACATTTTAGTGTAATACCTGTGGGTACTTCTTCCCTTTAGCCCTCATTGAACTGGTACTGGTAAGGCCCCCACTTTCTAGTGCATTATGTACTGAAGTTGTCTGTGTCCCCACCCAAAATGAAAACCAGTTTTCTCCCATATGTATTTCTCTACATATGTGTCAATACAATTCGTAGCACACCGCAGGGGTCGACCAGATATATGCTGAATGATTGAATGGTGAACAGAAACTCAGATCCCAATGCAAATACAAGCTACCATCCAGCCAGACGTGGTAGCACAAATCTATGATTCCAGTATTTGGGAGGCTAGGACAGGGAAGATACTGAGTTTGAGGCTAATTCCCAACTACATATCAAGATTCTATTTTGTTTTGTTTTTTGTTTTTAAAAAGATCAGGGCTGGAGAGCCAGCTCTGGGGTTAAGAGCGCTCGCTGATTCTCCAGCAGACCCAGGTTCAATTCCCAACACCCACATGACAGGTCACAACCACCTGTAGTTCCAGTTCCAGGAGATCTGATACCTTCTTCTGGCTGGCCTTAAAACCAGGTATTTATACGGTGTACAGACATACACGTGGGTAAGACATCCATACATATAGAATTTAAAATATGTTTAAGATAATCACTGTTCAGTTATTTTTAAAGTGAACTCATTTTAAAAGCTATCCAATTAAGACTTTTACATTCTAAGTCATCAAATATAAAGACAATTAAATTATTAGAATTTAAATATATATATATTGGAATTTTATCACCCAGAGGCTGTACCTCCAGGGGAAAGCCCATACTTAGCATGGGTGAAGCCCTGGGTTCAATTCTCTACACCAAACATTTAAATTAAGGCGTTGGCTATTCCGTGACTAATACCCAACCAAGTATCACACAGGCCAGCACTGGCCCTCCAGTGTCTCAGAAAACTCACTGGTGTTCACCTTGCATCAAAACCCTGTTTCTCTAAATAAGCTGAATGTAAGAAAAGATGGGGCTTTGTATCAAAAGCTACAAGTGTTTGATTACTGCCTCCTCTTCCAAAATCTTCCAGGGATTTTGCTGACAAACCTTTACCAAATAAAATACCACACTCACTAAAGTCCCACACATCCTGGTATGGGATGAGGCCCTCTTTTGTGTCTGGAGGAACCTGATTGTGCTCTATTGTAGAGATTAACCATGCTGGGCTCAGCTGTTAAGAGAGTCTTACACTTAACTTACTAATGCAGAGATGGCATAATACAATCCTGTGTCCGGAGAGCTAATACAATGCCCAGGGCATAAGGAGAGCCAAAACCCCACAAGCTTGTAGCATGAACAAACTCTACACAGAGCTTTAGAACCCCACCACTGCCATGCTACATCTGCCTGGTCAATTGTCTCACACAGGGACAAGACCCATATACACGGGGGCAGGCACTCAAGGACTGGTCAACTTTTTATGGATTGCAGTATGGGACATCACCTCTAAGAGCCCTCAATGCCAAAATGAGAGGATGGATTTTTTTTCCTCTGATACCGTCCATCAATTTCTTTCATGGAAAACAATCCAAGGAAGGGTAAAAGTAAGATGCAGCTGCGTGAGGGGAGAGAACCTTTGATTTGGCTAGGTTTCCACTGTTATGATAAACACCATGATCAACAGCATCTTGGGGTTGGGCATGGTGGCATATGCCTTTTATCTCAGCACTCAGGAGGCAGAGGCAGGTGGCTTTCTGAGTTCGAGGCCAGCCTGGTCTACAAAGTGAGTTCCAGGACAGCCAGAGCTATACAGAGAAACCCTGCCTCTAAAAACAAAACAAACCAAACCAACCAACCAAACAAAAAAACCCAAAAACAACAACAACAAAAAACAGCATCTTGGAGAGGAGAGGAAAGGGTTTATTTGGCCCTAAAGGTCACAGTCTACCATCAGGGGAAGCTGAGGCAGGAACTCAGGTCAGAAACCAGAAGGCAGTAATTGAAACACTGCTTCCGGGCTTGTTTCCTTGGCTTGCTCAGCCTGGTTTTTTATACAACCTAGGACCACCGGCCCAGAGATAGCATTACTCACAATGGGATGAGGCTTCCTACACCAATTATTAAGAGAATGCCCCCACTGACTAGTCTACAGGCCAGGGTGATGACATTTTCTCAGCTGAGGTCCGGTCCTACCAGAGGACCCTAGCACATGTCACACAATTTTAATGTGACATAAAAACTAGGCAGCAGTTGATCTCCCTTAAGTAGTAAAAGAGAAATCTGGAAGAACGATGCCAACCTACGCCACTTCCCAAAGCATCTAGTTACACAGTTCTCATTGGAAACCTTCAAAGACTCACACCGCCTACTCAATATTACCACAAATTCCTTAATATCGTGTCAGCTTCAATAACTGGGGATTAACCCCATTACATCCTATTCTGGCCAGCACTCTATCCTCTGCCTCCTGCCTGTGTTACTGCAGTCAGTTCTTTGTAGAGAAATGCTACTGAGCTTCCGTCTTCCTTTCTCACCATAGTACACACGTGTATCCTGTGGCTCTTTTACTCTGTCATAGCAGCTGTGATTATAAAAGAATGGCTCCTGCTTTCCGACGTATCTCACAGTTCATGGCTAATCCTTTCAATACATACTGCGCCGTTAAATCTTTCCAGTCATCCCAAATTACGGGTCATCCCATTTTACGGGGTTGGGGGGTGCTTAGTTAACTTGCCCAAGCCCAGGCTCCTGGCCCCGCGCCTCTGCACCCTGCGTGCCCCGGGGAAGGTGATCCACGGCTGAGGCTCCATTAAAAGCCGCCAGGTGAATGAGGAGAGGTTGACACAAGGTGGGGCCACACAGCGGGAGGAATTCAGACCCGTAGTTGGAATCCGATCCGAACCCTAAGGACCCATGGGGCTACGTCTACAAGTCAGGAAGAACTGGTAGCGGTTCAGAGTGAAGTCTGTCATCCAACGGAGGAGAACACTGGAGTGATTTTGTCCTCAGAGTTGGCGGTGTCCTCGCCTGGAGGCCCGCGGAGTCTGCAAGAGGCCAGGCCTCAGACCTGGAGGAGCCCAAGCTCCGGTTCCCAGTGAGGAACCCTGGCCTCACCTCTCCGCCGCAGCAGCAGCGCCGCCACCGCGCTGTCCACGCCGCCAGACAGGGCGCACACGACGTGCCGCAGCGCCGACATCGGGCTACTCCGCGAGCTTTCGGGCTGCGTCCACGCGACGCCGGAAGTCCCAGCCTCCGGAGGGGGAGGGGCGTCCTCACTCTTCTTCACCCGGCCGGAAACGTGCTCCGCTCACCCAGTGTTCTGCCGGCTTTCGGGTTCCGTGCGGCGGATCGGTCGAGGAGCACTAGGTGGCGGTGTGTCCCACAGAGGCCAGCGATGAGTTGGGCGGGTCGGGTTTCTTAACCGCCACTCGCTGCCCTTGCGACTTTTTCTTCTGTGCTCAGCTGGCGCTCCTGGGTCAGCTGCACCAGGGACAGCCTCCGCTTGAGGTCTCAAAGGCGTTCCTGGGCACACAAGGGCGAGATGCTGTGTCAGCAGCTGCTCCTCCTGTTTACCCGTTGGAGGGACAGGGCTGTCAACACGTTCTCATTGGATTCTAGAGAGACTAGATGTCCCCAGCGGGTCCTCCTGGTGCAAATGCATGAGGCTGCTGCGGGCCTGTGGAGGACAGAGCCCAGTGGAGGACAAAGCAGAGTGGACCATTACTCAGTAAGGCATTCCTTGTGACTTGGTCAGCGCGATGGAGTAGGCGATGGGAGCGGAGCGTAGTTAGCCAGACAGTAGCTGGGAAGGATGGGAGCCTTTGGAGTCGCACCTGTTCATCCTGGTGCCTGTGGCCATAGATATACCACAACTTAAGAGTGTGTGTTTTGTGGACCATTCTTGGAGGACGAACGAGCACTCTGTGGGGGTCAGCTCAAACGAGTGGATGCTTTGGGGACCTCAGGCTGGAGCTGTGGCTCTTCCTGAATTCATTGTGGGGAGCCTGGCACATGACAGATGTTGGGTGGCTGCTGGAAGAAGCTAGATAGTGTCCTGGACCCAAAAGACTAGAAAGGGAGAGGGAGAGGGAGGGAGAGAGAGCGAGAGAAGAAGAAGAGGAGGAGGAGGAAGAGGAGGAGGAATTGGAGAAGGAGGAGGAGGAGGAGGAAGAGAGAGAGAGAGAGAGAGAGAGAGAGCGCCAAGGAGGCAGGCAAGAGGGCAGGGCAGGGGGTCGTGTCTGTGGAGTGTTCTAGCCTTGAGGACCTCCCTTCTTGGGTGTGGTCATTTAATATAGCAAATCTCACTTTTCCTACCAGAACCTAGCCTATGATAGGGCCAACCACAAAATAGCAGAAACCTGACAAACCTATGTTAGAATTTTTGTCAATGTGACACAAACTAGGGTCATCCTGGAAATGTGGGCACGTATGTGTGCACACGCGCGCGCACGCGCGCGCACACACACACACACACACACACACACACACACACACACACACACACACGGGCGTGGGGTGGGGGGACGTGGACATCAATTGAGAAAATGCTTCCATTTGATTGGCCCTTAGACAAGTCTGTGGGATTTGTTGATTGATGTGAGAGCCACACCAGTGCAGGTGATCTTTGGTTGTAAAAGAAGGCAACCCAATCAAGCCATTCGGAGCAAGCCAGTAAGCAGCTGTTCCTCTGTGGCCTCTGCTTCAGTTCCTGTCAAAATTCCGTCTCTAACTTTCCTTCAGGTTGGTCTATGATTCTGATGTGCAAACCACATAAATAAACCCTTTCCTCTCTGAACTGCTGTTGGTCAGTATTTCCTTTCTTTCTTTCTTTTTTTTTTTTTTTGAGACAGGTTTTTTCTGTGTAGACCAGGCTGGCCTCGAACTCAGAAATCCGCCTGCCTCTGCCTCCTGAGTGCTGGGATTAAAGGCGTGTGCCACCATGCCTGATGGTATTTTCTTACACTAGAGAGCAAACTAGGGCATTTCTTTTTCGTGCACAAGGTGTTTTTGGTTTCCCTATAACTCCCAAAGTCTGCAGTGTGATAACACCATGGACGGCTGTGGTAAAGGCAGCATGGGAACGTGCTGTGTGACAACAACCCAAATGGTGTGTGGGCTTCAGGAACACTGCCCCCACACAATGGTAAAAAATTACAGGGAAGCAAGCCTCTGCCATCGGGGAGGGTGGGGCTTCGGCCATCAGCCTGTATACTTCCTGCCAGCCCCTCAGCTTAAGTCTCCAGTGTGTCCCAAAACTGACCCTTCTGAACAGCCAGCTGAGGAGCTGTGAAGAACTTAGGGGAAAGCTGCCTCTGAGCATCGTCAGAGGGGAAAGCAAAGGGACTGCGGTGTGTGCTGCCAAACACCAGATGCCCTGGTACAGGGCAGAGCACGGCCGCATGAGGACAAGGCTTGGGCTGAGCCAGGGCTAACTAAGTACAGACACTGAGTGGACATCACCAAGGTAGCCTAGTTATTCATAGGTTAATGTCCTCTCCCCACCAAACACACCAAGGAAGGATGCAGCAACTCCATACTCAACAGTACCCTAAGGGAAATGCAGCCCAGCCCCTACTGCTTAAATGAGTTCCAGCCCACATTTCCTCCCCGCCCCCCCCCCCCCCCCCCCCCACCCCCGTCAGGGAATGTGAGGACAATTTACAGTGCTAATGTTCAGGATTCCAGAATTTACTGCCCACTGGGGAAGAATCTGCTGCCATTCCTCCAGGGTCCTTGGCATCTTGGCAGACCTCTTGTAAGGTCTGTGCCCTACCCCCTCACTTTGCCACTGCTGCCGCTAGGACCGCACTCCAGCTGGCAGCTTTGGATTCACCTCATTAACCAGAGAATGAGAAACCCGTGTGCAGACCTCTGTCTCAACTGACAATGGGTGGCCTCAGACTGAAGCAGGGACATGAGTGGGGTCCACACAGTGCTTCCACAGTCATCCATGGGTCAGTGGCTTCCAGGCAGCTAATCCTTAACAGATGAGGCTCCAAGCATGGTACTAAGTTCCCAGTGACCTTCCCTGTGTCCCCATCACCTGGTTGTTGTGCTCTCAGAAGTGCCCTAGGGATGAGAGCTGCAGGCTTAGCCCGACTCTAAGATTGAAGCAGACCCTCCCTCCCTCATATCCCAATTCCCTTTACTCTCTGCACTCTAGCTGCCCAGAGCAGCCTGTGAAAACTGTGCTCCTATCCTATCAGAATAAGCAATGCAGGTTATGCAGGCCCAAATGACAGGTTGGTGTACCTGGGGTGGGCTGGAGACTGATATTTATACCAATTTTATCCCCCTACATTATATAAAACTAAGGTTGGATAATAAAAGTCTTCCACAGTGTCTGGAGAGATGAAAACAGCTCTACACGTCCAAACGTCAAGTGTAAACTCCAAGCATGCTTTAATACATTTACTTTATAATTTAATTTAAATCTAGAATATTTAATTTTCAAACAATTTAAGTTTACAGTCATTTGTTATTTTACATACAAAAGAATCAAAACAAATTTTGTAGAGAGCTGTGTTTCAGCCTGGTGAAAGGCAGGGATCAGGGCAGCCAGAGGTGGAGGGTTTAGGTTCATAGTGAGAACCCCATCACTCAGACACAAGCAGTATAACGGGCTTCCCCCATCAAATACAATTCCTTCTAAAATTTGTTTCTCCGGGTCTAAGGCCACATCAGAAGGAAACAGAATAAACAGCAGAGGGCTGTGCTCTGCTCAGAACTTGAGAAGTGGTGAGTCCACATTCTCTTTGTCAGCCTCAGGGCTCAGTTGGATCAGTGGGGAGCCCAGGTCGATCAGCTGGAAGAGAATGGAGAGATCAAGGTGAACACAGCTGTCTGTGCCTCCACACAACAAGAAGCTGCAGTGACTGAGCCAATCCCACCTGGGGCCCAGGGACAGAAAACAGCAGCAGTGTGGCAAGGAGACTCAGTCATCAATCATGTCTAAGAGTCAGGAGAGAAACCTCAAACCCATCAACACTGACTTCCTGACAGGATGGGCAGGCAGGAGAGGTGTTGGGGATATGACTGCCCTAAGAGTTCCTCCAGGGCCAGCCTGATGCCTGAGTCTGAGACAGACCCTGTGAGCCCAAGGGCACCAGCAGCGCCCAGACCCGCCAGTGCCCTGGGCTGAAGCCAGCACAAATCCCCTGCTGCTGCTCACCTGGCCGAGCTCAGCCTTTGCAGGCTTCCCCACGTCATTTCTACCCATGTCTGGAGTGTTCATTATGAGGTCAATCAGGGGCCAGCTGCTAGGCCCCAAGGCCGTGTTCGACTCAGGGGTGTTGCTGAAGTCGATGAGAGGGCAGTCGGCCAGGTCTCTGCCTCCTGCTTCAGGGGTGACGGTGAGCTGGTCCAGCTTGAGGTCCAGGAGAAGACCCTAAGCAGGGCAGAGAGGGAAAGTCGGCGCCAAGCAACCAACCACTCTGGGAAGCCAGGCTTTGCCCATGACCCGAGGTTCATGGCCTGGAGCCCAAGGGAAAGGCTGGAATGGGCCCTCAGTGGGAGTAAGTTCCCCTCTGGGCAGTGTACCCCTACCCACAGCTAGTATAGAGCTTCAGCCTACTCCTACTCCTGTCCTCTAACCCCTGACCAACTCCTTTGCTAAGCATTTTAGTCCACAGTCCTGAGCACCTCTCTAAGTCTGCTGGAAGCATGGGCCCCAGCCACAAGGTGAGTCCCTGTTCATGACTCTCCACGTACCTCAGATGGCGTGTGACTACAACCACCTCCACGCACCTCACTGGGCGGCGTGTCTTCAGGAGGCTCTGCTTCACCCTGAGCGGCTCCTGTGGAAGAGCCTTGGGGAGGAGGAGAGTCACTCTTCTCTGGAGAGAAGTTAAGTGCTTGAGGCACGGAGGATGGAGGGGAAGAGCTGTCATCTGAGGACAGGCCCTGGGCCTGCCCACCACTGCCACTGCTGCTGCTCTCCTGCGACAGCTCCGTTCTGGGGGGAAAAGGAGGAGGAACACTTATAAGCTCGCTCTTTCTACCCTGATCATCAGCCACGGTGTGAAAGCAGCTTCTGACGCAGCGGCTGGCCACCAGTGACCGAGCTATGAGGACGGCCTCACCTGTCAGACTCTGCCCTCTGTGCTAGAGAACGGAACATTTCCAAGGCCCCTTCACCTCTCTGATTCATCAGTCTAGCTTCACCTTGTGTCCATGTCTGCCCTTTTCTTTGTAGTTACTGAGTCACTCAGCATCGGCTCCACCTCTGCACCCACGCACTGTGGCGAGCCCCTCCAGGCCTAGGTGAACTAAGTGCCTGCCTGCCTCAGTGTCCCTCCCCTCCCCACTGCTCCCTCAGGAGGCCAGGTTGGAGTCCCCGTCATGCATGGCCTTCCACACTAACAGGCACCTATAGTACGTTGTGCTTCCCTCTAACAGTGAGCTCTCGACACCTAGCATGTTCCCTGAGCACCTGATGACTCAAAGCTGAATGAACTGTGGAAACCGAGCGGGAACTATATCCACAAAATAGAACAGAATACCGGCTTCTCATGGCTTATGGGGTCCAGAACAACCTGAGTTCCTTCTGTACTATACTTAAAACATACACACACACACAACATACACATGACACAACACAGCCCCACCCTCCATACACACACACACACACACACACACACACTACCTATTTGCACTCTGAGCCTTTTGCTCCACAGACCTTCTTTTCCTATTTCTCCTATCTGCTGCCTGCACCTTCCAAGCACAGGGAAACCCCCCAGGTCTGGGGAACACTCAAGACAAGCTCATTTTTACCTGACTGTAGATCTTCTCCTGGGCTCAGAAGAGAGTCGCCGGGCAGGCACACACAGTGGGGACACCAGAGCCCTGGGCATGGACTGAGGTGCCATCAATGGAAGGCCGGAGAGACGCCGACTAGCAGGTGTGGGCAACACTGACATCCGTCTTGTGCTCAAAGGGGTCCTCATACTGCCGGGCAGGCCTTGTGGAGTGGGCCCTGATGAGCGTCTCACAGGAGTGCTGCTGACCACCCTGGTGAAAACATGGAGGTCTTCAACACAGACCACTGTAGTTGAAAGGGCAGCTGGGGAACCTGGGTGGGCTGTTCTTGAGAAGGGCTCCAGGATGGGCAGGACTCAAGGCACTTGCAGCCCCCACATGACCTTGGATGAGTTTCATGTTCCTAGCAATGATGCCTCCATCCTAGTCCACTCCACCCTGTCCCATAGGTATTTCGAACATCTTTGAACATGGCTTTATTCAAGGTACCCTCCACTGAGGGTCAGAAGGAACTTGAAGAGATATTTGTGACAAAAGACATCTAGGCTCCCATCAGACTCTGGCTAAGAAGTGAACTGATGGTGGTTTCCCCAGTTCATACCCAGGCTTAAGATCCAAGTCATGGCTGGCGAGATGGCTCAGTGGTTAAGAGCACTGACTGCTCTTCTGAAGGTCCTGAGTTCAAATCCCAGCAACCACATGGTG
>NC_034606.1:50870406-50877723 GCF_900095145.1 Mus pahari | reverse complement strand
AGTAAATAAATCTTTAAAAAAAAAAAAAAAAAAAAAGATCTGATGCCCTCTTCTGGGGTGCCTGAAGATAGCTACAGTGTACTTACATCTAATAAACAAATAAATCTAATAAATCAATCAATCAATCAATCAATCCCAGAATCAAAGGTGAGAACTGAGTCGGGGAGCTAGGTGTTCCCTGGCAGTTCACCATCTCTCCCAAATGTTATTTTGTTGTTGTTCTTAAGGTAGAGGCTGAGTCAGGGTGTTACTAGCTATGGACTAAAAGTTTGCACCCCCCAAATTCATATATTGAAAGCCTAATCCCCAAGATGATGATGTAGGAAGCTGGGCCTCAGGGGTGATGGGGTCAGAAGTCAGAGCACCCACCAATCAACAGGATGAGCATTGTCATAAAGAAGCCCAGACACCGTGTTTGTCTTTCCATGTGAAGATGTGATGAGCCGAGCAATGGACCCACATCAGACACTCCCACGTACAGATGCCCTGATCCTGGATGCCACACCCATTTAAATCACCAGACGTCCAGTATGGTGGCACAAGTCAATAATAAAAGCAAGGAAAGGGGCAGGAGACAAGAGTGTGGGGTTAGTCTGTCTATACAGACAGACCCAGGCATTGGCATGCTTGTTACAGGAGCTCCAGAGTACTGAGACACTGTAGTGAAACAACTCTAGGTCACAGGACTGACACTAAGCCCTGGCAGGCTGAAGTCACCTACCAACTTTACTATCCATTGAGGTCAACTTCTGTGTCTTTCTGGAAACAAACTTTATAAATAGCATGAGCCGAGCACCAGGCGGCTTACTCAGCGCACATCCAGGTTGGGTGCCCTCAGATCAAGGCCCAGGCCCACCGCCCTGACCACCTTCTAGTGTGGACAGTGTGGCTCTGCCACAAGTGCCAGTGAAGACAAGCATGCCCACAATGGGACCCCTGATGGGACCTGGAAGGCAGGAGTGATTTCACTTTCCAGGTCGCTGAGGCATGGGGATTAGATAATCTTCTAGATGCTTTCTGTCACTGTGATAAACACCAGGACCAAGGCACCATGGAGCTTCTGTGGCCTACAGTTCCACATCCGAGCTCATCTCTGAGGGAAGCTGCTACCTCGCACTGGAGTTGGTTTTGTTACACTGCATGGGAGGACGGCACCTCAGCATGGCTACAGCTTTAAGGGAAACTGTCTAGTCTGGAAACCCCCAGCCCCTGAAGGGTACTTCCATGGTCACCCTGAAGATTTGACCTAAGACCTGCTGATGGCCTCAGCTGGATTGTATCAGAACCAGTGGTGTAAAGGATGTAACTAAAGGGGCAGCAGGGACAAGGCTGCCACTTCAAGTGTCCCTGTAGGTCCCCAGGCATCTGTGCATGTGTGGATTTGTTCTCATTGTTGTTAAGTGCCACACGGGGCCAGAGAGCAAGGGACAGATGAGGAAATCCATTCCGGGCATTTAGACTTGTACTGGGTCACAGAGCAGGACTGAAACCCAAGTCTGAGCATCTGCTCCATCACACGGTCCCTAACTGCACAAACCACTGACCAGGGAACTTCTGAAATATGTTGACGCTGGGCTCTGCCCCCTTGTCCCCAACCCACTGAGTCAGAAGCTTTGGGGGTGGTCTAGGCTCAGCACCTAAAGCAATACTAAAGGGGTTTCTGTGATTTGGCCTGGGTTCCCCCAGCACACAGTGAGTGTGACAGACAGCCTCTGCCTCAGAAGCTTGACCTGCAGCCCAGGTGGCACTCCATGGAGACAACAATCACATCGGTTGCTCTCAAAAGGTAAGAAAGGAGGCAACTCCTGTTGGCTACCTGCTCGCTGGTGTCCAGGACTGCAGCCGATGTGTCCGTGACAACTTCGGGGTTACTCCTCCAGGTGATTCACCTAAGAACAGGGAGAGCCAATCAGAAGAGAGCATCACCAGGCATGGTGGCGCACGCCTTTAATCCCAGCGCTTGGGAGGCAGAGGCAGGCAGATTTCTGAGTTCAAGGCCAGCTTGGTCTACAGAGTGAGTTCCAGGACAGCCAGGGCTACACAGAGAAACCTTGTCTCGAAAAACAAAAACAAAATGAGAGAGAGAGAGAGAGAGAGAGAGAGAGAGAGAGAGAGAGAGAGAGAGAACGAGCAACGTGGCAAGCCTGGCAGTACCATCTAGGCACTCACTCTTCTCTAAACATCCCCACCTTGCCAACTGTCAGAGTCAAGTAAAGACAGAAGACCAATGAGACACACAGGAAATCCTCTTTCGACCCCAACTGAGGCCAGGGCCAGGTCTGGTACTGAGAACACTCTGTACTGTTAGGCCAGCTACTTTCCCTAACTGGCCTGGGTCTAAGTTTCATGGCAAGCTCCTCCCAAGTCTCCTCTTCCTGTCAGCTGATCCCTGCACCCCATGTCCATGGAAATCATGTGGACAGAGCCCCAGAAAAGCCTTAATATCCCTGAGCTGTGGCACCCCTAGCTCCAAGCACATCACATACACATACACATTCTATAGGTGACAAGTATCTCTAGGTGGATGCCTCAGCTGCTATTTGACAGTCAGAAATCAGTGTGGGCTCACCAGCTACTAAGCCAAGCCCAGCATAACCCAGATGGCCTGTCACACCACTGTCCCTCCACCACACGACTCCATGTGAAACACAAACTTGCCTCCCATGATCCTGAAAATCAATCTGGGGTTCCAAAGCCTGAAGAGCCCAGACCTCCATGCATTAGCTTGCTGTCTTAGAAGCCATGAGGAAAGTGACCCCAGCCATGAAAGGGGCCCATCTTAGCAAGCCACTCAAGGTCGGCCAGGTGATGCTCCAAAACAATACTGCTGACCACACATTTTCTTACTTAGTGACTGACGACGGGGGAGGGCCCAGCCTATCATGGGTGGTGCCATCCCTGGGCATGAGTGAGGAGAGCAGCACCCTCCACGGCCTCTGCATCAGCGCCTGCCTCCAGGTTCCTGTTCCAGTTCCTGCCCTCACTGCCTTTGATGAACTGTTATTTGGAACTATGAGTGAAATACACCCTTTCTTCCCCACCTGCTTTCAGTCATGGTGCTTCATCTCAGCAATTCTAACCCCAAGATGGGCTCCAGCCTGTGCAGTCCTGCTGGCCTCAGCAGATGCACACAGCAGGGTCATGGTGTCCCCTGGTCCTCTATTTAGACTTTGACATGGGAAGGAAATCAACATCCTTTTTTAAAAAAAATAAAACCAGGTTGTGTGGCTTGCAGTAGGATCTATTCCAACTGCATTCTTGCCACTGTCTTTCCGTTCCTCTAGGAACTCGAGTGCATTTCTGCCATTGGACTTTTACAGCATCATTTCCTCCACCTGAATGTTCTCTTTGGGTTCTCTAGTGGCTTCCTCTTCAGTGGGCTTCTGATCTCGGCTCAGCACTGTTGCTTGGGGCGACTATTCTCGCCAAAAATAAAAAAAAACAAAAAAAAACCATTCCATCTGTGCCTGGTGCTCTTAGTTGTCACCTTGACACATGTGGGTGAGAGAAGCTCATCTGGGAATAGCTTCCATCAGACCGGCATTTTTCTCCATTGCTAACTGATGTAGGAAAGGACCCGGTCCACTGCACGTGGTACCATCCTTGGGCATTCCGCCGTGGTCTTTGCTGGAGTTCCTGCCCTGACTTCCCTCAATGATGAACTATGACATGGAAGTGTGAACCAAACTCCTCCAGGCACCTCGGTCCTGGTGCTTATCACGGTGACAGAAGGCAAACTAGAACACTGTCTATCCTCTTCTCCAGAGAGCTGGAGCGAAGCCACACAGAGAGAAAGAACTCTAGAAGACTCTGCGGCATCTCCTAAAGGGGCAGCTACACAGCACAGCACACGGCATTGGGCAACACCTCAAGGTCAGGATGAGCAACTGGTGGAGAACAAGGCCGAGGAACAGCATGTCCCACCCAGCCTGGGCGCCGGAGCAAACAAATAGGACACTAGCAGTGTCTGTGCAGAGTCCCACGCCTGCGACAGGCTAAACAGCAGCCACCCTAGACCCATCTGTGGCAGGCTGCAGGGTGGAGCAGGCTGGACTGCATTCACTGGCTGCCAAGTTCAGCTCCTTAAGGAAAACATAATCCAGGTGGTGAAAAACATAGAACCACAGAAATGAAACCACCAACATCAACAGAACAACAAAGATCTAATCACCCAGGTGTGACAAAAGCCACAGCTGCAGACATAATGACCACACTGAGGACAACTGTGAGAAAGAGGCAGGCCAGGGGCAGTGGCTCATCCAGAGGGATGGACACACAAGTGGGCAACAGCACACACCCTGGACAGAGTATCAGAGCTAAAGAAGCCCAACAGTACCAGCCACACCAGGAACCTCCCCAAATCTTAAAGGCACCACGATGTAGCCGTACTCACCAACGGAAAACTGAGGCACTTTAAATGGGTTTGTTGTGGCAGACATGGCCTCTGTCTTGCAGCTCAGGTAGGAGTCCTGTCGTTTTATGCTGACAGTTTTATTCAACTGAGGTGTCTCCATGTCGGGGTCCAGCCTTGGTCCTCTCTGCTCTGGAGTCTGGGGTTGTTGGGTGAGAGGACTCGGGGTGGGGACCTTGGGCTGCTCAGCCACTGTCTGGGCAGCATCAGCCTTTTTGGCTTGTCTGCCAAACGCCCTGGCAGGGGCTGCTGGCAAAGCCTGGCGTGACGCGGCAGGTCCCATTCTGCCTAACTTGCTGGTGCTTGACCGGCGCTGGGAGCCGCTAGCAGGAATACTTGAACGTTGCTCACTGGACTTTGCTGCAAGAGTCGATCATCAAGGCTAGTTACTCAAGCCAGTTTCCAGACACTTTAAAACACACACACACACACACACACACACATTCACATCAGACCCATCAGGCGACGACTGTCATGACCAGCAGGATGCCCAAACCTGAGCTGAGTACCATATACCTCTCAGCAGGAGTGTGTGCATTCACAAGATTAAGTTCTTCTTTCTTCACTTCCTTGATGAGCAGAAGAAAGTGGACAGTCTAGTCAACTAGCAATGGACCTACTGTGCGAGCCCACAGCGAAGACTCAAGGGGAAATTTTAGGAACTAATGCTGTAGCCATGTCTATGCTGTGTGTTAGCCCTACTAGGTCCTGCCCCACAATCTCATCTGACCCTACGGCTCTTCCATAACGACACATGGTGCCAGTGTCCTGAGTCAGAGGAGAAAGACCCACCTCAGCTCCTGGGCAGGGCAGCCACACATCGTCCTGACCATGGACTCACGGACCTCAGAAGGGCCATTGAGCACTTCCAGACTCATAGGAACTTTCCCCAAGGTCAACAGAACCGCCTGACTTAAAGGTAAGGGCACAGGTGGCCGTTAACCACTGAGTAGCAGTCAGGACTCCAGATCAGGCTGATTTGAGAGCTCAGACTTCTCAGAGCTTGTGAAAAGCCCTCACCATGCACCAGCGGACAAAACCAGAATCCACAGGCAAACCCCAGATGCATTCTCTGGTCCCTACACCACTCCACCGCTAGATGGCAGCCTTGTTTAGGCAGGTTAAACCCAAGGGCACATGCCCCAAAGGACCCAGGCTGGGCTCACTGGCCTTGTGTTCTCATGGATGCATAGCTCTCCTGTGAACAACCACATTTTCATGTCACCTCATGAGTCTGTATGCCTCCAGCTGAGGTCACCTCTCCTTACAGGAGGGAAATATTCAGAGCAGCAGGACAATGAATCTTGTCCTGCCCTCAGCCCTGAGCTCTAACTCTACAGTATCCTGTGCAGCCAAAACCTGTGTTGCTCAGGGCTCCCGGGGAGAGTGGAGCTGCTCACCTTTGCTTGCTCCTGAAGACCCGCAGACACCAGACTCGAGGCTTGGAGCAGACCCTGAGGTAGAGGACTTCCTTGTGAAATTTCCGGTATAGCCAGGTGGCTTTAACAGGGTCTTCTTTAGCCCCAACTAAGAGAAAAGTTGAAAAATTAGCCAGGATTTTTGTTAACTACACATATACTTAATTCTGCTAAAGTAGGATTTTAAGACAATTTGTAGTGGGATTAGAGAGGTGGCTCAGCAGGTAAGGGCACTTTTTACTCTTGCAGGAGACCTGGATTCAATTCTTAGCACACACACGATGGCTCACAACCATCTATAACTTCAGTATGAGGGGATCTGACACTTGCTTCTGACCTCTTTGGGTACCAGAAACACACAAGTAACTCCCAGGGACTAAACAATGGAGTGTCCATGGCTCCAGCTGCATATGTAGCAGAGGACAGCCTTGCCAAGCATCAATGGGAGGAGCGATCCTTAGTCCTATGAAGGCTCGATAGATCCACAGTGTAGGGGAATCAAGGGTGGGGAGGCAGGAGTAGGGGGGTGGGTGGAGGAACATCCTCATAGAAGCAGGGGGAGGGAGGATGTGATAAGGTATTTGCAGAGGTGGGGGAGGGGGGACCGGGAAAAGGGATAACATTTGAAATGTAAATAAAGAAAATATCCAATAAAAAAAAAAATCTCAGTAATAATTATCATCTTTATAGAAAAAAGTAATATAGTCACCCCTCAGTTTCTGTGGGATCCTGTGGATATGAAACTACATGGATCCTCCAAATGTAATAGTGTGATAATTGCATGGGACCTACACAGATCCACCATGGAGCAGTTACCTCTAGATGCCAGGTGGTGGTGGCACATGCTTTAATTCCAGCACTTGGGAGGCCTGGAGGCAGCAGATCTAGGCTCAAGGCCTGTCTGGTCTACATAGTAAGTTCCAGGACAGCCAAGGCTTCATAAAGAAATCGTGTCTAGAAAAACCAAATAAATGAATATGTAAACAGCAAACACTCTCTAGGAGATTCTAACTTTAATGTAACGTTGAGGCTGTGCTGTGGGACCGTGTAAGGCAGCCTGGTCCCTGGTTGAGCAAAGGCGAGAAACCCCGGTGACCCTGAAGGGACGGAAGGCGTTTTGCCCTGCTCGTGGGCACCCAGCTTCTGTCACATAGCTACATCCCTCCCACCCCCCACAGCCCTCCATAGATTTACGGCCATCAGTCACATAAGGGCTATGCCCCAAGTCCTTTCACAGATAGAGGACCTGTGGTCACGTAGCCTCAAGACAGATCTCTGTTTTAATGAGGTACCTAAAGGCCTGGAGGNCTTAGCCAATAAACTCTTCTTCCCAGACATTTCTCCCTGCAAAAGGTCTTTAATCTCAGGTCCGCCCTGAGACATGGGGTACAGTTTTACCCATCCACTTTCCACCATGACAAAAAATCTCTTAAGCCGGGCATGGTGGCGCATGCCTTTAATCCCAGCACTTGGGAGGCAGAGGCAGGC
>NC_034606.1:50868845-50870276 GCF_900095145.1 Mus pahari | reverse complement strand
AAAAAAAAAAAAAAAATCTCTTAAAACCATGAACTGCCTCTTTTCATTGGGATCCGCTGTGGAGAGCAATAGAGAAGGCTTTTGCCTAAAGAGGTGCCATCTAATCTCCCATAGCGGGCCTTTCTGTGTCCCCAGCCATGACCACCAAGCTAAGCCAGCTGCCCACCATTAAGCCAAGGACTCATCCCTGTGGGATCTAGCCGTAGCTTCTCCCCTTTTCCCCCTCGGCCCTGGGCTAGATCCGAGACTCCCAGCAGCACCTGAGTGCCCAAGAGCCTGAGAGCCAGACGGGCTCAGCCTCCTTGTATCCCTGGGGACCCCTGAGCCAGCTCCAGCTGTCCTGCGCTTCAGACTGTGTTTCCCCATCTCTGGAGCTTCCCTACTCCTGGAGTCGTATCCCCAAGGCTTCCCTACAGCCCAACACCAGGCCGGTGACAGTGTGGGATAAGCGGGGTAAGTGTAGTCAAATTCCCCGTGTCCTGGCTCCCAAGCATCTGAGCCTGTGGTGGAGTGGACACGGGACCCCAATAATCCTACACTGTGCAAGCCATCATACTCATTCAAGCACACTGACAAGGAGAAGCTATACAGGGCCAGGAGAGAGGCAACTTCTCTTTTAAATAGCTTCAATTTGGAGGCCCCACTGCGTCTAGAACATACGTGTAAACCTCTGCTAGAGGAATGTGCAGAAGAGCTAGCAGCAATTAACATAGTGGGGTTCCAACCCAGACCTCAAACCAGCTGCTGTAGGCCCAGTGGCAACTTTAATACATGCTTTCTAATAGGTAGCTCCGAGTACCTAAAAGGTGACAGTCTCGATGTCTGTGAGCTCAGAACACAAAACCCAATACTTTGCATTCCCATAGAGGCGGAAGGATCGGCGAGAACCAGCTGCTGGGAACCAAGTGCTACTAGGCTCTGATCAACAGCCCAAGTGACAGGGCTAGTTCACTGCACATGGCCAGGCCTGTCCTCTCTGCAGCCTATCTGCCTCCTGTGGGCTGCTTCCAACTTCCCTTACTGCTGTGCATGTGCATGCACATGCACACACGTGCATATGCACATGAAGACTAGGGGAAAATCGCAGATGACTTCCCATTCGTATTTACTTTGGATACAGGGTCTCATTGTGTAGTCCCAGTTGGCCTAGAACCCACTATGCAGACCAGCTAGAGACCCACCTGCCTCTGCCTCTAAGTGCTAGGACTAAAGGTGTGCACCACCACCATGCTCACCAAGTATGAGCTTGGCACTCACCAAGTTGGCTAAGCTGGCTAACCAGCAAGCTAACCCCAGGGATCCAAGTGTCTTCTGCTTCCCCAGTGCTGGAATTCATGGGCACCCCACCACACAAGGCTTTTAAAAAGTGAGTCAAGGCTGGGTGTGGTGGCACACACCTTTAATCCCAGCACTCGGAAGGCAGAGGCAGGC
>NC_034606.1:50843043-50868820 GCF_900095145.1 Mus pahari | reverse complement strand
AAAAAAAAAAAAAAGGTGAGTCAGGGACCTAACTTATACCCATGCATTTATTAAATAAAAAAGTCCCCTTGACGACCTAATTTTAACCAAGATACAACACTAGCACCGCGTTCCCATAGAACAAGTGGCAGCCCTGTAGCCCCAGCCAACTCACCTTGCCAGGAATGGGAAGTGACCGCTTGCCTGGGTGGCCCTCTTGACAGGCAGCATCCGGAGCCATGCTGGGTTTGTCCTGGAGCACGTGACCCTGGGATCCCTTTTCAGTCACAAGTTTTGTCCTCTGAAGGTTAGCTGGCACCTCTTTTTTGAGCTGAAAATGTTGATTTGAGCGGTGAAGACTACCTGGTCTGGTACCGCTCCTCCCCTCTGCTGCCCCCCCCCCCAAGCCATCCACTAGCGTGAGAGACGCAGTCCGAGATGAGACTGAGCCTCCTCACTCCAGGGCAGGCAGCCCGCAGAAGGATCTCCAAGGTTCTTCCTCTGTCAGGCCCTGACTTAAGAGTGCCAGTGAGGGGTCCAGATATATGGTACATGCCTCTAATTCCAGCACCCGGAGGCTAAGGCAGGCAGATTTCTGTGAGTTCAACAAAGCCAGCCTGGTCTACATAGTGGAACCCTGTATGAGCCTCAGTGAGGAGCTGGCTTGGCCAGCTTAGCCAACTTGGTGAGTGCCAGGCCAGCCAGAGACCCTGTCTTTCTACCTGCTGTGGGGAAAGGAAAGGCCTGCTCACTGCATGGCAACCGCAACCCTATCATAGCACCAGCTCGGTGCTGAGAGCCACATCCCTGCCGGTCAGTGCTGGTACACGCCTTTAATTCCATCACTTGAGAGGCAGAGGCAGGTAGAGTCCAAGTCTGAGGCCTGCCTGGCCTACAGAGTGAGTTCTAGAACAGTTAAGGCCACACAGAGAAACCCTGCACTGGCCAAACAAAACACACAGCCTATACTATCTGGCCTGCAAGCCCCAGAACAAAGCCCTGACATAGTGATGCAAGGGCATCAGGGACCTGCTCCACGTGCACACACAGCAAGGATGTCGGGAAGGAAGGCGGAAGCAGGAGAGGGCTCACAGACAGGGAAAGGGGCCATGCAGGGCTTCACCCTCCCACCACCTCACCGCCATCCCTTTAACCGTACCCTCAGTACAAACGAGGCTGCTGCAGGGCAGCTTCACCCTACACTCTAGCGCGCCTTTACTCTGTGTTTCTTCTCTGGAGAGCCCCCACCTCCTCCGCAAACCTGGAAGTAAGCTGTCTCTGGCACCTGCCTTTCTGCCAACCCCCAACTAGGCCTCCAGGGCCTTGAGTTTCCCACAACTGGTCAACTGCCATTTCCCTGACATTCATGTAATGCCGGGGCAGAAAGAAGTATAAAGTCCCAGCCATAGAGGCCACCCAGAGCCCAACTTGGGGGGCAGTGCTCCTCAGAGGGGCCCGCCCTGGGCAGCCCCCATCACTATTGCCTTCGATTCACTACTGCCTCCACTGTCCAGATCCTGGTTCTACTTCTGGGCTTTCCAGTCCTCAGAGCGCTGCCCCTCCCAAGAGCTTCCCTGGCAGGGCTTGGGCTGAAGAGAGGCAGGAGGCTGTGTACTACCACAATTGTGCTATGTGCGGGTTTACCTTCTCTGTAGCCAGGTGAAGGTTTCTTCCTCTCACGGGCAAAGCCCGGGGCGGCTGGAGCTTGCTGGTGATCCTCTTTTGAGGCCCAGCCTGACTTGGAGGCTGGGAGGTACTTGATTCTCTTGGCAATGGCTGAGAGGAACAGGGCAGACCCTGGTTGCTCTGGGTCTGAGCAGGGCCTGCTGGGACAGGGGAGCTGAGCAGGCCTGGGGAAGCCAGGAGCTGGGGCTCCCCCATGAGCGGTTGCACCCTCGGGGATGGCAGGCAGAATGTCTCTCTTTTAAGTGACATGGGACTTTTGTCTCTCTTCTGTTCTTGCTCAAAGAGGTTTACTTTTAACTGTGAGTCCTGCACAAACGTTTCCTTGCCCTGGTTCACAGGATTTTGGGGCTTGGCAGCCTGGGCCACCTCTCTTCGGCTGTGACTTTCTATCTGTAAGGCCAGTAAGTGGGCTTCTTTGTACACCTCCACAAACTTCTCCCCAGTGAGAGGGCTCCAGGTGCAAAGGCTGCTAGAGCCGGGGGCAAGAGGCTGCCCAGGAACCTGGTGGTTTAAGTCCAAACTGGCAGCAATGCATCTTTCTTTATGTCCAACAGGCCCAAAAAAGACTTCGTCATCTTCATTTGTGCTGCATTTAAAGAAAAAGATTATTTTTTGAGTCACAACAGCATCCAGGTGAGGGGCTTTGATGAACCTGTCTATGCCAGGGGAAGGAAAGAAAACGCATGTTTACCTTGAAGAAGACAAGGAAAGATCGAAGTCAAATTTTTCATCTTCCAAAAGAAAAAAGTCTAGGGTGGGGATGGGGGAGAAAAAGTGCACTGTTATTTCAGGGTAACATAAAACAGGAAAGCACTGGTTCTCACAGCTGCTATGAAACTCTCGGTAAAGTAACAGATTGTTGCCTGAATTCAATCAACTGTCATGGGCACCTCAAGTCCTTCTTATTTTCCATTTCTACTCTCAAGTTCCAGGAGCCACTCTGAGTGCACTGATCCGACATCAAAGCACAGAACCTTACCTCTGTGACAGAGCCTAGGGTTTCTGAGAAGGCTAAAAGGCTAAGTCACCTTCAGGGGCAGGATATTTTCTTTTTTGGTTTTTCGAGACAGGGTTTCTCTGTGTAGCCCTGGCTGTCCTGGAACTCACTCTGTAGACCAGGCTGGCCTCGAACTCAGAAATCCGCCTGCCTCTGCTTCTCGAGTGCTGGGATTAAAGGCGTGCGCCACCACCGCCCGGCTACAGGAAATTTTCTAAAGATCAACTACTTTAGCTAGCCTGGAATTCAATTATGAGACACCTATCAGCAGTGAGTTCAAAGGTGGTTCAAACTCACAGTGATGACTAAACAAGTATCTGTGGACCACCACTGCTCCTCGGATCCCTTCCAGATCTCCGAAAAACAAAACAAAACAAAACAAAAAAACAAACAAAAAAAACAACAAAAATTTTGCTCTGCCTATCCATATTCCTAGCATAGCCTTGGTTGACCCAACTGTGGATTTGTTCAGCTCTAACAGACCTGCCACTTCCCAGTAGTACTTAAGGTCTGCTTCACTGGAGGGAACCTATAGTGTAACTCAGGACAAAATCCTACGGCTGAGGGAGGTCAATGGCTCCATTAAGGATGCACGTTACGGCCTGGTTAAGTTGCGTCCTAAACCTTTATGCTTATGCTCATAAATTACTGTGCTGCCAGCCTTGGTCAGAGGCATGTCTTATAGTGGGCATCACTGTGCTGAGCAGTCTCCTAAGGCATCAAAGAGGATACATCACCTCATAGGGTACAAAGGCCCAGTGCTCAGTCCTCAAAGGGAGAAAACAATTGTAAACCCACATCAACCCTCCAAGACTCAGGGAGCAAAGTTATTTCCCACCATGTCTGATGACCTGAGTTCAAGCCCTGGGACCCACAGGGTGCTCGTGCACCATGGTTACCACCCCCAAACACACACACACACACACACACACCACACAAGTCAGCGTAAAGAATCCTCCTCCCCTCTTTTAGACAGGGTCTTAGACAGGGTTTTCAACAGGGTTTCACTGTGTAGATTTACCAAGAGAACTATCCTGGAATTCACTCTGTGGACCAGGCTAGCCTTGAAATAAAACCCAAGAGATCTGCCTGCCTCTGCAGTTTGGGCATTAAAGGAGTGTGCAGCCACCACGTAGCAAGTACTGCTTTTCAAAGAACTTGCCAGCACTCAGGAGGCTTCCAAAGAAGTTGCTTCTCAGGTTCAAGGTCAGCCAGGACTACAGAGTGAGTTCTCGGGTACCAAGTGAGGGCTCAAAAAACAAGAAAGAAAAAGCAAACAAAGGAAGTCAGCAGAGGAGGAGAAAAGAATGAACGTCTGGGGGAATGGGTGGGGTGCGGGATTCTGCCCTCAGTGCAAGAGAAAATTGTTGCCATTTTGATAGCACAGCAACTGTGATTAACCACAGGAGACCCTCACAAGATTAAGACCCCCCACTAATGCCCTTCTGGAAGTGGGGGAAGGCCCCTCATAAGATTACATAAGTGGTTTTAAAAAGTGGGTGGGGATGTTGTAGGGGCTTCTTTGGAGGAGTGGCTATGAATTGCTAATGTCCTTGTAAGTAACTTCAGTTAAATTCATTTGCTTATCAATCCAGACTTATTCGTTCGTTTCTTTGATCTGTTGTTGTTGTTGCTGTCTCTATTCTGTTTGTGGTGAAAAGGAATACACTCCAGGAACAGCCCTACGAACAGAAAGGACTTACCTTCCTTCTTACTACCAGCATCCATCTTTACCTCTCCCCTCTGGTTGGCCGAAGGCACGTCGCGGCCGTCTCCTCCTTCCAGACTTCGCTGCAGGAAGCAAGGGGACGGGAGAATTAGGCAAGCCACAGGCAAGTCCCAACTTGCTCCCGATTTCCCAGACTGTGCACCCCGAGGCGGGGTAACGGTTTTCCGGCTCTGAGCTGCAGAGTTGGCACCGCAGCCCGTCCTCCCCGGGTCTCTGAGGCTCGGGACCCGGTTCCCCACCCTCCCGGACCAGAGTTACGACCACTGCTTACCCCCTCGCCTCTGACCGGGAGGGCGTAAAATCCAGCTGGGTCTCCGGCACGGGTTTAAACGCGGCGCCGGGCTCCGCCGGCCGCCGATTGGCCTGTTTAAACAGGGACGCTCTCGGTGCAGCCTGGGAAATGTAGTCAGAGGACTGATGTGCGAGACCGACGCGCAGGGACTCCACGCCACGGATTGGCTCTGCTAGGCGTAGGAAACTCCCACCGGAAGTGCCCATGACTCTCCTCCTCCGGAAGCACAAAAAGGGTTTAAGCGTTCCTCCTGTTGCTGTGCTAGCAAAAGGGACGGAGGCGGTGATGATGGGGCATAGGAGATGGTCAGGCAGCTAGGAAGGAGTTTGTCCTGACTCTCTCCGGTGCTTGTCCTGGTATCTCCAGTATTTCTCTTGCGTCCGGGTACTCTCTGGAGAAGAGTGACAGAGCCAGTCATAGCACTTCCTAGTTACCAATATGTCAGATGCTTTTGGGTAACAATGAACAGAAAACTGACTTCAAGGTCTGTTGGTTCAAGGAAGTCCAGGGGTGGCCTGTTTAGCCATCAAGAAGGCCCTCAAGTTTGGTTGTCTTCTCTGCACACCTGCCAGGTCTGCCTCACCAGTAGGCAAGCTGGCTTCGTCGGACCCAAGGTTCCCACCGGCTGGGGATGGTGACCAGTTCTGTGTATCTGGAATTTTAAGGGCCAGGCTTTTCTGACTCACACCCAAGGGGAGGGGGCAGGACCATGGAGGCAGGCACATCTGTGGTCTAAGCCTTTAGCTCCTGTGCCGTCTAAATCATTAAATCCCTGCATCCCTGGGGCTATCCACTGGGCAGTAAAACTTACTCTCTTTGTATCATATCAGCTCATAGGGGATGTTCAGGAAAGCATACCCATAGTAACTCACTGCTATTTACATTTTCTCTTGACTTTAGAAATACTTTTATTTTATTTTAGTTGATGTGTGCATATGTACAGGTATGCAAGTGCCTACAGAGGCCAGAAGAGAGTGTCAGGTCCCTTGAGGCTACAGTTACAGGCTCTATGTGGGCGCTAGGTATTGAACTCTGGTCATCTGGAAGAGCAGCAAGTGCTCAGCCATGGTGCCATCTGTCCAGACACATACACCTTTCTCTTTAAATCAGTCGCCTGTCCCCTGGTAGATTCATGCCTTCTTTCAGGAAAGCCTACACATACCAGCTTTTACAGATAAGGTATTCAGTGGAAAGACAGGTATTCAATGGAAGCCAATGGGTGGCAGGGTGATGCAGGGATCACACTTCCTGACCAGAGATCACAGCAGAAAGTGGTTCAATAGCAAGGGCAGGTGCCAAGGGCTATGGGGCAAAGAGAAGGCACTGTCACCAGCCCACAGGCAGGGTGGAAGGCTTTCTGAAAGAGAGAGCAAGATTCTGCTTCTGGGTGAATCATGGACTATTTGGAATCATATACATAATGAGGACTAATGAGGAGGCTCCCCCTTGGCACCTGTCCCCAGGCTCCGTGATATGGAGACAGTACCTTTTTCAAATCCCATGACAATTACACAATTTCTTGATTTGCTGCCTCATCCAGCGAAAACTAGAGAAGCCCATCTCCCTAGGACGCAGCCCAAACCTGGCCTTTGGGAGCTGCTCAGAGGTTCCCATAGGACAGGGTAGTCAACGGGATCAATTAGATTGTTTTAATGAATGTCGAGAACCTGTCCAGTCCTCAGCAGACTGCAGGGACCCTGAGCAGGCTAAGCAAAGCTCACCTGTTTGGAGCCCTCCACCCCCTCCCCACCCCCCACCTGCCCATCTGTCCCTACTTAAGTAGGAACTGCATCAACTTCCAGGAGAGATGTCACTGTCACAGAAGCAGGAGATGGGTTTAAACCTGGTGGCGGCTACATCATTTATCTGATTATTTGCCACAGTAGAGCAGCCCTAAGCTGGTGTCGTGGTTTGAATAGGTTTGGCCCCCATGGACTCATCTGTTTAAACAGTTAGCCCACAGGGAATGACAAGTATTAGGAGGTGTGTCCTTGTTGGAGGAAGGGTGTCACTGTGGGGGCAGATGTTGAGGACCTGGACTCAAGCTCCACCCAGTGCAGAAGGGACCCTCCTGCTGGCTGCAAGCAGAAGACAGCTCCTCTTGGATGCCTCCGGCTCAAGATGGAGAGCTCTCAGCTCTTCCACACCATGCCTGTCTGGATGCTGCTACACTTCCCACCATGATGATAATGGACTGAACCTCTGAAACTATCAGCCAGAACCAAATAAAGGTCTTCTTTTTTTTTTTTTTTTGGTTTTTCGAGACAGGGTTTCTCTGTATAGCCCTGGCTGTCCTGGAACTCACTTGGTAGACCAGGCTGGCCTCGAACTCAGAAATCCGCCTGCCTCTGCCTCCCGAGTGCTGGGATTAAAGGCCTGCACCACCAGGCCCGGCAAAGGTCTTCTTTTTTAAGAGTTGCCTTGGTCATGGCGTCTCTTCACAGCAATAGAACCCTGACTTAAGACCGTTGGGGTCTCAGACCCACTCACAGGAGCAGAATCAGAGTTAGCCCAGGAAGCCACATCCCTCCAACTCTACTCCCATGTGCAGTCTAAAGAGAAGCTCCAGTTGGCGCCACCAAGTCCCCCAGGGAGGCAGAAGGCATCCTTCCCCTCGTCTCTGGGGATGGTGGCAGGTGCAGTTGTCTGGGGCTGACAACCAAAGCCAATGAGACAGATACCCTCCCCCAGAAAGGAAATGCCTCTGCTCGCTGGGACCCCAGGTGGCTCTCTGGAATCCTCCCCAGGGAAATGGGACACCAGGACCTGTTCAGAATATAAGGAAAACTAAGTGGAAAGGTTTCACTAGTGCAGTGTGCGTTTGTGTGTGCAGTGTGTGTTTGTGTGTGCAGTGTGCATTTGTGTGTGCAGTGTGCACCTCCCAGCTAACCTGGCTGGCTTCAGAGCAAGAAAATACAGTGTTCAAGGCACCTGGAAATGATAGCCGCTGCTTTGGTTCTGGAGGCTTAAAAATGCACGTTGGCCCTGAGAGGAATTCTGAATATCACTCAAAATTAACTTGGGTTCCCTATTTCGACCAAACTACTGATTTGGAGAATTCTGCTCAGGGCTGAACTTTAACCTCTGATAAACAGACCCAGCTGTTTCCTAACCCTACCCTAACCCAACCAGGCAGTCAACCTCACGCCAGGAGGTCAGTGTTGAGCTGTAGGCCTGACGGTTGTCAATGCATAAGATGGACAGCAGCTGCCCTACGGATCAGCCGCTCCGTCAGGGGTGAGTTGGGTTTCAAGGCGTCACGCTCCATCAGAAGGCTCCTGTGGAAACACACAGAGTATCTGTTATAGAACCTTCTAGAAGGACCTGCGACCATGACTGGCAGGGGCAAGATGGGTCCAGTCATCTGGACAGTACTATGATTTTCCATGAGAGATAAACACTAGAGCTGAGGACTCCAGTGTAGGCCTACCATGGTGGCATTGTCTGTCTTAGGGAAAGCCATGGCTCAAGACCTCATAGCTCATGCTCCTGTCACTGTCTAGGGCTAATTATGAGAGGGACCAGGAAGCCACATGTGAGACTGGTCCAGGAAAAGCAAATGAAAGCGGGGGGGGGGGGGGCAGAAACCCTTAAAAGAAAGCAAGACTAGGACCCATCAGGAGGTAAAGCCCCTACTGTGGCTGGATGCTGGGGCCTCCTTGAGCAGCCCACAGGAGTCTTGTGTCTGAACCACAAGTCACCTGTATTTGCTTTGTTTTGGTCACACTCCAAGGAGATTAAGAGAGATTCAGGCTAACAATGGTGGCTCTGAGGGCAGTGAGTGATGTTACAGGCCTGGGGCTTAGGACCCAGGGGACCATTCCCCAGCCAATACAGACTGTATCAGTCCACTTTCTGCTGCTAAACAACTTGTGCAAGGCTGGGTACTTTGCAAAATTGAAGGTTTTATTTAGCTAAGTTCCAGAGACTGGAAGTCCAAGATGAGGCCCCATCTGGCTTCATATTAGTCTGCCTGGCTGTGTGAACAAGGGAGTTGAGGAATGGGGGGTGGGGGTGGGGGCGAAAAGCAAATGACCATGCCAGAGAGGCTAAGCAGAATGGCTTCGTTCTATAACGTTCTTCTGTGGAGAGCACTAACTAGGGCCCCTGGGAACTTTAACATCTTCTGAGGGTGGGTCTCTCTCTCTCTCTCTCTCTCTCTCTCTCTCTCTCTCTCTCTCTCTCTCTCCAGGGTTTCTCTGTGTAGCCCTGGCTGTCCTGGATCTTACTCTGTAGACGAGACTGGCCTCAGACTCGGAAATCTGCCTTCCTCTGCCTCTCAAGCGCTGGGATTAAAGGCGTGTGCCATCACTGCCTGTCTGTGCCTGTGTACCTCTTTGCATATACATGCGGAGTAACAAAAACAGCGACTTGTTCCGTCGTCGCATTTCTGAGGAGTCTGACCCAGGGCACCTGCCTAGAGCACTTCTCACAGGGCGAGGACCCAGGAGCCCTCTCCTTGGCGGGGTGGGTGATGAGTCAGGGAAAGGAAGGATAATGGTTAGGGCTGCAGGAGATCCTTTATCGGGTGTCTCAGACACCCCCAGCTTCTAGGTTGTTGCTTTCTCTCCTAACTGGGCGTTTAGTCTTCCCTTCACACCTCTATGGGAAACCCCTATGGTCCTCCACACCCTCACCAGCTCCACCACCACCCTTTCCCCCTGACCACAATTATGTAACTGTCCAGATGTTTAGGTGTGAACTGGTTTTTTCATGGGTTCCGCAAAGCCAAGGCCTCTATCTATCTACTCAGCACCACGTCCCGCATCCAGCACAGGTAGGTAAGAGACTTGTAAGCTAAGGTCTAATGGAGCAGACAAGAAAAGGAGACAAGCTGTCCCAGGAAGAGGGCGTGGCACATGCCAAAGACCTAAGAGCAGGCGCATTAGCGCTCTGTGTAGTTCAGCATGGCTAAACTGAGAAGTGAGCTGGGGAGGCAGGAGGTTTGGTAAAGGGTGGCACTGGCTGGCTGCTGGTGCCATCCCGGCACTTGGGAAGCAGAGGCAGGCAGATCTCTGAATTTGAGGCCAGCCTGGTCTACAGAGCGAGTTCCAGCTGGGGCTACACAGAGAAACCCTGTGTCAAGCCTCCTCCCCCTCCCCCGCAAAGGGTTGTCTCCCTTTGTTGAGTTGAGCCTGCTAATGGAAGAAAACCAACCCCCTAGCTTGCCTCTTGCTTTCTGAACCCCAAAAGCAGAAGCGTGCATGCCGAGGCCGGTGCATGCCGAGGCAGGTGTGTGCACATGGAGACCACGTGCAGGGGATGCTCCCGAGCCTGGCTGGAGGAAGGGCCAAGTGCTCACCGGGCCACATTCTTGTGGACGCTGGAGGTGCAGGTCATGGCCGCGTGGATCAGCAGCTGGTTGAAGACATCTCTCTAGGATGTTAGTTAGGTACGTTAGGCACCTGCAACTCGGACCGTGGATGGGCTCCCAACCCAAAGGAACCACTGAGACAATCACTGCCCTCAACTGTATACCCTGGTGGTAGCATTTGACAAGAATACTCCTACCTGGTGAGTACCGACCACCCAAGAAAGGAGACACCCAGCTGCTGGACCAAGCAGTCCAGCCTATGGTTCTCTTTATACAGCTGGCTCACCTGGGCGTTGCTGCCCCCAATCTGGACGATTCGGTATCGGATTGGCAAGAGGAGTTCTAAGACTCGGTCAGGATTTCCGTTCTCAGCCTCCACGAGGGCCTGGCACAGGGGCAGCCCAATGTCTTTTGCCAACTGGTGCTGGCAGTTCTCCCCTGGGGACCTGCCACCAAGACCGAAGCTCAGTGTCCCTACCGCCACAAAGTCCCTACCCAGGCGAGGGACCCACAGTTAGGGCCTTTCATGGCTGCCTGATGGTTCTCTGCCCAATGTAGGGAGAGGAGAAGGCTCCCCGTCCCCAGCCTCAGTTTGCCCATCTGGAAAGTGGCGTTAACAGCACAGCCCTCACAGAGAGGTCAGGACTGCAGACAATGCAGGCATTACTATGGACAATGGAGAACGTGTCTGCAGCAACCTGTCCTTCCCAGACCGCCCCTGTCAGCCCGGTAGGTGCCCATTTCCAACATATGAAGAAACTGAGGTTTAGCTCTGTGTCCTGAGGATACCCACTGGACCCCCCCCCAAGGTCAGACACCTGAGATGCATGCCCACATGGGCACGCACCTGGGGATACCCACCTAGAAGCACAGATAGCCTGGAAGCTGTGCTAACCAGAAGGGTCTCAGCCTCGGGTTTCCACAGGAAGGCAGAGCAGCCCCTAGCAGGCTTTGGCTCAGCCCCCTGCATTCATTCGCCCTCTCAGCTGGCCCCAGACTTGATGGTCTCGGGGCCTGGCATACTTGCTGGCCTCCTGCAGGGTGCTCAGCAGCGCCTGGGTGGTCTGGAGGTCCCGTGCGCCCAGCGAGGCCATCAGGAAGTGAGCATCGTTGAACAGGAGGATGTGGTCCTGGGCATGCTTCTGAGTCACAGGGAGAACAGCCTGCCACCGCTGGCCAAGGGGCACCCCTGGGGACAAGACGGAAAAGCCCAAGGCTTGGTGTGAGGCAACCCACGTCCCTCAGAAGCTCATCCAGTCTTGTCAAAGGACAGGAGGTGGGTAGAGCCACCAAGGCCTATGGTCTCCTGGTTTACCTGGACAAGCAGCCAACCCATGAGGTAAAAAGCAGGTTTGACCTGGGCGTGGTAGCGTGCGCCTTTAATCCCAGCACTTGGGAGGCAGAGGCAGGCAGATTTCTGAGTTTGAGGCCAGCTTGGTCTACAGAGTGAGTTCCAGGACAGCCAGGGCTACACAGAGAAACCCTGTCTTGAAAAAACAAAACAAAACAAAAAAACAAAACAAAACAAAAAAAGCAGATTTGGAAAAAAATGGTCACAGGCTATCAAACTATTCTTAGCGCCCTGATAGACCCCCCCCAAAAAAAACAGCCAAACAAACAAAAAAACCCAACAACAACAACAAAACCCCATGTTTTAAATGTTAGTAGTTAAGAGCCCTGGCTGTTGTTCAGAGTTCTTGAGTTCAATTCCCAGTAACCATGACCAGTGGCTCACGACCAATCATAAGGGATTTGATGCCCTCTTCTGGCATGCAGGTGTATATGCAGAATACATTAAAAAAAGGAGAACAGTTATCCTTGCCTATGGGAAGGAAGTGAGAGTGAGAGATGACAGGTCTTTCCCAGCCTGCCAGCCAATTAGTGCCCCGCCTCATCCCTCACAGTGGGATTCTGGATCCCGGCTCTTCATCTGGACCTCCAGCCTGGGCGGGAAGCCAGCCCCCGTCAGGGCAACTGTGAAACCTGGGGTGATAGGCTGAGAAGCCTCTGTAATGTCAGAGTTGGGCAATTCTCACCTCCTGAGATCTAGGAAAAGAGGCATCAGCCAGTGGCCGGGCACCACCGGTGCCCTGAAAGGTCTGCTGGGCAGGCTGTGAGGATGGCAGGGTTCAGAGCCTAAGGCCACCGCACCAAGGAGGAGAGGATAGAATAAAGGGCAGTCGAGGCTAAGTCAGTTGCATTGGACCGGCAAGAAGGCTGTTGTATATGCAGCCAGGCTCATTCATCCCATGGCCTCACCCTCGGGACCAGCAATTTCCCTTGTTGTGTGGGGACAGGGAAGGGACGCAGCAGCTACCTTCCATCTGAAGACGGTAGAGCATGGAACAGCTGTCCACCACATCCAGCATGGTACCACTGGCCTGCAGGCTAGGGAGGATCTGGAAGACAAGGGTCATGGGAGGCCAGGCTCAGAAGGCCAAGTAATGACGGGGTGGGAGGAGGGGCATGGGAACAGCTGCAGGGAATTGCCATCTGAGCCATGGGTGTGGCCAGGGCAGAGTAAGCCCTCCGCAAACAGAAGCGATAAGCATCGTCACCAGCACCGAGTTGTCGAGACCATCACACACCTGTATCACTTCTCAGCGTTCTGGCTAAGATAAAGCGCGGGACCCTAGTTCCAACTAAGGAATTATGCAACTGTAGATCTAGCCAGAATGTATGAGGGGCAATGTACACGCAGACGCACGTGCGCACGCACGCATGCGCATACGCACACGCACATGAGCCCACTTCACTGTGTACCCAGGGTTAGTACTGGCCTCAGTCAACGGCCACCCCCAGCCCTGTGCCCAGAGCTGCTTGGGCAGGAGACTCATGTCTTGCCTGGTCATGTTTCTACACTCATCACTAGGAGACCTGTCTACACCTACACCTCAGAACACGCAGCGCAAGTCACCTCCGTTTCTAAGAAGCTGGTCATGACAGAAGGACTCCTCCTCGGGACTCTCGTCTGGATCTGGAAGGTGTCTCTCTGGCGTTCTGACGCCCACATCATGTGCACTCTGTGCCAAGATTTTATTACTAAGACCTCGCTGGGGGAGCTTTTCCTTTCAAAGAACGCCCAGGGGCTGAGAGAAGAGTTTGAGTTTGGGGAGACGGCAAGGTTCAGGAGGTGGCCAGTAGGAGGGGAAAGTCAGCAAAGTCAATATGCTAATACTGGCATGGTACATCACCACCACCACCACCATCACCATCACCACCACCACCACCACCACCATCATCATCATCATCGTTACTTTACACATATGAGTATTTGACTGCATGTATGCCTGGTGCCTACAGAGGCTAGAAGTGGGCATCTGGTCTCCTGGAGCTGGAGTTAGAGGTAGTTGTGAGCTGCCATATGGGTGCTGGGACTTGAACCTTGGTCCTCTGGAACAGCAGTCGGTGCTCTTAACCTCTGGCCCATCTCTCTAGCCCCACAACTTTTCTTCTTCCTTTCTCATGGAACACTGGGGTTGGACCTTGGATCCCACACATGCTAAGCAAGTGCTCTAACACGGATATTCCCGGGGTCTCTTTTTAAAACTCACTGGGTTGTCCAGGCCAGCCTTGAGCTCACTTCACAGCCCAGACACTGTGAACTTCCAGTCCTCTTGTGCCAGCATCCTGATTAGCTAGGATTGCAGGTCTGTGCCACTATGAGTAGGTTAACTTTTATAGCATAGATTTTACAGTGATAAAAACAAGCAGGGGTCTGGCGAGATGGCTCAGTGGTTAAGAGCACTGGCTGCTCTTCCAGAGGATCCAGGTTCAATTCCCAGCACTCACATGGAAGCTCACAACCGCCTGTAAGCTCCCTCTCCTGACCTCTGAGGCACCAGGCATATACATAGAACAACATACATACATGCAGGCAAAACATACACATAAAATAGATAAATCATTAAAAAATTAACACACACACACAACTGGACTCAGTAAAGGCACTTGTGAGGCCAAGCCTGTTTCAATCCCTGGGACTCACAGTAGAAGGAGAACCGGCTCCTCTGACTTTTACATACGTGTCAGGTATACATATACAAAATAAATAAATGTGATATTTTGGAGACAGAGTCGAATTATACAGTTCTAGTTACTCTAGAACTCACTATGTAGACCAAGATGGAAGTAAACTCACAGAGATCCTATACTTTGTCTCCACCTCCTGAGTGCTGGGGTCAAAGGTTGCAGCTACCACGCCTGCCTCTGACTTTTTTTACAAGATTTATTTATTTATTTTATGTACGTGAGTACACTGTAGCTGTACAGATGGTTGTGAGCCTTCGTGTGGTTGTTGGGAATTTAGGACCTCTGCTCGCTCCAGTCAACCCTATTCGCTCTGGTCGACTCTACTCACTCCGGCCCAAAGATTTATTTATTACTATAAATAAGTACACTGTAGCTATCTTCAGACACACCAGAAGAGGGCGTCAGATCTCATTACAGGTGGTTGTGAGCCACCATGTGGTTGCTGGGATTTGAATTCAGGATCTTCGGAAGAGCAGTCAGTGATCTTACCTGCTGAGCCATCTCGCCAGCCCTGCCTCTGACTTTCTAAGATTTATTTATTTTTATGTGCATTGGTGCTCTGCCTGCATGTCTGTGTGGGGGTGCCAGATCCCCTGGAACTGGAGTTGCAGACAGTTGTGAGCTGCTGTGTTGGTGCTGGGAACTGAACCTGGGTCCTCTGGAAGAGCACCTGGTATTAACCACTGAGTCATCTCTCTAGCTCCTGCCTCTGACATTTTAAAGTTAAAAATAAGTGAATAGAAATTGAAAACAAAATAAAACGTCCTATGGACAGATGAATTGCCTCATTAAGACCACCCCTTCCCCTGACAATAGGAGCTGGGGAGGCTGTTTCTGACTCTGTTGCCTGCCATTGGATCCCCTGGACTGCCTGGTCAGGCCTCAGTGGGAAAGGATGGGCTTAGTCCTGTTTTGATTTGATGTCTCAGGGTAGGGTGGTACCCAAGGGGCCTCCTCTTCTCTGAGAAGAAGGGGAGAAGGTAATGGGTAGGTGGGAACATGTGAAGGTGGAGCTGGGAGCACAGGAGGGAGGGGGTTGCTACTGGGATGTAAAGTGAATAAATAAATTAATGAGAAAAATGCATAGATGTTGTATGTGAGGGGGGAAAAAAGGAAATACCCATTTATGCCAGGAGGTGGTGGCCCATATCTTTAATTCCAGCACCTAGGAAGCAAAGCCAGGTGGATCTCTGAGTTTGAGGCTAGTTTGGTCTACAGGGTGAGTTCTAGGACAGTCAGGGCTACACAGAAAAACCCTGTAGAAAAGAAAAGAAGAAAAAAGGAGAGAAAAGGAAAGGAAAGGAAAGGAAAGGAAAGGAAAGGAAAGGAAAGGAAAGGAAAGGAAAGGAAAGGAAAGGAAAGGAAAGGAAAAGATACCAATCTGAAAGGACAGAAAAAGTCAGAGATTCCTTAGACACCATGGGTGACAGCCAGCAGAGGCTCCATGGTACACTGAGCCAGGACATGGCTCCTGAGAGATGCCAACCCCGCAAAGCCTTTTCTGAGAACTGGGGGCATTCCCCCCACCATTTGCTCTGGCACGGACAACCGCAACAGGCCCAGAGGCTACGGGAGACAACAGCCGACTGCGGGGCACAAACCATTAACGATGCAAATGCACTTACATGATTGTCGTAGATGGTTAGTGCAGCCTCATAGTCTCCCTGCAAAGGTGAAATTACTGCGGTTAACATCTGCAGAAGTCAAAAAGAGATGCTTGGAAGTACACCAGGAATAGCTGACCAAGGTCCCCAAAGGGCAAAGGGCAGGGCTCAGTGGCACCCCATGTGGAGAGGGAAGAAGGTGAAGTCAGGGGCCTCCATGTCTTTCTCTATGGTAACAGTGCTGTGAGAAACACCAGGACAAACAGGACCCTTATCCATCACCTGTCCCGCCCTTCTCATCCTAGAATCTCTGGTCCAATCTGAGACCCTGCCAGTATCGCAAGCACTTGACTCCACACCGCCTATGGTGAGTGTCCCCAGCATCTCAGATGTTTGGATACTCAGTCCCGGTCCCCCATGTTTGGGCGAGCTTAGGAGGTGTGGCCTTGTTGGAGGAAGCATGTTACTAGGGGTGGGCTTTGAGAGCTGGAGACCTCCCCCTACTCTCAGTCAGGGCTGCTCTGTGCTAGGATGAGGTGAGCTCGGGCCATCCAGTTCCAGCAGCCTGTTTGCTGCTGGCTGACGTGCCTCCCTGTGGAGATTGAGGCTCTTATGCCTCTGGGGCCATAAGGCAATTAAGCTCTTCTCTCTACAAGTCGCCTTGGCTACAGTGTTTTATCACAGCAATAGAAGAGTCACTGATAGGCCATATGAGACCTGCTTCCTCAGAGTGAAAACCGTCTCTGAGGAGGGCAGCCTGCAAAGCTCTTGGAATATGATTGCTGTCTTGCTTCAGACACCATCCGTGCTGATCTGAGAGGAGGGAAGCTCAATTGAGAACATGAGACAGACCTGTAAGACTACTTCTTTTATTAGTGATTGACAGGGAAAGGCTCAGCCCATTATGGGAGGGCCCATCCCTGGGCTGGTGGTCCTGGGTTCTATAAGAGAGCAGGCTGGGCAAACCACAGGGAGCAAGCTAGTAAGCAGCACCCCTCCATGGCCTCTGCATCAGTTCTTGCCTCCCGGTTCCTGCCCTGTTTGAGTTCCTGTCTTGCGTCCCTTCAATAACTGGACTACACTGTGGAAATGTAAGCCAAATAAACCCTTTCCTCCCCAACTTGCTTTTGGCCATGGAGGTTCATCGCAGCAATAGAAACCCTAACTAAGACACCGTCTTTTGTACCAGCACACAAAGGTGCTGCATGGGCACATAGTGAGGGACTAGGAACAACCTATTCTTTAGACCTCTGTGCTGGGTGAGACAATCCAAATACACAAGCACCCTACCTTTTCAATCAAGTACAGGGCCCAGTGCCAGTAATTATGGCAAGCGAGCATATCAGAGTCCTGCAGAAAGAATAAAAGACTGTATGAGCATTTGTGGGCTGGGTCTATAGTTGAACTGGTATCATACATGAACCCCTGGATTGAATCCCCAACATCGGATAAACTGGGTATGGAGGACCACACCTGTGATCCCAGCACCAGGGAGGTAGAAACAGAGGTTCTACCTCTGGGTAGAGGTGGGCTGGGGAGATGCTCACTTGGTACAATGTGTGTTGGGTAAGCATGGAGACCTGAGCTTAACTCCTGGAACCCAGGTAAAATCTGGACCTGATGGTATATGCCTATAATCACAGGAGGGTTCTTAAGGGTTTTTAGACAGCCAGTCTTGCCTAACCAACAAGCTTCAGATGCTAGGGAAAGACCCTGTTTAAAACACGAGGTATGACAGCGTGTCTTCTGTATGCAAATACATGTGCATTTATATCCACCCACAGGTGCATCTGTATGTGTATGAACACACAGATACACACATGTGTGTGCACACATGCACATGCATGCATGCTCAGAGGTCACACACATGGAGGTGGGGTAATGTTTGTATTCTAGGGAAAGAATGTGAACAAGAGAAACCAGGTCAAGTGGAGGACGAGGCCAAGTCGTGCTCCCCACTTCTCCCTATCCCTAAAAACCTTTTAGCATCTGCCTAGGGAGTCCCAGGAAAAAATACCTTCTCTGGCTTTAGGTTCTTGGCGCCCCCTAGAATTTTCCAGACCCTGGAGTCTGGACATCTTTAGAACAGGCTGCATGCTCATAATCCTCTCTGTTAGTCAGCTGTCCCTAGAACCATACCTCGAGATGCTGGGACTTGCCCTGGCTGTCAATCACGGTCCGAGCCCAGGGGAATCACTCAGAGGAATGCCGGAGGCCACCCCATTCTGCCTGGCCTCTGAAGTGCTGAGCATCTACCACTCAGTGCCAGGCTCAGGAAAGAACTTTCTGCCCTTGCTGGTGGTGTCCTTGTAAGCCTGGCTATGGCAAGGACCTGTGGACAGGTGGTCAGGCCACAGGCCGGAGGCAAGCCCAGAGAAAACAAACACACACAGAGGAAGAAAGGCTATGTACTACAGCTAGTGGGCCAGGAGGAAATGGCCTCCAAAGGGGACACCGGCCAGTCAGGAGCAGGGATGAGTAAAGTTGGGACTAGGGAGCAGAGATGGTGAAGCCGCATAGTCAGGCCACAGAAAGGGTCAGGCTGCACACTAGGAATCTGAACCATCCTAACCCCCACGCGGCAGCCCTACATCAGTGGGCCATCACCCCATCAGCCTGCCTCTTTCCCCCACACTGCACCGTGTATTCCCTAAGGTCACTCCCTGAGTAGAGCCTTATGTGGGGCCTGCTGGCAGCAGCAGAAACACGTAGAACCCAGGGCCCTGAGCAAGCCCACCCTTACTGGGTTCCTATTTCCCCAGCACCCTGTATGTGAACGGATATTCCTTTCACAGCAAAATACCTCAGGGCAGATCCCAATTACACAATCACTTATAAAACACTGGTAGCTGTCAGGGTGCTGTGAGGCACCCAGAGGATGCTTGGCTGTCAGGGATGCCTTCAAGCTGACCCTAAGCTCCCAGGGATCTAAGCCATATCTGTAAATCCCACCGAGCGAGCCTTGGGGGAAACTCCAGGTGTCAGACTGGAGCGTCCAGCAGACGGCCACTGCCAAGACTCAATTCATACCTTCCAGTGGCCTTCCGAATGCTGCATGAACTCCAGCCCATCTTTGATCTCGGCTCTCATCTCATGTACGTGGGCCACAGTGTGCACTGACCACGCGTCCGTCGGCTCGATAGATAGAGCCTACATGGGGCAGAGATGGAAGGACAAAGAAAACAGGAGTTAGCCTGGTTGCCTGGGCCCAGCAAGAGCGAGGGTGGAGACTGGGCTCTGACTCAGAATAATTACAATCCCCAAACTGGAGAGATGGCTCAGCGGTTAAGAGCAATGACTGCTCTTCCAGAGGTCTTGAGTTCAAGTCCCAGCAACCACATGGTGGCTCACAACCATCTGCAATGGGATCCGATGCTCTCTTCTGGATTTGTCTGAAGACAGTTATAGTGTACTCATAGAAATAAATAAATCTTTAAAGAGAGAGAGAGAGAGAGAGAGAGAGAGAGAGAGAGAGAGAGAGAGAGAGCCAGCAAGCCAAGATTTGCTTCCTGGGTCATTGGCAATATGCTACCCAATAGCCCTGTGCCTCAGTTTCCCCTGATGGCCTTTGGGGTTGCTTCCTTTCCCGGCTATGAGAACAATGTAGACTGTCACATCCTCTGATAGGAGGCTGCCCCTCCCATCTATCCTTAGGAAACGATTATACAAGTGGCTTCCTGAGTTAGAAGCAACCGGTTCTAGCGATGTTGTAGCCGATGTTGTTGTTCATGACAAAACCGACTTGACCCCTGAGCTCCACAGCAAGGCTGAGTTTGTGAACTGGTTCTCACCCCCTTGTTTCTCTACTCACCAGGTCAGTTCATGTTTATTGAGTACCTACTGAGTGCGGGACTGAAGCAGCCAGCTGGGGCTTACTGCAGCCCCATCACTGGCTTATACTCAGAGCACCACAACAAATCCCAGGTCCCTTAGGCCTGCTTTTCCTGGTGCCTTAGAACTGCAAGAGTCTCCACACTGGCCTGGCCCCTACCGCAAGGGTTTCAGCAACATGTCCTGAGCGGTCTGTGTCCTCCTGCTCCTGTCCCTTAGCTTTTATATTCTTGTCCACTCCACGTGGGAGGATTTTGAGGGTGCATTCTGAGCATACTGGGTACCACCATGCCTTGAAGGAGCCCCCCTCTAAGAATGCTGCCTTCTCACAGGGCAGTTAGGAAATAGGACTCAGCCTGTTCTTTCTGTCTATAGGGCTGACCAGCGTCCCCACTCACCTGGAGCCCTTGCAAGGTTTCCTGGAAGACTCCAGCTCTCTGCCTGCCCCTCACTCCTGAGGCTGAGCTGTGGACTTGTGGAGTCACTGTTGGCCGCCCTCACCTTGGGAGACACTGGGGGACACTGCTGTTGCCTTGCCTTCAGTCTAGCAACTGACTGGGGGTGGGGGAGAGTCTGAGGCTAAGGTCGGTGTGGGTGTGGCCTAGGGTACTGGGAGAACTGGAGCAGAGGGCAGGAAAGGGCAATGTGGGTGGACAGGCTACACCGTGTGTCTTGTCAGACTTGGGGCTACACCCCTGGCCTTCTTTCTTTGGAGTCAGAGTGACACAGTGCCGCTCAGAGCTCTTCCAATTGCCCTGATACCTTCCAGACACCCCCGGAGGCTCCTCCCATCAGCAAGGCCTTTGTGTGACTTAGCCATAAAGGACCCCATCTGGTTACCTAGATCATAGCTTCGATGGCCAAGGAGCTACCTGGGGCTCTCAGGGCAGGCTCAGAGCTAAAACAAAACAAAACAACCAAAAACTAAAAAAAGCAAGGCAAAACAAAACAAAATAACAATAAAAATCCAGCCGGGCATGGTGGCACACACCACTTTAATCCCAGCACTCGGGAGGCAGAGGCAGGTGGATTTCTGAGTTCGAGGCCAGCCTGGTCTACAAAGTGAGTTCCAGGACAGCCAGGGCTATACAGAGAAACCCTGTCTTGAAAAACAAAACAAAACAAAAAAAAAAAAAAAAAAAAACAAAAACCCCCACAAAACCAAAACCAAACCAAACCAAACAACCAAACAAACAATAAAAATCCTTCACCTGATCCCAAAATCTGGCCTGAGTCTAATTCAGGCAACCTTCAGACACCCTGAGGATGCTGTCACGAGGAGGGGGTACTTCAGGCCAATGGGGGCAATGCCTGGTTAGGGAGCCACAACAGGGCTGCAGAGGAGCTAAGATCTAGTCCAGGCAGTTTAAAGGACATCTATCTTGTCAGGTGGGCTAGGCAAGGATCTCACCCACGAGTTTATCACCACGGGAGGAAGGCTCTGCCTAGCCTCTCTCTGAGCTGCAGCTCCCTTGTCTGGGCACTAAGGTCTCTTAACTGTGTGAGCAGAGAGCCTTGGCAGGCAGGAGCAGGCGTGCACAGAGTGCCAGTTGTGAACCTGGACCAAGAATGCATGTCACTCTCCACGCAAGCATGGTGATGTCTCCTTGCACCTTGCTTTCTACTCTTGTAAGAACAAGAGCAGTAAACAACTTCCAGGACCTGAGCCACCCGGCACCCTGGCCTGTCACATGACCCTGTACCCAGACCTGGTCAAGTCACTTGACCCTGGATCCAGGCCCACAGAGGAGTCTCCAGAGCTCCAGGTCAGCCAGCACATCCCAACAGAAAACAGAGCACAGGGCCCAAGGCTGAAAAGTCTAGCAGGTTCCATGCTGGCTCCGCCCCTCCCGCGGGTAGGCACCCCAAGTGATGACTGAAAGCTAAGAGACAAGTTTATGGGCAGGATAAGGAGCCCTCCTTCACTCAGGACGGAAGAACATACCAAGATCAGGCCCTGACCCAGGAAACCTTTATGTGAACATCCCCCACCCCCACCCACTCCCACTCCCCCGCTCCCGCACCTCAAGCCTCGGGCATGGCTAGACCCAGTGGAAAGGTGCAACTCATGGGGGAAGATCCAAGGTCTGCATGGCTCTCCTGGCATGTACCAGTCCTGCTTAGCCCTGTGGCTCTGGAGCCAAGTGGGGCTCACAGAAGCAGAGAGCCAGCACTCTGGTGACCCCCCCCCCCAGCCTCACTGTCTCCTCTGTTCCAGGACCTTGAGAGGATTAAAAGGGTGACAGACAGGTAACTGCTTGCCCGACTACTAGCCCCTCCCTTGGAGGGAGGGCACTCCAAGGTGGGGAGGCAGGGTTGCTTGGTCCACCTAGGAGGGACCACACCCAGATGTGCCTGACACCTTGAGAAGGACCCACTCACCTCTTTGGCAAGCTTTTGTGCCTGGTCATAGAAGTTGGTTTCCATCAGTCCGAAAGAATAGATGCCTTTCACATAGCTGGAAACACAGGAAAGACTTCAGTACACAAGAACACAAACTGGAGCAGGTGGAATGGAGTCCCCCAGCAGGGTCAGCTAGCGTCCGCACCCAGGGCTTATATGTGACTGTGTTTGGACACAGAGGGTTCGCAGAGCCAACGGAGGTGTGGTGTGGCGGGAAGCGATCTGACCACTGTTTTCACCTTTGTAAGAAGCCAGTGTAGAGCTGGTGTCAAGGAAAGAGGACTTGCTGGAACCCTGATGCCCCTCAGGCCTTCAGGGAGCTGGACCAATCTGCACTGCTAGGAGCCACCAGCAGGAGGCAGCCATGAGAGAATGGCATTGCCCCTCCCCTTGCTACCCTCCCCCACCCCCAGAAAGGAGCTGAGCTCAGTGGGTTTTGATCTTTCCTGAAGATAAAGGGACAACATGCTCATTAGGAAGGTTCTCAGCCTTCTTAATGCCGCAGCCCTTTAATACAGTTCCTCATGTGGTGAGGACCCCCAACCATAAAGTTATCTTCATTGCTACCTTGCAACTATAATTTTGCTGCTGTTGTGAATCATAATGTAAATGTCTGTTTTCTGATGGTCATGGGAGACCCCTTAGAATGGTCATTTGACCCCCCCCAAAGGGGTCAGCACCCTCAGGCTGAGAAACGCTGGTCCAGAGGCACCTTCCTGGGGAGCCTAGTGCTATGGGTAGCTCCTCCCAGGCCTACAGCGCCCCAAAACGAGATTCCAGGACCCTGTTTGTCCAGCTTACTCCCCACTCTGTCCCACATACTCTAACTGACTACATACTTACATTTCTCATCAGTAACCAGTCACTGAGCCCCAAGGCGGTTGGTCATAGGTGACAGAGGGGCTCTATCCAGTGTCCCTTTGGGACAGAATGGAAATAGATGCTGCTGTCTGAGACTTGGGTGTCACCTCTACTGTCCAGCACAGGGGCAAACAGCATCTTTTACTAGAGAGCAATGACTTAGAGTTGACTTTAAAACCTATATACCAAGGGCTAACTGTAGGTCAGGTACTAGTAGCTCATGAATCCTTTAATCATCAATTTGCCTGAGCCATGGTACCTGAACCTGTGGTCCAGCACCATTCTGAGGCTCACCACAAAGGTACTTGGATTGGGTGTGATTAACTTTTAAATCAGTAGACTTGGAAACAAACAAGTTTTGTTGCAGGATACCTGATCACACTGTGAACCCGAGATTGTGTTATTTACTGAGAAAAAACAACCAACCAACCGTTTTCAGTTGTGGTGTGGTTCAGTCCTTAGTACACACCTTTAATCCCTCTGGCTGGAATACAGACACACCCACACATTGAATCCCAGACAAAGAAGGTAAAGTTCTTTTGTAGAAGGACATACCCATTGAAAGCGATGTTTAGTTGAGTGGCAGACACAGTGATGAATCAGAGAAAGATTTGACAGAATAGGATGTGCCTAACTCTCAGGAGGAGAGGAAAGGAAAGCTGCTTAAGGGGGCAGTGCAGGGGGAGTTGGAGGAGGGAACAGTGCAGGGGGAGTCGGAGAAGGGAGCAGTGCAGGGGGAGGGGGGAAGGAGCAGTGCAGGGGGAGGGAGGGAGGGAGCAGCTGCTTGTGGACGTTGTACATCGTGGTGCGGAGCCTAGTGCGCACCACGATGTACAACGTCCACAAGCAGAGAAGAAGAAGAAGGAGGAGGAGGAGGAGGAGAGGAGAGGGGAGAGGAGAGGAGAGGAGAGGGGAGACAGGGGAGGGGAGAGGAGAGAGAGAGTTCAGAAAGAGCTAGAAAGGGTGAGCTTATTCAGCACTAAAACATTCTAGGGGAGGTAAGACTGTCTGGAGGCTAGAAGCTTCCAGGACTAGGCCTAGCTTAGCAGACAGAGGCAGTAGGCTTTGGAACAACAATTATTACAGGAAAATTTTAAAAAGTTACTTTTACAAAGTTTCCCAATAATGTGGGTGGGTCTTGTCCAATTAGATGACAGTCATAGAGAAAAAGTCCTAGAAAGAAAAAGGCACTCCATCTCCCTTCCAGCTGCCATTAGATACAAAGAAGAAGTTGAGTGGACTTCCACGAGATTTTCCAGCGGCTACCCTACCCTGCAGGTTCTCAATTTGCCAGACGCTGCCTAAGCTCCTGGAGAGCACTCCTTTCCTTCGTAGCAAATGGTATATCCAGAGGTCACTTCTCTAACCATCTTGAGAAGAGGGAACGACGTGGCCACAGAACCTTTGGCCCTACACAGATGAACAGGGAAGAGCCGGGCCTCGTGACTCATGCCTGTAATCCCAACATCTAAGAGGATGAGCCATGGTATTGCCACAAATTGGAGGTCAAGCTGGGTTAGAGAATTATATACTATCTTACAAGTAATAAAGCTAACAATGGAAATGGACTATGAGTATTAAGCCTTGAAGAATATGATCTTGGGGATGCTTGTCACTGCAACAACAACAAAAATATCCTATCTGACTGATACACAATTGTTACCACTTTGTTCACAGGATGGGATGAAGATCTAAAGAAAGGAAAGGAAGCCTTTTAGATTAGCTTTAGGCTGGGGGCCAATAGAGTTTGTCTGCTTTTAGGGCAGAGGGGAAAAACTGGAAGAAGGAAATGATGTAGTTTCTTAATGGCATGTACCTGTTAAGGGGGATATCAGGCGTCCAAAAGGGGTAAACTCGAGCCACGGAATCCCGCATCTGCTCCTGGTACCCCAGGTAGAAGTAGGCATCGTGGGAAAACTTCAGGGCCAACATGTCTGTCGGGTGGTCCCGGAGGATCTGTTCCCAGAGATCACAGGCTTTGGGGAAGTTCCTGGCAGAACACACTGAGCGTGAGGTCCCCATCCACAGGGAGTGGAAAGCCATCCCACGTCACTGTCACCATCTGCCTGAGCTGCTTTAAGTGATTATATCTGGGGCCGGGGAAGGCACAGTGGCTAAGGGTACTTGCTGCACAAAACCAGAGTTCAAAGTCCAGCAGCAGTAAAAATCAGGCATGGCCAGGCTCCTGTAACCCAGTGCAGGGGAAAGGGGAGAAAGGAGGACTTGCTGGCCACCAGTCTAGCTGAGAGACCATGAACTCGGGTTCAGTGAGAGGCCCGGTCTCAAGGGATAAAGGTGAAGAGTGACAGAAGGGAACACTTGGCATCCTTCTCTGGCTTCTGAGCACAAGGGCACCTCACCAACGTGGACATGTGGACACATGCTATAGCATCCCCCCACGCCACGCCCCCGCACACAAAGATAAATAAAATGATAAACATAAAATGTGTAAAAAAATAAGTTATACTTGTGTGTGTGTGTGTGTCACGTGTGGGTCACAAAACTTAAAAGGGACGCAATGTGAAGTGGGGAGGGAATAGAGAAGGAGATGGACTGAGGATGTGTGGCGTGAGGACAAAGGCAAAGGAAAGGAAGCAGAGGGGCTAAAGAGTGGGAGGGGCTTGATGACAGACCGCAGGAAAGATACTGAGAAGAACAAAGAATGATAGCACCCATTACTTTGTATAGGAATAGTCATTAGTGAAAAAGAAAAGGTTTCCAATAAAGAAAGAAATTCCATGCGGGGTGTGGATGTGGGTGTGGTGGCGCATGTCTTTAATCCCAGCAGAGGCAGGAGGAACTATGTGAGTTCTTGAGGGCAGTCTGGTCCGCAAAGAGAGTTCCAAGATAACCGGGACTGTTACACAAAGAAACCCTGTCCCAGCCCCACACCCGCCCCCACAAAAAAGAGACATTCCATCAAGAGTTAGAGTTAGGGATGTAGTTGGTGCTTGCACTACACGTAGGGCTCTGGTGTCTGTTCCCAGAACTGCACAGAAAAAAAAAACATGTTATAGACGTGTGTGTGTGTGTGTGTGTGTGTGTGTGT
>NC_034606.1:50834127-50842983 GCF_900095145.1 Mus pahari | reverse complement strand
TCTGTAGACCAGGCTGGCCTTGAACTCAGAAATCCGCCTGCCTCTGCCTCCCAAGTGCTGGGATTAAAGGCATGCGCCACCACGCCCAGCTTGTTCAGCTTTAAGAAGAAAAATAAGGAAACCGGAGAGATAGTTCAGCAGTTGACAGCACCTGCTGTTTTTGCAGAGGCCCCAGGTTCAATTCCTGGCATGCACAGTGCGGCTCAGAGCCATCTGTAACTAGAATTCCAGGAGATCTGGTGCCCGCTCCAAAACCTCCACGGGCACCAGGGATACATGTGGTACACAGACCTATATATCAGCCAAACACTCAGACACGTGATATAAAATAAAAAATAAATCTTTACAAGAAAGGGAAAAACAGGTCTGTCTGGTGTGGGTGTGTGCACTCATGTGGAGGCCAGAGGTCAACATCAGGTGTCTCCTTCAATCCATCTCCCCCTTATTAACATAGTCTCTCACTGAACCCGGATGTTATCAATTCAGCCAGATTGGTGGGCCAGCGAGCTCCAAGGATCTGTCTGTTCCTCCTCCACAGACTGTGGGTTACAGTACACATTGCCATGCCTGGCTTTTTGCCCAGGAGGTGGGCATCCAAACTCAGATCCTTAAACCTGTGTGGCAAGCACCTTATCAGCTGAGCCATCTCTTCTGCCCAGAAAAGGAGGCTTAACCAACTGCCAAGGACAATTTGTCTCAACACCATGAGGCACCCAAGAAGCCCACTGAGTCACCAGAAATGCTGGGACTTTCTTGGCCTAAGTGCCCCCCCCCCAAGACTCCTTACAATCAGCCTGACCTATCTGCTCTAAGGGACACCTTGTCTGTCCAAGCAGGTAGAGGGACTACCCTGGAGGATTGTGGGAATGGAGGCAAGGAATGATCTGGACGGTAGAGAGCATGGGAAGACAGCATACCCTAAAGACTTGTACATTGAAGGCTGGGCATCCCAGCCTGTGCCATTGGGAAGTAGAACAACCTCTCAGAGTTTGGGCCTGGTGATATTAAGTTAGGTCACTGGGAGCATGCCCTTGAAGGGTAGACTGTGGACCCTTCTTGACTTCCCAGGAGGCTAAGAGGTGAGTATTACTCCCCACAAAGCATTGCCTTGCCATAGCCTCACAAGCAATGGGGTAAGTTCCCATAGACTGAAGCCTCTGACACCATAAACCAAAGTTAACCTTTCTTCTTTATAAATTTACTGTCTCAGGTATTTTGTTACAGCAACAGAAGGCTGATGAATATGGCCTCTAAGGCAAGAAGCAAAAGGGTCAGTTGTTTTCTTCTCTCTCCTGGGTGTTGTGATTAAAATAATAACCATGTTAATGAACTATAATATGCTGTTCTGAACCCTAAATCAGGAAGCCTCACTAAATATTTCTTCATTCAGCATTCAATGTGGGGCTGAGTAACAGGTGGGTGAGATGCTCACACAAGCTCTGAGGCTTCACCTTGCACAGGAGTCCCACCCCCACCCCCACCCCCAGCCCAGGGAGGCCCCTCACCCCTTGGCAAACATCTCCACCGCAGACACATGCAGTTGCTCCCGAGGTGTCAGAGTCTGGGTTTGGGAAAGCTCCACCATGGTCTTCACAGCCTGGGCCAGGTCTTTGTCCAGCGCCACAGAGGTTCCCGTGCCAACGAGCACAAGGCCGTTAGAGATGGCAAGGCCCATGGCTGACAGAAGGTTGGAAAACAGCTGGTCACTCAACCCCAGCCCAGACCCACATCCCACGAGGCTCGCCATCAAGACCTGATACCACATCCCGCGAGGTTCACCATCAAGACCTGATACCACGTCCCGCAAGGCTCGCCATCAAGACCTGATGGGGGCCTCACTGTGTGCGAAGCTGTCATCAAAACCGGGAGCTCAGCCCTGGCCTTCAGCAGGTGGTGGCTGCAGCAGCATTTCTCACATAACTAAAGTTATTTTTTAACTGAGACTTCTATTGAATGGCAAGGTCTGAAGTACTTCCCTCTGCCCTCATGAGCCTGGCAGAAACTGTGAACTGGTTCATCAGCTGGTATTACTGCGCTAAGCAGTCTGGGCCTCCCAGGATGGCCAGTCAATGCTGTTCAGTGAGCAGAGTCAACAATCCCTAAGGCCCAGACCCTGATTCTGTCTCTCCTCAACCCTCACACATGATGGTGCAGTGGGTAGTTCTTCCTGAAGGTGTGAGGTTCTCTACCCATGCTTCCCAGCCCCATCTTGAGAAAGATAGAGTGCCCCCTAGTGTGCAAAACTAAACCACTGATACTGGTCTGGTAAAAGAACCATAATACTAGGACACCCCTACCCCAGCTAAGGGACCCTATTCACAGCCTGAGTCTACTCTGACCATAGCTGTCCCTATGGTGGCATTTGGCTTGCCCTGGCTTTAGCTGGGCTATGCTGCTCCAGGCGTCAAGAACATCCCTAACATCTGTCTCCCTTTCACAGTCTTCTCAAATCCCAGGAACCTCACTCAACACATGGGCCACCCATCTAGGGTTCTGAAATGTTCTCAACTGACCTCCCCCAGTCTAATACACACAAAGCTCTCCCATGAGAGAGCTTTTTCCATCCAGATTTAGTGGTTCTAGAGGTGTCTTGAGACCCCTGACAAAGGTTTCAGGAGCCATCTCCTCTGTTCTAGGATTCTGGGCTTTAGAGCCAGCTAGACTTAGGTATCTGTCTCATTGTCACCGAGCCTCTGTTTCCTCATCTAAGATGTAGAGGTGGCATTTTTATGTCAAACTGATGATCGTTAGAGAGAAGATCCAGGGTTCATAACCTGTGGGTGTAGCCCCTTTGGGGGACGAATGACCATCAGAAAACAGATATTTATATTATGATTTCATAATAGTAGCACACTTAAACAGTTATGAAGTGGCAACAGAATAATTTTAGAGTTGGGAAACACTCAAAAGTGCGTTAAAGGGTAGCATCATTAGGAAGGTTGAGAACCACAGGCCTAGAGTCTTCCCTGGAAATGGAATCCTCACAGGGGCAGCCGTAGTTCCAAACACAAAGGTAGCTGCCATCATTCCCCGCTCTGTGTGGTGTCAAGCCAGCCACTGCCCGCAGTGTGTCCTCCCAGCCAAGACACAAGTGAGTCCCCCATAGTCAGGGGGTGTGACAGGCGATTCTCTACTCACCAAAGGTTGGATCTGCTGCCCTGAGCTTTGACAAGCATCCCTCGATGCCACCAAGACTCTTGTCATTGGTCCACTTGACATACTGGAAGGAGAAATGCAGAACCAACCTGTCCTCATGACTCTTAGTATCATTGAGGGCATGTATCCAAACTCGGATTGATTAATTAATTAATGAACTAATTATTGGTCAGGGGTGTTAGGGATCAAACTCAGTCTCACATAGCTCTCTACTACTGAGGGAATCCCAGACCTGAGTTATTTTTCTTTCTAGAACACTGAGCATTTTCTGGACCCTCATTCAAAAGGGGTCTAACTTAGTGGGTCCTCAAGGAAGAGACTAAAGACACGTGATTGGATGACACTTCCTAGGCCTGGGGATGTTCACTGCCAGTAAAGAACCGAGGGAAAGCAGGCCCTTCCCAAGAGATGAGGTGCGGCACGCCCCCTTCTTCAGCACTAAGAGGAGCCCAAGTCCACTCACACGATTTCTGGTTCATTTCTCTCAGAAATAATTTCTAAACTGGGCATGGTGGCTTACACCCATAATCCCAGAGACTGAGTCAGGAGGACTGCTGTAGGTTCCAAGCCAGGCCGGGCTACCGTTGAAATCAACGGAAAGACCATGGTTGGTATTCATTACAGTTAGAGATGTGAAGGCTGGAAAGGTCAGTCTTTGCACTCTTTTCTTTTCTTTCTTTTTTTTTAAACATTTATTTTATGTATATGAGTGCACTGTAGCTATCTTCACCAGAAGAGGGCATTTCAGATGGTATGAGCCACCATGTGGTTGCTGGGATTTGAACTCAGGACCTTTGGAAGAGTAGTCAGTGTTCTTCACTGCTGAGCCATCTCTCCAGCCCCAGCCCTTTCTTCCTTTCTGTGTCTTCAGACACAGGCAGACCTTGGCTCTGCCTCTGACGTATAACGTTTGGCTCATCAGTTCAGTTCTCTGAGTCTCCATTATCCCATCTGTCGAGAAAGCTGCTGAGACCCTGGCCCCTCTCCTGTAAGCGCCCACGTCTCTTTACTAAAGGATACTTCACTGGTGTAGAAATGGCTGGGAACGGCTGGGAATCCCTGGTCCAGCTAATGTGGTAAGAGCTTCAGAACACCCTATGCTTTTGTGGCAGCTCAACATTTCCAGGCCCCTTGGGGCATCCATTGCTGTCCACCCTTGAACTGGGAACCTTGGGGACAGGGCAGCTGGGACTGGCAGAGCTGGTTCCCATATCATTGGACCTCTGTGGCAGAGGTCAGCTCTTCACTGCAGTGGGGTTTACAGACCAATCAAAAGCCCTCCTCGGAACCGTTCAAGGAGGGGCCCTGAGTGTCTTGGGCCTGCATACCTGAGTCAAGGTGGCATCAAACAGCTTGCAGGCTTCATTGCTTGTGGTTGACAGTGGGAGCCCAGCGTCCTTCCACGCCTACACAACAGGAAAGGGACACCGGGTTTTCCTGGGCTGAACCCCCCAAACTCTTGGTTACTACTCTGTAAAATACCTTAGAGGGTCCAATGAGGTGAGTTCAAGTGTCAGCCAGAAGGCAGACAGCAAATGGAAGGGTCATTAGTCCAGGCATGGTAGGAAGCCTGACCCCTAGTGGAGGAGGTCAGAGTTCAAATGTGTAACTTGAAGGATGTCTGGCTTGTCACCGGCCTGGCAAGGTGTGTACTACCTGCCAACGCCTAGTCTTTCCTCTCCCATTGCTTGGGAGGAGTCCCACCAAGCCTGCAGTTGCAAAACCTTCAGATTATTGAGGCTGCCTGCCCTTGGTGACCTGACAGCCATCAGGGTACACAGTGCCCATATCACCCTCGGGAGTGGGACATGCCCTTAAGTCCTGGCAAGCAAAAGGCTGCACTTCCCCACGACTTGGAAATCAGGTGTCTGTGTCAAGTCCGCTGGCTGCTCCTACCTTTATCTTCCTGATCTGAAAAATGGGCTCAAAGCCCGGGCCCCCAAAATGGGTGGCTTCAAATGAACCTGCATTCAAACCCAGTTCACAAGCTTCCACCGGTGCACCTGACTGGGGACCACTTCGGAGTCCCCTCCACCCTGGGCTGCGAATACACAGCGAGCTCAGATCCGGGTTCCCTGCCTGACTCCGGGTGACCTACAGTTTTGGTCTCGACTGCTGGGCGCTGGGCCAACTCCTGGACCGAGGAGGACCCAGCTGAACCGGTGCGCGTACCTGGCAGTCTCGCAGTGACATGATTATGGCTTTGGTCTGCAGAGTGACAGCACCGGTCAAAGCTTTTGGAGTCTCTGAGGCGGGCTAGGGAAGTGAGGGTGTTATTGATTGCGGAAGGGGGCGGGGCGGGGCGAAGCGAGGGCGGCCGCGCTATCCCGATCTCTCATTGGTGGCGTGGGACGCACATGCGCAGCTCAGCTCAGGGTCAGCCCTCTTTGACCCACGAGTTCCCTGGTAGGTGTGGGAGGTGTGGGTGTAGGTGTGGGTGTGGGAGGAAGGGGAGGAGGAATGGGTGGGGGTAAAGAGAACGGGAGGGTATACCCGGTCGCATTTCCCAGGTGTGATGCTCAAAACTAGACTGGCAGCTGCAGCCTCCGCTCCTGAACCCCACGTGGGTAGAGGTGCCCAGCTTAGGTGTAAATTCCAGGATCTTCCTTGTTCATCTGATGGCATGGGTACTCGCGGTCCAGCCGCTCCCAGTCTCCTTCACGGGGCCAGAGGGAGGCATGGGAGCCCTGGGCCAATCTTTGGAGCCTCATGCATCTAGTCAAGAGCTGTACCCCTATACCCCCGTCCCCCATCCCGGTTTTTGAATTAGGATCTCACTAAATTGCTCAGGCTGATCTTAGATCAGCTTTGTGGCCGAAGCAGGTCTTGAACTTTCAATCCTCTTGCCACAAGCTGTCAGCATTACAGACCTGTCCGTCCCACCTGGCCTGGCTGTCACTTGAAAGTCTAGGAAGCCTTCCTCCACCTGCCCAGCCTCAGGCACTCACAGCTCAGTTTTTGGCTAAGCCCTTATTGATGAGCTTCACCCAAAACTCTCTGCTGCCCTGGGACAGGCTCCCTCCCCTCCTCTGGGGCTTAGATTATAACACAGCTCCCCTTCCTCCCTGTTGGAGCTTCCAGACATTTTGTGGGAGTCAGCCAGGTAGTGAGGGTGGAGAGGTTGGTAAGTTCACAGTGCTATGGCTAAGTGAACGAAATCAGACACAAAAGGATACACACACACATCCCCCTTCTCTTCATCACCACCACCATCATCACCACCATCATCAGGTATATGTTAAACATCCAGAACACCAGATCTGTAAAGGCAGAAGGCAGGCGGCTGGAGGCCAGGGTTGGAGAGGATGAGAGGTAACCGTCAGTGCTGGTAGGATTGTCTTTTTGGGTAGCAAGATATTCGGCTGTAAAACGTTGAGTTTGCACTTAATATCTTGTAGCTTTACCCTTCCGAATGGGTAGTTTTATGTGAATAGTACTTCAGTAAAGACACTGTCTTGGTGAATGAGGTTTTTGCGCCCCATCCCCTTGAATCTTGCATCCAAGTCAGTCGAATTCTCTGTACCCTTCATATTTCCCACACTCTGGTGTCAACCAAGACCATCATTTTGGAGAAGAATCTGGAGGCTGGGAAGTCGGAGTGATCCAGAACTCAAATCATCAGCGTTCCATTCCTGCACAACCAGGAGGAGGCCCCAAGACGCCACATAGAAGCCAAGGGGCTGGGTGGAGTATGCAGTATTTTATGTGTCTGGCCCTTTAAATGACCCTTGCCTCTCCATGGACAGTCTAGCTCCTGGACTGCTGGGAGCAGCAGGATATAAAAAGCCAGCGGAGAGTGGTGAGGAGAGAGAATAGGATTGGGGAGTAGGTAGGGGTGGGGTTCAGGAGACAGAAGAGAAGATAGTTGATGTAGGAAGAAAGAAGACTGTACTGGAGGGGAGGGGAGGGGAGGGGAGGGGGAGGGGGAGAGAGGAGAGGAGGGGAGGGGGAGACAAGAGGGGANGGGAGGGGAGGGGAGGGGAGGAGAGGAGAGGAGAGAAAGGAGAAGAGAAAATAGGACAGTTTGAAAGTGAATTGGGCAGCCCACTGAGAAGACAGTTGGTGACAGTTGAGCCAGGAGAAGCCAACCTGAGCCAGAGGAGATATTATGAGCAGACAGATGAAATAAGGACCCACCAGGAACCCGCAAACAAAGTAACTAAAAATTAAACAACAAAAAGCAACATTGACAAAAAGCTAGAGCCCCGGGAGGTGGCTCTTGGGAAGGGTGCTAGCTGCCAAGACTCTTGAGTTAATTCCCCCACAAGCTGTCCTCTGATCCACACCTGCATATACTTATCTGACTCCCCCTCCCCCTCTCCCCTCCCCCCACAAAACAAAACGAGTTAAAGAAGCCTTTAAGGAGACCAGAGAGGGCTGGGTTTCTCTTGCCTTTTTCAGACAACAGACTGCGAAGAGGCAGCAGAGGGTGTCTTTAAGACCACCGGAGATGCCACCATAGTGTGGTACCCCCACACACACTCCCACCACACATCCCGATTGAATAGCAGGAACATCCTGAGGGCCTCTGGCCTGCACCTGCACCTGCACAAGTGGCTGTGTGATGGTGGCCGTAGCTCTAAGGCAGAAGCCGGGGCAGGACTGTAGTGGGAAGGGACACTCCCAGTAGGTCAGAGTACAATGGGTGTCCATGTTTGCTCTAGCTTTGCCCAGGAGGGTAGGCTGGCCTAAACTCTGCAAACCCAGGGCTGAAGACTCTCTAGGAAAGTTCTGGTTAATCGAGGGACTCCAGGCGAGAAGAGGGACTCTAGGGAAGTTCCAAAACCAAGTTCTCAGGGAGGAGCCGGGTACATGCAGCATGCCCAATGGTATCAGTCTCACAGTGCGTTTCCACTTCGGTGGCCAGAAGTGGGTTGAGGAGGCAGCAAAGGTCAGAGCCGGGGCATGGAGAAGTTAGTGTGGAGCAAATTCCAAGTTTATGTATTACCTGTCAATTACTAGGGGAGAAAAGGTGCCAAGCACTTCTAATCTAGGGCTCCAAGTTTTCTGTCTCCCGTTCTGGAGGCTGAGAGCTCAGGGTCAGAGCAGCAGCATGGGGGAGGGCTTGGAGAGACCCTACTTCCAGGTCTGCAGATGGCCACAGAGTGAGAGAGAAGAATCTTTTCATGAGACCACCAACCTTGCCCTGGGCCCCCCACCCTTCACGCTGATTAAAAAAACAAAAAACCACAGCTCTCACTTCAAAGGGAATGAGAAAGTTTATTCGGGAGCCAACTATGCATGACCATGACCCAGAACACAGACTTTAGGTTGTCCCAGAAGACGTGTTCTTCTTGGGGGTGTGGCTACCTGAAACTATACTGAGTTACAAAACAATGAAAGTCATAAGTCAAGGCATTTACCTAAGACATTAGTGAGGGCTGCAGGTGTTGGGTTTTTTAAAAAGATAAAGAGGGAAGGAATATGTTTTGGTGGAGGTGTAGTCAGGTGTGGGGGAAGGGAGAACCTCCTTGGGGCCCATGCTGAGGCATCCCTTCCCCCTGAGGGGCCAACCACATAACGATGGTATAGTATAGAAAAGAGTTTATTCACTGCATGGGGAGGGGAGTTGAGAGAGTAGCAGAGACAGAGAAAGGCAGAGAGAGCCCAGCAGCGGTGGTGCACGCCTTTAATCCCAGCACTTGGGAGGCAGAGGCAGGCGGATTTCTGAGTTCGAGGCCAGCCTGGTCTACAGAGTGA
>NC_034606.1:50832958-50834116 GCF_900095145.1 Mus pahari | reverse complement strand
GGCCAGCCTGGTCTACAGAGTGAGTTCCAGGACAGCCAGGGCTACACAGAGAAACCCTGGCTTGAAAAACCAAATAAATAAATAAAATAAAAAAGGCAGAGAGAGAGAGAGAGAGAGAGAGAGAGAGAGAGAGAGAGAGAGAGAGGCCATGAGCATGTGGAGAGAGAGGGAGGAGGAGAATGGGAAGAAAAAGGGGGAAGGGACGAGAGGACAGAGGAAGAGCAAGAAGGCAAGAACAAGAGAGAGCGGAGAGGGCAAGCAGCTCCTTTTATAGTGACTCAGGCACACCTGGCCGTTGCCAGGTAACTGTGGGGTGGAGGGTGGAGCTTAGACAAAATACTAACAGTATGTAGGTGGGTTTATGGCAAGGTGGGAATTTTGTTGTAGGTTTCAGATGCCAGTTGATGATGTTCTTAGCTTTGGGATTGATGGAAGCAAGTGATGTCGTAAGAATTCATTTGAAAGGTTTGGAAGGATGCTAAGTCAAACACAGGAATGGGCAATGCAAGGCTTTCAAAGGGGCTTTGAAATAGCTCAAGATAATTTGGCTTTTTAACCAACATTTTAGTTCTCCCTTAACTGCCAAGTTCAGTCATTTGGCCTTATAGAACTCTGTGTGTGTGTGTGTGTGTGTGTGTGTGTGTGTGTGTGTGTATACATGTGCACTCCAGCAGAAGCCAAAAGTCGACATTGGTTGTCTTATTCAGTCACTTCCCACTTTGATTTTTTTTGAGACAGTCTCTCACTGAACCCAGAGCTCAGGGATTCAGCTGGTCTAGCTGACCAGCAACCCTGACCCCCAAATCCTGTCTCTTCCTCACCAGCACTGGAATTACTGGCATGCCAGGTCATGACGGTTTCTATAGGTGCTGGGTGATGGGGCTGGGACCCTTGAGCTGTCACAGATATCTCCCCAAGCCCTGGCCACGAAAAGTCTGTTCTCAACATGTGGGCGGCAGCCCTTTTGGACCTGCTTATCAGATATTTACATTATGATTCACAACCACATCAAAATTACAGGTGTGAAGTAGTGTGAAATAATGTTATTTCAACATAAGGAGTTGGTGGCACACGCCTTTAATCCCAGCACTTGGGAGGCAGAGGCAGGCGGATTTCTGAGTTCGAGGCCAGCCTGGTCTACAGAGTGAGTTCCAGGAC
>NC_034606.1:50802243-50832947 GCF_900095145.1 Mus pahari | reverse complement strand
GAGTTCGAGGCCAGCCTGGTCTACAGAGTGAGTTCCAGGACAGCCAGGGCTACACAGAGAAACCCTGTCTCGAAAAACCAAAAAAAAAAAAAAGAGGACAGAGACATTCAGTCATTCAGTCCAGGACACCTCTAAAAACCAAATTCAGATCAGCAATCTCCCAATGTGTACCCAAGGCTGAGCCCCCTAATACAGATCTTACCAGGATGTGACCAAAAGAGGTTTTGTGGTGGGTGACCAGTCAGCACCACCCAGGCAGTGAGTGAACACAGACCTATGTTTTGATAACCCCCATGCCTGCTTTACTGCTCTGAGCTTGCTGTCTCGAAATTCTTCCTTTTGTACAAGAGAGCAGGCCCCTTCTCCACTCAGAACACTCAGGCAGACACTAGCGAGGCCTCTCCTTACAGCTCTGGCTCACCCTGTTGCCCCTCCCCCATCACTTTCCTCCGGACTCAGTGTCTCACCTTAGTCCTCTTCCTTCTTTCCCTCGGAATGCTGTTCTGGAGCTGTTGGTGAGGCCTGTTCCTACCTCCTCAGAGAGACTCCTCAATCAATTCCTCAGACTCTTCCCCTTGATTTTCTTCATGCCACCCCTCACGCCTGAAGTTAGTCATGTTGCATCTTCAGCTTATTATTATTTTAATATTCCAGGTCTTATTTTATTCAGGTTAATAGTGCTAGTTGAGAGACCTAATCAGGGGCCCAGAAACAATTTTAAATAAACAAACAGGTCCCAGGGTGAAACATATCATCGGGCCAGCTGCAGCTGCTGGGAGTCACAGGCTCTGCTAGATAACGTTTCCTGACAACCCTCCCTCTCCTACATGCTTTGCACTCAGGAGATCCAGATGGCCGGGCCAGGGCTGTCTGTGGCCTTAGAGCCGAAAACAAGTCAGTCATTTCAAAAAGTCAATTTGTGCATAAACCTCTTACTCAATCATATAATGCCAAGACTTAGAGACCTGCGTTTTTTGTTTTTGTTTTTGTTTTTTGTTTTTTGTTTTTCCTTTAAAACCCCCTTCCCCTAAACCTTGTGGTCACTCATCTAATCTGCTGCATTGGGGAAGGTTTGCAGTCCTGAGCTCGAATAAACCCTCATGTAAATTGCATCGGAGTGAGTCCTGGCGGTCTCTGGAGTTTCGAAATCTGGGCATAACACTAGTGAATTTGCATTTTGTGGCTTGGTTATCACGAAAACTGAATTTAACATTTAAACCCCCCCTTTTTAAAAAAAAAACAAATATATATTTTAAAATTTCATTTCATGTGTGAGTGTTTTGCCTGCATGTATGGATGTGTACCATGTATGTGCTTAGTTAAGACTATAGAGGTCAGAAGAAGGCATCAGGTCCCCTGGAGTGACAGCTGACTGTGAATCACCGTATGGATGCTGGAAATCAAACCTAGGTCCTCTGTAAGGACAGCCAGTGCTCTTCACTGCTGAGCCATTTCTCTAGCCCCTGTACTTTGGATTTTTTTCCTAAGGGTGTGCACATTTGTACGCATATGTATGTTCCCACTTGTGAATGTGAGGGTAACCTTGACGGGCATCCTAAGGAACACCTTCTACCTTGTTTGAGGAAGGGTTGCTCGTTGACCTACAACTCACCAACTAGGCTAGGCTGACTGCTAAGAAAGCCCAGGATCAATCATCCTGATGCCACTTCCCCAGTGCTGGGATGACAATCAGGTGCCACCACACCTTGGCAGCCTGTTAAATTCTTAATATTTAAACAATGGCCCATTGAATAGTGGGGAACAACCTCTAGATTCTTAGAATAAATGCTTTAAGAAATAATGTAAAGACTTGATTCAATGCCAAAATTCCTCCTGTAAATCCAATGACTTGCCAAACGGTGTTGGGAGCAAGTGAAAGAATCGTATTCTAAGTGTTATCATTTCATTTGCAGACAGCAACAGTGTACACACATACATAAAATAAGTGAATAACTTAAAAAAAAATTCTCACCAATGGTGTACATTAGTAAATGAAGTGGAATGCCTTGGACAGTTCTCCAGGATGAACTTTTCCCGGCGTAAGTCAGATAAATGCCCACAGTTATGATCTAGCTTACAATTTTGTTCCCTAACTGATGGCAGTAAGTCACGTGCCCCTTCACCCCCAAATGCATCTCACTGTTCTCCATCATTGGCCTCTTCCCCAGGACCTGGGAAACAGAGGCAGAAGGCTCCAGTGTTCAATGGCCTAATTAATGTTGCTCACCCTCATTGTCGTGGGATCTCCCTGAGAATTGAGACCAAGGCTGTAGGAAAACGCTGGTGTCCAAACGTTATTAAAGAGTGTTAACTGAATTAATGAAGCACACAAAAGAGTGAGTCAGTGAGAGGTTAAAGGTGCTTATTAGCCAACCTGACAGCCCGAGTTTGATCCCCTGAACCCCCATGATGGAGAAAGAGAGAACTGGCTCCTGCAAGTTGTCCTCTCTCCAAAGTATGTGACTATGGTGTGTACCTACCCACATACACAAATAAATCATGCAGAGAAGAAAAGGGGAACCCTTAATAGTCAATACCAATACTTATCAAAAATGGCACATAGATGGTGATGGTTTAAAAACTTCAACTAAAAGCCAACAGTGACAGCAGAAACAAACCTCTATTAAACATTGCAAGCAAGAATGAGAGAGATGCTCACATAGGAAGGAAGCACCAGTGGCTTTGCTGGCTGCTTAGCTAAAACAGACTCCAGACAAAGCTTGTTATCAGATAGACACATTCCATAGTGACATGAAGGGCAATCTATCAAGAAGACATCGGACCAAAGACACATATACTCGTCAACCGACAGAGTCCCAAGGATGCGCAGTGAGAAATGTCAGAAGGGAAGTTCGAACCAGAAAATTTGTACTGCCCAGGTTAGGAGATTAAACTTCACCTGGAGATTACAATGCTAGTCAAAACCTCAGGAAGGACACGGAAGATGGAGTACCACTATCAACAGTCTGCGTTTGATCAGGCTCTCTAAGGTGTGATATTATAATTTAAGTTAGACTTGGTAGTGCAAGCCAACTACTCAGCAAGCACACCCACAGGTTCAAGGCCAGCCTGAGAAACGTAGCAAGACCCTGTCTCAAAATTAAAAGAGGTTATTTTTAAGAACTGGGGAATAGATTTCAGTGGTAGAGGGCCTGATGGAGGTCTTAGGATCAACCCTAACAACAGCATACACCTTCCTTTTAAGTTCACACAGCAGTCTGGTCTACAAAGTGAGTTCCAGGACAGCCTGAGCTGTACAGAGAAACCCTGTCTTGAAAAACAAAAAAAAAAAAAAAAAAAGGTTCACACAGAATGTATAACAAGAAGGACTCCAGGGTGGCCACTAAGGCAAGTCATAAATATAAATGACTAAAAATCATTCCGGACCTATTCTCTAATCATAGCATTGTTAATTAGAAAGCACAAGATTTCTTTTATAAAAAAGTTATTTATTCTATGTATGGTGTCAGACACACTAGAAGAGGGCATCAAATCCCATTACAGATGGTTGTAAGCTACCATGTGGTTGCTGGGAATTGAACTCAGGACCTCTGGAAGAGCAGCCAGTGAGTGCTCTTAACCACTGAGCCATCTCTCCAGCCCCACAAGAGTTCTACATGAACTCCAAATGCTTGCAACTAACAACACCCTTTGGAATATATCATCAGTACAAACAAAATACTAGGAGAATTAGAAATATTTTAAAGGAAAGGTGGCCAAAAATACAATAAGCGTGTAGGATGTAGTTATATACTGTATAGCAGGGACTTTATAGTTTTAAACACAGAAGGAGAAGAAAGGAGGAAGAAGAGGAGGAGGAGGAGGAGGAGGAGGAAGAGGAGGAGGAGGAGGAGGAGGAGGAAGAGGAGGAGGAGGAGGAGGAGGAAATGCTCCATCATTGAGCCAAAGTGTCAAGTTAGGAAACTAGAGCCTAGGTTGAAGCTGAGGGATATGGCCATCATTCCTGGAGACCCAAGGTTTGATCTTCAGTAATCTTCTCCCTTCTAAACTACACAGTTACTTTTAGCTAGGTTCGGTAGTACACGCTTGTGATCTACCACCTAAGAGGCTGAAGCAGAAGAATCTCCAGTTGAAACAGTCTAAAACAAACAACAATACATTTAAAAGTGAAGGAAAGAGAAAAACAAAGCAAACCAAGAACAACCAAACCAAACCTAAGCACCCCTCCTCCCCAAACAGCCAAGTGTCAAGATATCCCTGCGCTGAGGGGCCGGCAAGGTCCTCCGGACTTCATTATTTTGGAACCGTTTTTCCCGTGGGAGAGGAATTTCTGCTAACAAGTTTTATTGGTGTGTCCAGTTTTAAAAAGAAGAAAAGAAGGGGGGCGTCGGAGCAAGGGATTAACCTCATTTAGCAAGGCCTGATCCTGGAGTGGATCCATCAGCATGGGAAGAAAGAGGTGGCTGGAAACAGTTTTGAGCCCCTCTGCTACCTAGTACATAGTTACCTACCTTGCACCTACCTTCCTGGAGATGCTGCTGTCCTTAACATGCCAAATGTCCTCCTTGGTTCTGAGAATCGCCAGACCCACTTCTCTGGAAACCCACTGTTCTGTAACTTCCCACGTTCTCCTTGTGTGTGGTTCTTCTTAGTCCTGAGACCCTTGATGACCCTGAGACCCCACCGTTCTTGGGAACTCACTGCCCTTTGGGGCCCACCACCCCTGGGAACATACTGTCCCTGAAACTCACTAGCCCTGGGAACCCACTGTCCCTGAGAGTCTACTGTCCCCGAGAGAACCCACATCTCCGGTGAACCGCCCTATTCCGGAGTGGCGGAGCACGCTGCCCCTGCCCCGCGGCGAGCTGCGCGCCCATCCCCTCCCGGTAAGCTCGCGGCCCAGCCCAGCGTCACGGCCGTTGCGCCCGGCAGCTCCTGGCGGGGAGCCATGTGGCCGGGCCCCGCGCTGCTGCTCCTGGGCCTGGGCCTGGGTCTGGGCAGCCAGCCGCCACCCACCGGCCCTCGCGGGCTGCCGGGCGTGCTCAGGGGCGCCCCGGGGTTGGGGCAGGACACGGAGAGCAGCGTCCGGGGCAGTGACACCGGTGGCCTGTCCCCGCGTGCAGCCCCGCGCCGCGCCAGCCCTACGCTGCCCCATAGGTGTCCCTCGGGCGCAGCTGCGCGCGTCCTCCTGAAAGTCAACTCTTCGGACCCCGCAGCCAACAAGGCAACGGTGTCCTGCCAGAGGGTCACCTGTATTATACAGCCAGTGAAGATCAACAGGAAGGACCAGAACGCTCCCCTTATCCTGAGCAGAGACGAGGAAGCTACCCTCAATGTCACTGTGCGTTATCACTGTCCTGGTGCCTTGGTCATTCGCAAGACCTGGGCATACTTTTCGGTGGCCTCTGTGAATGACACCCCCGATTGGAACCGACCTGTGCTCTTGCCGCAGGTGTCAGTGTCCAAGGGTTTCTCCCTCCACATCCCCAAATATGCCCTGCCTTACGGGGTGTATGTATTTAACTTTACACTATCCATCTTCAGGTGGGACCCTTCCTGGCCCACGGCGAGAGGCTCAGATATCATCTACATTTGGGTTAAAAAACGCCCCCTGAAGGCTGTTCTTCTTGGAGCCCCCAGAGTAACCATGAAGTTCTCCGATGAACTGATTCTGAATGGAAGCATGTCCCACGACCCAGAGGCAGACATCCCCACGTGGGGACTCCAATTTTTTTGGTATTGTACCACAAATCCAAGATACTATAGTGGCAACTATGTATTAGTGATCAACCAGGATGTCTGCCACCCAGAACAGGATTCACTGAACTGGCCTTGGGCAGTGGGCTCTGTACTAACCATTCCACCAAAAACTCTTAGGGGCAATGGTGTGTATTACTTCAGAATGGTGGTACAGAAGCAAAACAGAACTGCATTTTCTGATAAAATTGTACACGTGCTCCAGGGGCTTCAGCCCAAGGTGCACATTTCCTGCATTGAAAATTGTGGCCCCATGTTAGCTGTATCAGATAGATTTTCTCTGTTTCTGAATTGCCCAAGTTGTGGCCACCAGGATTCGTATAGCTGGTCCATTTTGTCTCTAATGGGCCATGAAGTGATGTTTGACTGGGCAGGGCAAGCCATCACCAGGAGGAATGGAGCTTATTTGTCCATAAAAGCTTTTGCCTTTAGGAATTTTTTGGAAAATAGGTTTTGGGTTTCTCTGATTCTGAAATCTTGGGGTGGTGTGACCACGACCTTGAGACACCCCATTGTCATTAACCATGGCCCTCAAGTTGGCAAATGCAAGATTAATCCAGCTAGTGGGATTTCCATGGTTACTAAATTTGCTGTTGAATGTAGTGATTTTAAGGATAAGAACCTTCCCCTTAAGTATAAAATAATAGTATCTGAGTTGGATAGCATTGGCGAAATAAGTTCCGTAGAAGAGAATACACTGGGTTCCGTGGTGTATTCAGGTACAGAGCCTACATCACCAGCCTTCTTTCTCCCTGTCGGTACGGTGACAGATCAGTACAATGTGAGGCTTTATGTTCAGGTCTATGACTCCTTAGGGACATTTTCTCAAGTGACTTTGCAAGCCACTGTGAAGGCACCTACTGTCAGGGACTCTTCAAAGAACGTTTTACAGCAGCTGCTCAAAGTCACCATGGAACCGACATCGCTGTTGTCCACCTTGCTTCAAAAGCAGGACTGGCTACAGGCAGGCTACTTAATCTATGTGGTGACTTCTGTCTTGAATAACATAAAAGGGGAGCTGGAACTTCAAGACGACAGAGCCCGTCTCCTGGAGCACCTCGTCCAACAGTCTCTCACGTTTGCTATGAACACAGAGGACGAGATCGGTCAGTCAGTGATGGTCATTACCAAATTAACCCAGAAAGCCTCTGACTTGAGTCAAGCGGATTTAGAGGCCATCACGTTCCGGCTTAGGCAAGCAAGCCAAGACCTACAAGCATACCAGCACAGACACAAGCACCTTCACTCCCGGCAGGTTGAAGTTGTGAGCACTGGCATCCTAACCAGTCTGTCTAACGTTCTTAAGCTGATTAATCCCTACTATACGTTACAAGATCCTTTGTTTGTCGTAGAATCACTATCAGACACAATACTGGATAACAAGCTGCCAGGGAGCAAGACCACTGCACTGAGGACCAGCAACTTCAACATGTATGTGGAGAAAGTTGAAAACTGGAATGTTTTTAAGGCCTTCAGAAATGATTCACTCTGTCCAAACTGCCTCCGTGCGACACTGAACGCAAGCGCAGTTCCCGGGCTACCCCCAAAGGCTCCAATTTCTATGATGTTTTGTGAGTTCACAGAGGACCCCTTTCCTTGGCTGACTTACCCGGAAAACAGTTCTGTAGATGTGGTCGGGTTCAGAATGACTGGAGTTGCAGATAACGGTAAGGTCATAGAGATCACACCTGACGTAGCAGAAGTGTACCTGGTCAGAAAAGATCTGACCCCTTCGAGTTTTAACCTTACAGTGGGACCTGGCATCAAAAGTGATGGGTTCTCAAAGATGACAACAGGTGGAATTAGCTTTGAGGTGGACAGCAGGTGGACTGGGGAGCTACTTATCCACATTGTCACAAATGTGACAGTGTTGTTTGAGGCCTTGGTATATGAAGGCCATCAGCTCACGCCCGCCAATCTGATGGCCTCTTTCCTTGTTCCTCATGACACTTCTCCCACTGTCAAGTGGAGAGGCCTGTTTGACCCAACCTGTTCAGTCAAGGAGGCCCGCGTAGTTTGTCTGTCATCATCCCTGCTTCGAAGCATATCTCAGCGCAGACTTTCATTCAAGTATAACATATCTGTGGTCCTGCAGGCATCGCGTTTTGTCCTGAAGCCCACTAACAAGCTAGTGAGAATTGCTCTCTTTATGGTTCACTGTTTGGACATGTATGGGATCCAGAGTGATTGGCAACAAAGTACCTGTGTGCTGGGTGAAAAGACCACATGGAAAACAGTACACTGTATCTGTAGGAATGGAAGGCGGAGCCGGCGGCAGCTGACTTCTGCAAAGCTGACGTACCATCATCTGCACACCCACTTTGTAACTGCTAAGGTAATTGTGGTCCCTAACCCCGTGGATCTGAGGCTAGCGGTCATTAGTAACCTTACCCAAAACCCTGCCACCTTCCTGGCCGTGCTTTTCATTATGATCTTGTATGTGATTCTGGCTTTCTGGGCCTTGCACAGGGATGTGATAGATCTGTATCTTCGGGACCACGTGATAATACTGACCGATAATGATCCTTTTGATACCCTATGCTACCTAGTAACCATCTTTACTGGGAGTCGCTGGGGGTCTGGAACCAGAGCCAATGTTTTTATCCAGCTTATGGGAACGGAGAGTACCAGTGATGTTCACTGTTTAAGTCATCCGTATTTTAAAACCCTATACCGAGGAAGTATCAATACTTTCCTCCTAACAACCAAAAATGACTTGGGGGACATCCATTCCATACGAGTGTGGCATGACAATTCGGGCAAAGCACCTAGCTGGTACCTAAGTCGAATCAAAGTAGAAAATCTATTCAACAAGCGCATTTGGCTTTTTGTGTGCCGGAGGTGGCTCTCTGTGGACACCACTTTGGATGCAACGTTTTCTGTCACCAACCCGGATGAGCCTCTGAAAAAGACAGACTTCTTCATGATCGATGTGAGGGATAATCTTGGGAAGAACCACATGTGGTTCTCCATTTTCACGGACATTGTCCCCAAACCATTCAACAGGCTCCAGAGGCTGTCCTGCTGCTTGGCCGTGCTGCTAAGCTCTCTTGTGTGCAACATCATGTTTTTTAACTTGAACCAAAAGGAGCAAATTGAGTCCAGCCACATGTACATCATCAGTTCAATGGTGATAGGCATCGAAAGCGTCTTAATCACAATCCCTGTGCAATTATTGATAACTTTTTTCTTCACCTATTCCCAGAAGAATCTTAAACTGACTCTAGACAAAGGGGCACCCCAGAAGCACCCCCTGATGTCAGAGGAAGGTCTGTCCTGGAAAGAGCGATTGCACAAATGGCATGAATATGAAATGAAGGCTCTCCCCAGGAAAGCTGCCGTGTCCACCTCTGCTTCCAAGAAAAAGGAAGCCTCTGAAACCTCACAGAAGCATGAGAAAGCAGACACCCAAATGTCCAATAAGAACATCAGTAACAATAACCTAGAAGCCAGCGAAGGTGTCCCTCCGAAAGCTTCCTCTTCCCAAATGCATACTACTGAGTCTGTTAAAAAGAAGACCCAGATTATCCTGCCCAGGTGGTGTGTTTATATAGGCTGGTTTTTGGTGTTCGCCACTTCCGGTATATCGTCATTCTTTATTGTATTTTACGGCCTGACTTACGGCTATGCCAAGTCAATAGAGTGGCTCTTTGCGTCATTCTGTTCCTTCTGTCAGTCTGTGTTCCTCATACAACCATGCAAGATTCTACTGAGGTCAGGCACCAGGTCCTACAAACCCAAGTACTGTAAGAACCTCTCGTGGTCCAGCAAGTACCATTACTCAGAAATCAGGCTGCAGGAGTTGAAGATGACACGAGAGGAGATGGAGCAGCTTCACGAGGACATGGCCTACGCCCGAAGCTTGAGCGTGTACCAGCCCATCACTGAGGACAAAATCCAAATCCTCAGGCGGGAGAACAGGATCCGGAGGAGGTCCTTCTTATTCCTGAGCTACCTCGTGACTCACTTCATATTCCTGACCCTTCTCCTGTTGCTCATTTTCTCACTGCGTCACAACGACAGCTTCTACTATAACCAGTTTATTCGCCATCGGTTCTCCATGGATCTTGCCACCGTGATGAAGCTGGGAGATATCTACATATGGCTCAATGGCGTGTTCCTCCCTTTGTTACACAATGACCCAAACCCAACATTCCTTCCGGATAGCTCTTCTAAAATCCTTGGCCTTCCACTCATGAGGCAAGTGAGAGCCAGACCTAGCAACAAGACATGTCTGTTGGCCAAGAAGTTTGTACAGAGCAGCATTGCAGGGGAAATCCATTGTCACCCACGGTACGGCATTGACCCAGAAGACACACAACACTATTTCAGTGTCTGGAGTAAGGCTGGCAAGCAGTCTACAGACAAAGCTAGCAATGGGTTTACTTATAAGCCTCCGGGGAAGAAATGGGTGTATTATTCCTATGGAGTACTAAACACCTATGGGTCTGGAGGGTATGCGTTCTACTTCTTTCCAGAACAGCAGATGTTTAATTCCACAGTGAGGCTCCAGGAACTCGAGGGAAAGAATTGGCTGGATGAGCTGACATGGGCCGTGATTGTGGAACTGACCACTCTGAATCCAGACACCAGTCTGATGTGCAGCATTTCGGTTGTATTCGAAGTCTCTCCCTTAGGGGTTGTCAACTCTAGCCTCTCTGTGTACTCCTTCTCGCTGGCCGATTTCAACAGAAAAACGTCATCAGAAATCTACCTGTACGCCGCCATTCTTATTTTCTTTTGTGCCTATGTTGTGGACGAGGGCTACATCATCAGGCAGGAGATGGCTTACTACATAAGGAGCGTGTACAACCTGCTCAACTTCTCTCTCAAGTGCATGTTCACTCTCCTGATAGTGCTTTTCTTCTGGAAGTACCTCCTGGCCACCAAAATGGTCCAGCTTTACCTTGCTGACCCTGAAGCCTTTGTCCCCTTCCATGCCGTTTCTCGGGTTGATCACTTCCTGAGAATCATCTTGGCTTTCCTGTTGTTTCTGACCATACTGAAGACACTCAGATATTCCAGGTTCTTCTATAATGTGCGCCTGGCTCAGAAGGCCATCCAGGCCTCCCTTCCTGGCATCTGCCACACGGCTTTGGTGGTGTCTATATATTCCTTCATGTACGTAGCTTTTGGGTACGTGGTGTTCGGTCAGCATGAATGGAATTACAGCAGCATGATTCATGCCACCCAAACCATCTTCTCCTACTGCGTGTCAGCCTTTCAGAACACAGAATTTTCCGGCAACAAGGTTCTCGGGGTCCTGTTTCTGTCGTCTTTCATGTTGGTGATGATCTGTATCTTCATCAACTTGTTTCAAGCAGTGATTCTGTCTGCCTACGATGAGATGAAGCAGCCTGTGTACGAGGAGCCGTCCGATGAGGCCGAGGCTGTAACCTATCTGTGCAGCAGGCTAAAATCCGGGTTTGACTTTCTCATCGCCCGATCTAGAGACAAAGACCAATCTGACTTCTTCGTTGACATGCTCTATGGGCAGCCGGAGAAGAATTCTCGCCGATTCCTGGGACTGAAGGCCAGAAACATCAACGGGCAGAAAATGATTTACCTTGTTGTCTGACTGATGACCGTCGGGAGGGCCACAAGAAAAGAGCGCCCCAAACGTGACTTATGTTTGTCAACCCCTAAAGAGTGCCTGATGTCACGCTCACCTCCACATCTGAAGCATTCCCCCATGCTGGCCCCTGCTCTTGGGAACAAGAACATGAACAGAGAGGCCCTATCGGGGGAGAGAAGAGGATGGTAAGGTGGGAACTCTCTCCGGATAGGATTCTGTGACTCCTGGTTCAGAGGCAGCGCTCCTTTTGTGGGAGCTTGCAGCACTGGGGGAGAGTGGCAGCTGCAAGGGAAAGAGCTGGCAAGGTCCCATCGTGGATTAAGCCGCAGCCCAGCAGCCTCTAATCAGAAACAGACTGACCGGCCAGCCTCCCTGGAAGTCCCCTCTGCAGACCATGCCTGGGAAACCTCTCTTCAAGTCCTCCTGCAGACCAGGGCTAGAGGGGTCCTGTGGGGGCGTTCCAGAACTCACTTTAGAGTTTGAGAATGCAGAGACAAGAGAGCAGGGGACAAGGACCTGAAGCGTCCGGCCCCACTTTAACTCCCTCAGGCCGTGCATCACCAATACACCTGGTAACATTTTATGACCAAGAGAGGCACCTGTTGTTAACAAAGGTGCACAAAGGTCCATGCTCAAATACGATACACATTCTATGTACTGAATATAGCAATGTGTCTGACGACTCGGGCATTTGGTTATTGTATTTATGACTTGATGGATTGTTTAGGTGTAAGGAAACCCAATTTACTGTTCAAGAAGAACAAGGGCTAACAGTCGTTGTTATCTTGTTACTCGGAAGCACGTGCCTTTATGTTGACGCCACTTTTAAGTTTTATGAATTAAATTTGAGACTTCTTCTATGTATGGCCTGTGCAGTGATTTCTGTGTAAGGGATGAAGACATAAACTTTGTGGCTGCCTTCAAAGTTGAGGGTTATCAGCCTCCTTCGATAACTTTTTTTTTTTTTTTTTTTTAAACAAGAGGTTTATTTTATTTTGGTTTTTCGAGACTGTTTCTCTGTGTAGCTCTGGCTGTCCTGGAACTCACTTTATGGACCAGGCTGGCCTTGAACTCTGAAATCTGCCTGCCTCTGCCTCCTGAGTGCTGGGATTAAAGATGTGTGCCACCACACCCGGCTAGAGGTTTATTTTTATTTGTTTGTTTTGAGACAGGATTTTTCTTTGTGTATTCCTGGTTGTCGTGGAATTGCTCTGTAGACCAGGCTGGCCTCTAACTCATAGAGATCTGCCTACCTTTGCCTACTGAATGCTGAGAACTAAAGACATGTACCACCGCCACCTGGCTCTTTGATAGGCCTTTAAGACTCGCCTGTATAACATTATATACTGTTTTTTCTTTTTTCTTTTTCTGAAACAGGACCTCACTATGTAGCTCTGGTTGGTTTGAAACTCACTGTGTAGACCAGGGTAGCCTTGGACTCACAGAGATTTGTCTGCCTCTGCTTCCCTGATGCTTCCCTGAGGCTTGCATCACCACTCTCAGCTTTATTTTAAAGTTTGTTCTTGGACAACTGCATACAAGTATACAATATATCTGGAATCTAATTACTCCTACTGCATTTCTCCAACACTTTTTCTTCCCACGTTCATGCTGACAACACCCTCTCCTTCTTCGTCCAGAGTCTGCCCTAGAAGTATATGGGTTTAGGACCTATGACCAACTTACCAGTGGCCATACCCCCAAAGAAATGATTCCTCCTTCCCGAATAGCCATCAATCGCCAATAATTCCTCCAGAAGGGTGGAGCCACATGAGTCCCTCCCCGATCTATGCTGTAATGTTACCTGGCTTGGTCTTATGTAGGTTTGTATAAGTAACCACAGCTGCCATGAACTCAGCCATGCCAAAGGCCATGACATGCCCAGAACACAGCATGATACAAATGCCCCACCTGTTCTGCTGAGATGTTCCTTGAGCCCCATTGGGGATGGGGATGATAAGGATGTCCCACTGAGAGCTGAGCACTCAGTAGCCCAGCTGTTTTGTGTTGTACTGAACATTGCTAATGGATTCGTTATAGAATCCTTCTTGCTGCTTAAATCGCAAGCTCATCTGGCACTTGCTTGGATCAGACAGTAGTGGGCACTCAGAGACTCTGTCCCTCTTCTGTAATTTATTCCCTATTTGATACAGTGCTTGCCACTGTCTGGGAGATTTGGAGATGCATCTGGAAGAACCCTAAGACAACATCTTAAGGAGTAAGGAGTGGATCTTGAGTGGGTGGAAAAACATTCCCAGAAGCTGTAAGATTGTTGAAAGGAAATTCCCCCCAGGGGGCTGGAGAGATGGCTCAGATGTTAAGAGCACCAGGGTTCCTGAGTTGAATTCCCAGAAACTGCATGGTGGCTCACAGTTATCTATAATGGGATCTGATGCCCCCTTCTGATGTGTCTGAAGCTAATGACAGTGTACTCATACAAACAAACAAATCTAAGAGAGAGAGAGAGAGAGAGAGAGAGAAAGAGGAAAAGGAAAGAAAAGCCCACATCATTAGAGACAGAATATGTCCCTATGAATAGTTAGCCAAGGAAACCCTTTAAGTCCCAGAAACTAGAAAGGCAATTTCCACTATTGTTGGCTGCATGCCAAAATGAAATGAAAATCTGCATATATTGCAGGATATGGAGAAGTCAGGCTAAAACTGCCGAGGGAGTTCAGGCTGCTGAGGGACAACTATTGCCAAGGATCCTACTTAGTTATGGATTCCATTACGTCACTGTGCCAGGCAAAGCATGTCTGCTGGTGCAATAGTGGTAAACCAGTATTGGTGTAGACAATACTTTCTGGTTGGATTTGAGGCCTCACAGGAGGGAACCCGTGTTTGGCCTTATAAACCTGTGCAAAACTTGTGGCTGGTGGTCATAGGCTCCAGTGGGGACAGTTCTGTAATTGTTTTGTTAAATGAACAGACATACCTCCTAAATACTTGTATTTCTTACTCATAGATTACTGCTGCTATCTGCCTCGGGTGTGGAGGAAATTTCATCTTGGCAATCTGTGGTAGTTACTGAGGAGACTCAAAACCAGTCAAATAACTGTGAATCAATGCCTACCCCCATGGCATAGTGGTCCAACACCCAGCCAGAATGTAAGAAAAGAATCAGATTTCTATGTAACTCCTGCCAAGGGTCAGGGAACATTAACCTGGAAGGGTAAATAAGAGTCACAAAAAGAAGTTAAGTGTTGTATAGCCTTTTCCTGTAGATGGAAACTTTCCCTCCTGGAGGCAGATCAGGATGTACAAGAATCAGAAAGCTCATTAAACTTTTAAGTCAAGAATATCCATAAAGTCCCTTTCCCCAAACCATAAGCAACTGCTGTAGGAGACAGGTGGAACTACCTCCAAGTCGTGCAAAGTCCAGTGACAGCTTGTAGATCATCACTCCCACTGGGTAGGCTTTTTGCAGTTGCCTGAGTCCCTTATCCCAGAAAATAACCCCAATTCATTCACTGGTGCACCAGGCAAGATTTAGGTAGAATAGATTTTGTTTTGTTTTGTTTGTCATTAGTATGTTGTTGTTGTCGTTGTTGTTGTTTTTTCTGAAGAAGCCCAGTCAGCTCTCCAGCCGCGACCCACAATCACTATAAGCTAGCAACGGAAACGGAAGCGATCAGTAAAGCTCTACCCGGGCAAGGACGCTCTTTAGGCTTATCTTGCTTAAAGAGGCTGGGACGGAGTGGAGTTGCTTAGGTGCGGAGAGGCAAACCCGGGGAAATGGGGAGTGTGGTGGAGCTTCAGCGGGCGATGAGGTTGGGCGGCACAAATGCCATGGATCGAGGGCGGAGCTTCAGAGGAGCTAGGGCGGAGCCGCGCAGGCGCAGTGAGGCGGAGCTAGTGCTGTGGGCGGGCCACGCAGGCGCTCTGGGGGTTCCCGGCGGGGAGGTGGTGAGTTTGCGGGGTTGTGTGCTGCAGGAACGCGCGTGGCTAGGTGGACCTCCCCTCCGTGTCCCGACTCGCTGGGTCTGGCCTCGGTGCCTCTGGAAGCCGACGGGTGGGGGTGGGGGTGGGGGAGGCGTTAGATACCCGGATCAGAGCACTAGCACGGGGAGGGCATTGGGCGGGTGACTCGTACGGTGGTGTATACGGTCGCCAGGCGGAGCCCTTCTGACCTGGGGAGACTCAGAGGGGGAGGAGGAGGCTCTGGCGGAGTCGCACTATCCTGGGCCTGTCTCCTGACTGTCACCTGCTGCAAGGGCAGCGCGCCCAGCAGCCTCGGCGAGGGCCTGTGACGTGCGAATTAAGATACCTCTAGCTGGGTTCGCGCACACCCAAAATAGAATTTCCGTTTTAGACGTCATTCGGGACATCTGTCAGTTTCCAAGGCGCGCATATGCTCCTTTCTGGCTCCAAAGCTCGTTCTAGGACGCAAAGGTTTAGAGGAGGGCTCACAGCTGGGGCCGGAGCTGCCGATGGGAACTTTGAAAGGCTAGTAGGAATTCCGATTCAGCTCGATACAAATCCAAGAATCGTGTTTTCTCGAACTCATCAGACAGCTGCTGTTGCCATTAGACCCGGCAATTTACGGAGAGGCGGGGCCTCCGAGGCCTTGAATATAGGAGTGTCATCCAAACAGTTAAGAATGGAGCCATACCAAGTGGACTAGGATACACCTCCCCACCCCAACCTCCCGGTGAGCCAATAGAAACACCCACCATGGGCTTTTCTCCAGCATGCACTGGGTGCTGATGGGTAAGACTGAGGACAGAACTGAAGTCTTTATAACTTTCCTGTAAACTGACCTGGGAAAGGCTGTGGTTGCTGTACAAATTTATCTGCCTGGATCTTCCAAGGGAACCAAAGTTTCAGACTACTTTGGTAGGGCAGGAAAGTGCGCTCTATTGCAAGAGCAGATTCCTGAGTCCAGTGAAGGGAGGCTGCAGGAGGCACATGAATCTGTCCTTAAATAGTATCAGAGAGGCCAGTACACCTAAGCACAAGTAAATGCGTAGCCAGTGTAGCAGAAGAACCAAGAAAGGCAAACCTACCTCCCTTACAGGGTTGGTTCAGCACCAAACAGCACAGGCCAAGCATACATGTCCACTCTGTGTCCTGAAGGCTGCATTTACCTCTACCACCTTACCGACAAATGCCAGTTTATAACTCAGATTGAGACCACAAGGAAGAGCAGAGAAACAGCTTTGCTGCCAAGGACCAAAATAGGCACAGAGCCACGCACAGCATAGGATGTTAGATAGACCTGTCAGATGGGGGCGTTTAAAGCAAGCACAGTTAACATGTTGAAGTGCTCGTGGAGAAGACATATATAGCATGCATATATGCATATATGGATGGTGATTTCAGCCGATAAATAGTAGTGGGAAAAACAGAGAGGAATGCCTTCAAGGGGCCTGTCAGCTGATGTGAATGAAGCCACTGAACTTGAAGGTAGTCTATAGAAATTATCCAAATTGGGGCTGGTGAGATGGTCTGGCAGGTAGATAGAGGTGACTGCTGCCAAGCCTGACCTGAATTTGATCTCCAGATCTCGCGTGGTGAAAGGTGAGAACTGACTCCACATTGGTAGTGTGGCACATTGCATACCTATCCAAAACCAGTCAGTAAAGGTATAATTAAAGGGCTGGAGAGACGGCTCAGTGGGTAAGAGCACTGACTGCTCTTCCGAAGGTCCTGAGTTCAAATCCCAGCAACCACATGGTGGCTCACAACCATCTGTAATGAGATCTAGTGTTTCTGAAGACAGCTATAATGTACTTATTTATAATAATATAATAATGTACAATATAATATTTATTATAATTATATATTAAATAATATATAATAAATAAATCACACACACATATAAAATTAAAAAGTATGGCTAGCAAGATGGCTGAGAGGTTAAAGACATTTTAAAGCTGATGACCCAGGACTAACCCCCAGGACCTAGATTGTAGAAAGAAAGAATTTCTGCAAATTGTCTTGTGACCGATTCTTGAATTTCACGGATGCACAACCCTTTTTTCCAAATAAAATCTAGTTTAAGTCTGTGGGGATGTAAATCATACTCTCTCATGTCACTGTAGCCCAGGTTGGGCACAGTCATTCCTGTGCACTTAGCAATCCCAGGCCACACTGACCATGTGTTACCTGCTCTGAGCTTGCACTTCCTAGTCAGGGAGGCTCACGTTTTGCGAATGAGCGATGAACAGCAGGCAGAGAGAATTTAAAGTGCGGTGGTTCTTCGGTTCCGATGGTGACGCCCCTATCTCTTGGTCTTGCAGATGGCATCTGAGGCAGAGCCCCACCCCCTGGGCACATTTGAGTGCCAGCTTTGTGCCTTATCAGCTCCTTACAACTATGTGGGGCAGAAGCCCCCAGACACCCAGGCTGTTGTGTGAGTATGTATCCTGAGCCAGTGCTCAGGAGACCCTGCGTAGTGTTACTTGGCGGGCGCTATGTGGAGTGTGACACCTGGTTTGAGTGTTATACTTTAGACCAGTCCTTGTCCTTGTTCTGGATGCCTCGGGCATATCCCAAGGAAGCCCCAGGCAAGGCTGGAAATCTTTTCAACTCTTCTTCGAGGACTCTCTGCCCTCCCTGTGGCTGCAGCTGAGAGTTAAGGACTTGTTCTAGCTATGAGGTGGAAGGAAGCCTTATGGCCAAGGCCAAACAGCAATGGAGGAACTTGGTGGCTTTTTCATGTGGGGTTGTGTCCTCTGCTGTCCCTGCTAGTGATACTTCTGGGCTGGGTGGGTACCCAGTTGTTTCTAAGGACCAACTTCCCAAGGGTCTGATTCCTGCAGGTTGGGAGCAGAGACGGTTACAAGCTTGTTTATTGGACTGTGGCTCAGCCTTCGTGAAGCATCACATGAGAAAAACGGCTGGTCCAGGACTCGTGACGCAGCAGCAGGGGACCAGCCTCAATTCCTTTGCCTCCCCGGATTATGCCCTTCAGTTGCTCTCATTCTGATGTGTGTGGGACAGGAAAGAGTGTCCCACGCTGACCTCACGAGGCCACCTAGTGAATCCTGCTTGCTCTGGGGTTCACTCAGAGGCTTGCGCTGAACCTCACATAGCTGAGGCTGGGTCACCTTTCAGTTCCCGCCCATCCTCTGCCGAGGCTCCTGCTGCTGTTGCAGTCCTACCACGGCTCACAATTGCGTGTCCCTTCTCCCTGCAGCCTCCTGGAGGAGAGCTACATCATGAAGGATCCCTTCTCCTCAGACAAGGCCAGGTTTCTGGTCCTCGGCTCTCGGTGCAGTGTGTGCGGCAGGCTGGTGTGTGTAGGCCCGGTGGGTACACCTGAGGACTTCCTGGGTTTTGTTTTGCCCTGCAGATCTGGGAACTTCCTGATCACCAGGTGGAGAGAGGGGTGGAGGTTCCTAGATGACCTCCTTTGGGACACAAGCACAAAGGGAAGGGCCCATGAGGGCAGCTAGAGGGTCTTAGCCCAGAGTGAGTAAAGAGACTTTAAGCAGTTGAGCCTCGGATTAGCCCAGGGATCTGAGAACGCCTGAGCACCTGCTGCAGGTACAGTGCACACAAGTGGGGCTCACCACAGGTCGTGCCCAACAACTGTCACTTCTTTTTGCTGTCCGGCTGATGTACAGGATGGCAGGAGCCTCGGGTCCTACCAGTCGGAGGGAAAACTGTGGAGGGAGTATTTGAGGTCAACAGGAAAGGTGGGTGGGCTGGGGCCGGCCCCTGACGGGCCTCAAGTGCCACTGCTTGGATTTGGGCTGTAGTTGGCAAGCAGAAGTAGGGGTCGCCCCAAGAATAATAGGCATCTCCCCCTTTCTTGGATTAAACAATACATTGTTAGTGATGTTATCTTCATCACAAGGGGTTGCACCTCAGAACTTCATCTGGGATGGCTACCCTGCCAGCCCTGGGTGCGTCTTCCTGGCTCAGGTTGCTACCTCTGTCCTTGGCACCTGGGGGGGGGGGTGGTGGTGGTCTGCCTGGGAGAGCCATTGTCGGGCCCTCCATGTTCCAGCCCTCTTCTCTCTCACAGGACTGCAGCCTGTTCTACTCCAAGAGGATCTGCCTCCCCTGTGTTCAAGAGAACATGAGTGCTTTCCCTCAGGAAATCCAGCAGGATGTGGAGAAGAGAAAGAGTACCAGCAAGAAGCGCTCCAGCCATCCCTGACTGGCAGGGGCACAGCCCTCCTGCGAAGCATCGGGCTGGGCTCCGCCAGGATTCTGGCTGGGAGCTGTGGACCCGGTCTTCTCTGAACTGCGTGGAGTACCTCCAGCCTCAGAAGCTGAGGAACCGGCCAGGACCGAGGACAGACAGCAGGGGTGTGTGTATCCAGCTGGAGCTCTAGGTCTCTGGCCTCTGGAGGCCAGGAGAGAGGGAGAGGGACCCCCTTCTCTCGACAGCTGACCCCCTGTAGATGGTGACGTGGGAAGGCACCCAGCTTCTCTCCAGACTTCCAAATAGCATGACGTCATCTGTCTAGGGGATTCAGCCTCCGAGGGCCAGAGGGTAAGCAAGGGTCAGATCACATCCCTGTAACACCTCGGAAATGACTTAAACCTTGACTCTGTATCATATTTATAATTAAAAACCTGAAGGATAAGCTGATGGTTTAACTGTTTCAATGACACTTGGACACTCAATGTATCCCCTCTCGGGTCTACTCCATAGGGTTTGGTCTGTGCAAACCGGCCGCATCCCAGCATCATTCAAAATGAACCAACAACTAATTTTTAAAAATAGTTTATTTTTTTTTTAAAACCATTAAGGCAAAACTGTACCCTGAAATTAACTCTTTACATTCATCAGCTTACAGTAGGACGTTCCAAACATACAGGTTCCCATAAATTCAGGATATAAATCAATCGTACAGTCAGTTCAGTCTCCTATGGAGAAAACAAAGACTCGATTTTTTTTTTTTAAATTAAGTTTAAGTTATAGCCATTTTCTAATTGCCTGGAACCAATCAGCTTATGTGACTAGAAAATTCTATTTGCCTTCTGTGTTTACCCTGATTCCTGATGTCCTGGATAGCCCTGTATCCACAACAAGCTGGGGGGTGGGGTGGGAGGATGCTGGTACTGGCTCAATAATTCCTATTCAGGCCTGTTATCACAGGGGTGAAGGGCTGCAAGCCCCGAGGTCTGAGAGGATGGCACCAAGACAGTAATAAGTGACAGGAAGCTGGCCTCAGACCTTGCTTTGGAAATGTGCCTGTCCTCGGGTGTGTCTGTAAGTCCCCATCCCCTTGGGTTCCAATGCGATGGTGACATTGTGGATCTTTTTTTTTTTTTTTGGTTTNTTTNTTTNTTTNTTTNTTTNTTTNTTTNTTTNTTTNTTTNTTTNTGTAANTACACTGTAGCTGTCTTCAGACACTCCAGAAGGGGGAGTCAGATCTTGTTACAGATGGTTGTGAGCCACCATGTGGTTGCTGGGATTTGAACTCAGGACCTTCTGAAGAGTAGTCGGGTGCTCTTACTCGCTGAGCCATCTCACCAGCCCGACATTGTGGATCTTATAGGGACTTAGGAAGACACGCCAAGAAGAAATGTGGCCAGGACATTGGAAATGACACGGAGACTCAACAGTTCAAATTGCCACCGTTCTTTGGTAATAATTCATAGCCAACAATTCTCTAAACAGTGGAGAACTGTTAGCCTAACAGGCCTACTCGGTGCCCCTGACAGAAATCACTGATGTAAAGTTAGTGGTTTCCAGTCAGGGTTCAGGAAAGCTTGGCTGGCACTTGTTTTTTTGTTGTTTTTAAATAAAAGTGACTGAAGGAGCAGATTCACACATTGGGAAGAGATTGTACACAGCTCAGGGGAAGTGACAGGTGAGGGGTGCACACCCCTGGGCAGCTGTCTGCAGTTGTTTATTTGGGCTCCCATTGTGCCCAGCAGGTTCCAGAGCTAGGCTTTGAACATACACTGGATTGAACCCTGGCTTAGAGAATTCCAGGTATCGGGGATTAGACACACGGCCACAAGCTAGTCAACTAGTTGTATCAGAGTGGTTTTTTTGTTTTTGTTTTTGTTTTAAAAATCACAGTATTTAAGATATAGCTATGAAAATCATTCTTTTTCATTCAGTGCAGAAAACATCGTGACACTTAACATGGATAATACTGACATCTTCCTAGAAAGGGTGCCAAGTGGCGTTCATCTGTTGTGAGGTACACTTAGTTTCAGGCTTGACAAAAGAGCTGGCTACCCCCCCCCCCTTTTTAAGTGAAATTTCTCAAAGTGACAGTTTTACCAGGATAGAGTCAATCACTCCCTGGTCTTCAGGGCCAGGCTCTGTGTGTGACTTAAAGCACAGCTGAATCCCAGGGTCCTGGGACTTGTGCCGACCATGGAGCCCAGAGGGCCACCTGCCTCTGCTCTGCCCTCACCACCTGGGACCTGTGGCCCAGGGATGAAGCATCTGTTTTCACCGAATAAATGAATTTGCAGCTGAGTTTGGGTTGGGGGAAGAGGTGAGAGAGAAGAGCATTATTTCCCCCTCTCTGTATAGAACTGCAAGCTTTTCATATTTGACCTCAGAAAGACAATGAAACAGCCTGGCTGCTATGACGTAAAACGATGCTTCTCCTTGCCTTTTGCCAACAGTAGTACCTGATCACCACTAAGGTGTCGGGTGCTGCCAGCTGCTTGGTCAGGATGTGACACTGACCCTGGGAGTAGTTTGGTCCACTTTTGGTTGGCACAGGATTCTCCAAAAGGTGCTCCTCACAATTCAACCACCCTCCCTGACTAAAGTTCCCCTTTGGGAGAAAAGCAACGGCCTCCATCTCTCATGTCTCAGACTGAGATTCTGAGAAGTAGATGGCTGAGGTCTGATGTTGAGAAAATGTCCTTAGGGGTCCCAGGCTGGTGACAGGCCAGGCAGCAGCAGCCTTTCACACACTGTCCTGATTAGGGGGACCACATACTTTTTCCTGATGAGCTAGCAGGACACTCCACTGAAGTAAAACCAGAGATGTCAGCACACATCCCACAGAAGAGTCTCGGTGAGGAACATGGTCCACTTATTTAAACCAAAACCCGGCCATGCAGATTTTAGTGTTTTTAGATAAAGACAAAGGTCATCTCTGGCCTGAGTCAGGCTATTGCTCTAATATTCTTAACCTACTCTGGTCTTGGGAGTCAGCCATACAAATGTGGACCGGGGACAGAGCGGTGCCTGGTGGCTCAGCAGGAAACCAAGATGGCCGTCAGGCTGGTGGTATCTACTTGAAGATGGGTTCAAGATTCCTGTTCTCACCCCTCCAGGGGCTGTGGAAGGAGAACAGGACCTACTCTCTATGCTGGGTGAGCAGCTGTAGGGAGTTCCTGATTTTCCTAGTGGAAACTCCTCTTGAAAGGCCACACAGGTTAAAGAGAGATACAGTGAAGGTGGCAGGCTTTTTGGCCATAGGAGGCCCTGGGGCCAAAGGCTAATTAATCTCAGGGGTCACCAGGAAAACTTTACACTGGAGTTCAGCCAGTCATTTTCAAACCAATGATGCAGGACAAAAGTCCCCGTCCTCCATGCATCTGGCTGCTGAGTGTCTAACGTACCCCATGACACAGTGTGTTAGATAAAGGCTCAAGGTGAGACAGGTTTAGAATCAAATGCAAGCTGAGTGTATAGGAGCCCAAGGGCCATGTTTTTTTGAAGGTCTATTTCAAGCAATCTTTTCGGGGGGAAGTGCCTATAGGACCAGCAGAAAGAGGTGCCAAAGAGGGAGAGGCTGGAGGGGCCCCAGAAGACAGGATCATAAGGGAGGTCATGATAGACCTTAGTCCAGTTGATGACTAAATTTTGCATGTGTGCATCTTTAAGGCTCCCTTAGAAATCAAATATGTCTTCACTAGGTCACACAGTCTCTTAAAGACATCAAGAGGCAGGAAGGAGAGATGCCAAGGCTACCTGGTCCCCATTGGTCTCCAACGAGTCTGGCACTAAAACTTTGCCATCAGTGCTGGGAAATGGCTTTGCAACCCTGCTCTAGAGCTCCAGGAGCCAAGGTGGCATCTCTGATTGGGCTGTTGGCTGATGCCACTGACACACCTTGCAGACCATAGCTGCCCACTTTTGCAGTTCCTAAATGTGTCATAGTATTTAACCCGGCATGTCTTGGGTTACTAACACCTTGAGAAATCTGACTAGGTGACCTGAAAGGTCCTAGCACCATGTGGCCATATTGTGAATATTCTTCCCATAAAGGAAGGCACACAAAGTCAGTGACTTTGAAGCCAAGGCCACTGTGGTCCCTCCTGGCTTCTCTGGGGATAGCTTACTGGCAGTCCCACGAGGTTCCAGGAGAAGGAAACTTGCATGAACGCCACTGAGCATCAGCTCAGATGCAGACTGACACGAAACTTGTCAGTTCTGTGGTCCACGCTCGACTACCCCGAAAGCCCACGACTCAAAACTCACTTTCCAAGGTCACCTACACTGGAGTGGCATTTGTCTTAAGGTTCACCAGAACAGAAGCCTGTCCTCCCAGGGTACCTTCCAAACCTAGGACCAGCTCTTGCCCCTCTGGAAGCACTGAGGACTGGCTGTGCCATGTGACACAAAGGCTGGCGGCTCCTTCCTGACTGAGCTCAACCCTCACTGGGATCATATATGAAAATGACTTGCTCTGCCCTATGATTCCTAAGAGCCTTGGCCGACTGCCTGCAGCAACTGTGGTCCAACAGAGCCTTTGATTGGCAGCAAGGAGGGAAGAAAAAGGGGGCAAGTGGGCTTGAGGAAGGACAGAAGACAGGGAGGAAGGGGAGGAGGAAGAGCGGGAGGGAGGGAGGAAGGAAGGTCAGTAAGGGTGCAAATCTTAAAGCATGTCTCAAGGCTAATTTTCCCTTTTCCCTTATTCTTATTCTTATTATTCTTTCTAGTGTTTTCATAATGTTAACCTTGAACATTTCATCAGCAGCAATCTTTTTCTCTTTTAAATAGGGTCTTACACAGCCCAGACTGGCATCCCACTTAATTATGTATCTGAAGGCGACCTCTGACTTCTGCTGGGGTTGCAGGCATCGACCACCATGGCCATAAAGCAGCACCAGGGACCAAGCCCTCGACCCACTAGGCTACACCCTTGACTCCTTGGCAGTGTCCGTCTGGATCATTCTTTAATCACAAATGGTGATGACGTCAGAAGATGTCCAGTTTTCTAAAGGTGGGTGGGGAGCGTAGAAGATGCAACCTGACCTGAAATACGCAGCCACCTTGGAGGGCGGGTGCCGGCGGCGAGTCCATGAGGACCGAGAGTCCTTCGTGCAACTGTTTCTCTTGAAGGTAGGCTGCACTGCTCTCCCAGTGGGGCTGAGGAAAAGGGGCTTTACCATCTAATTCTTTGAAACAACAACAACAATAACAACAGACCAACCAAGTGTTGTGAGCTCTTCGGCTGGGTACAGACGGAAGCTGAACGAAGTCCCACCCTTGTCTCTTATTCTCCAAGGTGACCAGCTCCCTTCAGCCTCCTCTACTCCAGAGAGAGAGAGAGAGAGAAAGAGCATCTCATCACCAAGAGAGGGTTTTTTTGTTTTGTTTTTGTTTTTGTTTTTTAAAAAGCAGTAAAGTGTCATATCAAAGGAGCTGCCAAAGGAGGGACCTAGAGGAGCATTTACAAATCTTTTGTGAATCTACCTCTGATATTGCTGCCATGCCCACACACTGAGGGTCTGACATGAACAGAGGTGCAGAACTACCTGCTCAGGGTTCATCCTGTCTTTGTCTATCAGACACTAGCAGGGGCCTTCTGAGGCTTCTTGAGATGTAGAAATCTGGGAATCTTCTACACAAATCTGAAAATGCCCCCCATCCCCCACCCTCATGAGTCCATTACACCCTCCAGAACAGTGAACCCACAGAAAGAATGATGGGATAGCTTATCAAACTATTCTCGAATGTTCTCAGAAGCCAGCTCTCTTTCTTAGAGCCAGGAAACTCAAGTGAAGTCGTCCCAATAAACTTTTTTTTTTTTTTTTTTTTTGCCACATTTAAAAGGCTAACCTTGGGCCACACCTTGACTTGTTGGTTTTCAAAGGTTAAAAAGTGCAGATTAGTTTTCAGGGATTTAAAAGAGTGCACATAGCCAGAAGGACGGCAGGAAGGGAACAGACCGCTCAGACTTTGAGGTTACCCGTTAATTAATGGCGAATTATAAACGCAACGTAGAGTGCTGTGCATTGATTAACATTGGGCCAGTTAAGGTCAGACTGGGGACTGCCATTGTCTGTCACTGTCTGAATCCTATTGGCCTCCGATCACCCCCATTTCGGTAGCAGGTAGTCTTAGAAGTGCCCATTCAGAAAGTAAGGATCTGGGAAGAGCCCGCATTACCTAGGCTCCGCCCTCTTCATCCACAAGGGTAGGAGTGAGGCCCTCTGTGCAAATCCCTGCTCTCCTGTATGGGGCTGCAGACCTCGGAGGTCCCTGATCAGTGGCAACGGCCTGCCATCTCAGGAAAGATCAATACATGTCTCTGTAGATCTCTTGCAACAGCGGGTGCAGCGCTGCGTCCGACTCGGTCTTCTTGATGACCTGCACGAGCTGCGCATGCTCCGTGACCAGCTGCCGAAGGTCCACCATTTTTTGAAGGAGCTTTGGGAAGAGGAAGGTGTCATCCGGATGGTTGCTCTGCAGGTGGAGCTTGAGCACGTGCACAATCCCCTCCTGCAACTTCTCAATGTAGCCTATGTTTAGAAGGCCGGGCCGATCTATGCTCAAAAGAAGAAAAAGACGTCTGAGTGCAGCCATGGGAGAGGCCCCGGGTAGTGGAGGAGCCAAGTGTCCGCTGCTTGGTGTGGCCCCGCTGAGGAGGCACTGAGGGACCTTCACATGGCAGCGGGGACCAGAGGTCACTGCCTCTGATGGGTACAGACATGACTGACACTCCTGGTTATACCCCACTGCCCCTTACAGTGCAGCCCCTATTTTTGGATTTGCCTGACAATTCCCAAACCACACCACATCTTTGGAGGAAACCGAGTGCTTCTTCCTGTGTGAAAGTTGTGTATTCGGCTTCTCATCAGCAGCAAGGGGCGTGACAAGGTCAACAAGACTTTCTTTTTCTTTTTTTTTTTTTTCTTTTTCTTTTCTTTTCTTTTCTCTTTCTTTCTTTCTTTCTTTCTTTCTTTCTTTCTTTCTTTCTTTCTTTCTTTCTTTCTTTCTTTCTTTTTTTCTTGAGACAGAGTTTCTCTGTGTAACCCTGGCTATCCTGAAACTTGCTTTGTAGACCCAGTTGGCCTCGAATTCATAGAGATCTGCCAGACTCTGCCTCCTGAGTCCTGGGATTAAAGGTATGTACCACCACCACCCCAGGCTCTGTCTTAAGGTAATATTATCCATGCCTTTTGATAATGCCCAGGTGGAAAGCAGATGGAGAGATGATCAGAGCTGGACAGTATACCAAGGAGCTGCTGGAGTCCAGAGAGGACATAACATGAAGTATCACTGCTCACACTAGGTAGCCTTCCTGGCACAGTCTCAGGTTCCTGTCCATCCATCCATCCATCCATCCATCCATCCATCCATCCATCCATCCATCCATCCATAACTAGGGCTTAAGAACAGCTAATGATGTAGTGTTTAGTTTGTCTTTTAAAAAATGATTTTATTTTTAAAATTTATTTTAATCATGTGTATATGTGTGGGTTGCGGGCTGTGGGGGGGGGGGGAATGCCTGTGAGTGTGGCTCCCCAGAAGGCCAGAAGGGGGTGCTGCATCCTTTGGAGCTGGAGTTATATGCAAATGTGAACTGTGAGATATGGATGCTGGGAACTGAATCCATGTCAGGACCTCTGCAAGAGCAGCACATGCCCTTAATCACTGAGCCGTCTCCCCAGCCCCTGATGTGGATATTAATCTTCATTGTTTTTGCAGGGACAGGTAAGACAGGATCTCCCTGTGCAACCCTAGGTGTCCTGGAACTCGTTCTGTAGAACAGGCTGGCCTTGAACAGAGATCTACCTGCCTCTGCATCTTGAGTGCTGAGATTAAAGGCGTGCGCCACCACTGCCTGGGTAAATCTTCACTGCTTTAGTAGTAAAATAAAAATAGTAATTAAGGTTTTTGTGTCTGTATGTATTTGGGGGTGGGCGTGTGTGGAGGTCAGAAGTTAACCTTGGGTGATGTTCCTCTGGTGCCATCCACTTCGTTGCTTGAGGCAGGGTCTCTCGCTGGCCTGGAACTCATTCAACAAGTAGGCTAGTCTGCCTGTCCAGTCAGCCCCAGGGATCTATCTCTACCTCCATAGCACTGGAATTACAAGAGCATGCCCACATGCCCAGAATTTTTTTTTTTTTTTATTGTGGGTTCTGGGTTTGAACTCAGATCCTCATGCTTGTGTGACAAGCAAGTGTTTTACTGACAGATCTGTCTTGCCAGCCCTGTGATTAAGTTTCCCAACTGTAGAAGGATCCACTCTTCACAGTTTTAACGTTCCCATGACAAATTTCCTACTTTCCATATCAGTTCCCATATCCACGGGGACGGCGCAGGACTGCGGCCACGAGGGGCTGCGTATGTGCAGCTCTGCACTGGCTTTCTGCTTTCCCCACCACACCCGATCACACGAAGGGACCCCCGACAGACTCTTCAGATTTGTGTGGTTCTTACACTTTTGCGGGAGTGTAATGATGCTGCTTCTATCCAACTAATCATCAGCCAGCCAGTGACCGTGAAGGACAGTGTGGCTTCTAGCAGTTAGGTAGAACTGTCACCCATTGGTCTATGCCAAGGCCAGGCAAGGTCAGCTGGGCTTACAGTAGGTGGATAACCTTCCTAGACAAGAGACACGGCTATTTAAAGAAGTGGACTGCTAAGCCAAACATCAGGGACCATACCGCCAGCTTCCCCAGAGAGGTCTGACTCTGCCTTCCCTGTGATTGTTCCTTCTGGCAGAGCAGACCTTGCAGCTGCTTCCAGAGAACATGGTAGTTTTCAGCGTGAATTAACATCACTATTAATTGTGATAGCACTGCATCTGTTATCTGCACTGTACTTTCCAGACTCGCATCTACTACAGTTAATTATGATGATAATAGTATAAATCATCACAGTATATCATGTGTATCTCAGATGCTTATATTTGATATAATTGTATATTTCCAGTGGAGTATATATTTAATTTATGCATATAATATGTTAATATGCATTAATGGATACTGTAATAGAATGCAGCTACAATGTATCATAGCTATACTGTTCTCACTCAGTTCTACTCCACAGTAACTTGGAGTTATTCAGACATCACCCCACCCTGCCAGGGCTCACATCACTATATCAGCATACATATTGGCACCGTATTGACAACCACTGAGGTCCTACAGAAGGGGAAGCCCGTGAGTACCTGCAAGTGACAGATCCACTTACCTCCACAGCAAATTATAGCAGCCACAAAGAGGGAAATGTCACTGTCATCCAGTTCTAGGGCATTGAACTTCATAGCGAAGTCAAACTTGGGTTCCATGATGTCACAGAACGGCTTCCTCAGGTTCTTTAGGAACTCGCGCGTGATGAAGCCATTGCCATACGCGATCAGCATCCCGTCTTTGTTCATCAAGGAGGACAGCATCGTGAAGATGGCTTCATACACACCGTACTTTAGCAAGGTGACTTGGTCGTTCAAGTCCAAGTTTGCAAAGCCTGGGATAGCCTTGGCAAATTCTGTGAGCTCCGTGACGGTCTCCACGGACATGCACTGGCAGCAGTGGAAGAACCGGACCTCTGCCTCCTTGTCTTCGACGCCGTTGGCCACCATCTTGGCCACAAGCGTCTTCTCGGCCATACACAAGGTCTCCATGTCATGTATGACAAAAGGCTACAAAGGAAGGTGGTCGAGTTAGTCAAGTGACAATTCTGTGACGATCTATGCAGTCCCCCTTAAACACCTATGAGCCAGAAGCAGCTACTGTGTCCCGATCGCCAAGCTGGACGGCAGGGTGATTCCAAGCACATGTGCAGTGCAGTCCTGTCATCGGACAGTTTCAAACTCAGACAACATAAGACTTTTGCAGAAAGCTAACGATGTAAGTCAGTAAGATAATTGTAGGGGATCCATCCCATTCATCAGCCACCAAACCCAGATACTAATGCACATGCCAGCAAGATTCTGCTGAAGGGACCCTGATATAGCGGCCTCTTGTGAGGCTATTGCCAGTGCCTGGCAAACACAGAAGCGGAGGCTCACAGTCAGCTATTGGATGGAACACAGGGCCCCCAATGGAGGAGCTAGAGAAAGTACCCAAGGAGCTGTAGGGGGCTGCAACCCTGTAGGTGGAACAACAATATGAACTAACCAGTACCCCCTGAGCTTGTGTCTCTAGCTGCATATGAAGCAGAAGATGGCCTAATCAGCCATCATTGGGAATAGAGGCCCCTTGGTCTTGCAACTTTATATGACCCAGCACAGGGGAATGCCAGGGCCAAGTAGTGGGAGTGGGTGGGTAGGGAAGCAGGGGCGGGGGGAGGGTATAGGGAACTTTCGGGATAGCATTTGAAATGTAAATAGAGAAAATATCTAATTAAAACAAAAAGATAATTGTAGTCAGGGCTGGAGGGATGACTCAGTGGGGAAGAGGGCTCGCTGCTCTTGCAGAAGACACTGGTTCACAACCAGTTCACAACCGTGAGTTCCAGCTCGCAACTGTTCGCAGCTACAGACCCAGAGAATCTAATGCATAATACACAGCCGTAAACACAGCCAAAGCACCCGCACATATAAAATAAAAAAAAAAATGAAAGTCTAGAAGATAATCATTATTACTTCCTCACCTTAGGTAGGGACTTCAATACTAAGAAACAATGAGGCTGCAAAGGTGGCTTAGTGGTGACAAGTGTGTACTGCCTACTTCTCCAGAGGACCAGAGTTCAGTTTTCTGTATCTCTGTTGGGCAGTTCACAGCAACGTGTGACTCTAGCTCCGGGGAGCTTAAATGCTCTTGTCTAACCTCCTGGGTTAGGCATTTACATGCACACACCAACACAGGGACACACATAATTAAATATATAAAATAAAATCTAGAAAAAAGGAAATGAAAGTATCCCAAAGCACTTTTGTCTGGCAGTGAGGCTGAGATGCCCGCACAGCAAAGCCCCTTCGCATCCGCCAGACTCCTCGGATGCTATCGGAATGGCACTAAGCATTAAAGCAGCTCTTAGTTTTATTGTTTTGTAAACCTTGAAAGTAACCATCATTATTTAGCACTGACTTTTGGATAAGTCTGGTGTATACATGTATGATGATCAGGATTGGCTTCGTGTAGAAATCAGCAAACAGGCTTTGTTCCGCTCTATAGAGCGAGACGGAGACCACCTTCCAGTACAGGAAACACAAGCCTTGTGTCAGTGGCCTGTCCTGAAACAAGGGACAGATTCCAGCCAGGCTCCCTCTCCGCTGCAGTACCATGCATCCACACCTGCAGGTCTGCCACTTTATAAAGTCTAGTGAGAAGCCCAGCTTTGTCATTCCTC
>NC_034606.1:50788894-50801518 GCF_900095145.1 Mus pahari | reverse complement strand
CACACACACAGAGGCATGCACATATGCACAAAATAAATATTTTAAATCTTATAAAAGGCATAGCCTATGGTCTCTTGATGTCACTGCAGCAACAAGACCAGAATCTTACAGACATACAAGGACAGTGAAGCTGGTGGTAGGCACTCTGCCACCTGGACATTTCCCAGGCTGGGCACAGTTGGAAGAAGAAAGATGGGGTCTCACACTGGTGCAGAAAGTTCTGGGAAGCGGGCCAGCAGTCTGGGCAGGAAAAGAAGAGAGCCTGGCCTCTGAAATGACATGAGACCTGGAAGTAGGAAGTGATTGTGGCCAACTGTGTGGTCAAAAGCAGCTAGATATTGTGTCTCAAGTTGGCCCCTACATAGATCTTTGTGGCTGAAGCAGGCAGTTAGTTGCCATAAGCCATTAGTGTGTGTGGTGTGTGTGTAGGTGTGTGATGTTTGATGTGTGATATATATGTATGTACGTGTTTGTATGGTACCTGGGTGCATGAGGGTGCAAAGGTCAGTAGATTGTCTCTCTCAGTCTGTCTCTGTCTTATTTTTTGAGACAAGTTCTCTCGCTGAGCCTGAAGCTCATTGGTGTGTGGCTAAGTCCACTGTCCAGCAAGCTACAGCTGTCCTCTCACCTCGCCTTCCACAGTGCTGGGATTGCAGATGTGCATGACCACACCTGGATTTTTATGTATGTGCACGGATCCAAGCTCAGGTCCTGATGCACTGTACCCTCTGAGACATCTCTCACCCCTCCCCCTAGTCTGTATTTCTCCTACAGCAGCCCCCAGCCCTGGACTATTATGCTATCTTTCATTTCCATGTGAGTGCTGATTCTCCTAAGCTCTGACTGAGGATGGTGGGACCCACTTAAGAACCTTGTGGTGATGAAAACGGAGGCGAGCTAAGCAGGGATCAAACCAATAGTCAGTCTGGGTGCAAATAAATCCGACTCTTATGTTCGCTCTAAGTCTCAAAGTGTGAGGGAGAAATAGAAGGGTCTCAAGTGGAAATTCTGCTCTCCCTCATTTGAGGTCATCATCACAGAAACGCAAACGTTACCCTGTGACCTAGAAAGGCTCTGACTCAGTGCTTTCCAACCGTGGGTCGAGACCCCTTTGGGTTGCATATTGGATATCCTAAGTATCAGATATTTATATTATGATTCATAACAGTAGAAAACTACAGTTAAAAAGTAGCAATGGAATAATTTTATGGTTGGGGGGGATCACTATGACATGAGGAATCCTGTATTAAAGGATCGCAGCACTATGAAGGTTGAAAACCCTGCTCTAATTAGAAAGAGCCTTTGGGTTCACCTGGTGTGGGATTTGCTGGAAGCTTCGAAAATGTCTCAACTCATTTCACTGGAGAATTTACTAAAGAATTAAAAGTCCCAGTAAAAGAGAGGTTGGGCTTGCTCATTAAAGCATGCACCTTGTGAAATCCTTCATTTTCCTGTGACTAGAAATTCTAGCTTGTAATTCCCAATGAGGAAGTCTCCAAGCCATTCATTGGTGCAAAACAAACCAGTCATACCAGGCACACGGGTACAGGCAAGAGTCTTCATGTGCCAAGGGAGGGCTGTTCCCTCTGTGAAAAATGGCTCTTGACCCCCCCCTCTAGAGTGCACACAGGTGTATCCAGCTGTGGGAACTGTAGGTCCCAAGCCAGGCAAGGGTTATAGGAGCTGCAGAGATGGGGGCAAGCTGAAATATACCAGGTGCTTTCTGTCAACAAAGGGCCCCCCACAGGACCTGAGCTATCACACTGAAGAAAAAGCAAGAAGGTAACAAAGATGGCAGGTATGGCTTTACCAGAAAGAAAGAGAATGTTCTGAATAGGGAAGCAACAGGTTTGGTTTCTGGCCTTCAAATAGGGATTAAAAAGCACTTAAGAAACACCCTGATACTGAGTAAGGTATTAACTAGATTATTTTGGTCGTATTAATTACACAGCCTTTATAAAGCCTAGGTTGCTAGGAGCTGAGGCGAGCCCAGGCAAGAAGGCAGCAGTTGGTGTGAAAGTACATCTTAGAACCTCAGAATGACCCCATATATTACCATGGCTCTTCCTTGGACTTTGGGATAAATTCTATTTCCTACACTGGACAGTGTTCTCAGTCATTCCCGGTGACTGGCGCTGACATATTGCTAAGGGACATTTCAAGGTACTAAGGGCTGTAGAAGTGCCTACCGGGTTGTTGCTGGTCTTTCCCGCGAGTATGACCCGGGCCTTGACCTTGTTCATGTTGAAGTTCTTCAGGTAGGCCTCGTGGATTCTCTTGCCCAGGGATTTGAAGTCTGCAGTTTCCGAATCTTTCAGGTCGTGTTCACAGGTAAGAATTTCTGCTTTCAGTTTTGCTTTTTCGGATCTTGGCATTCTTCCAAAACGAATTGCTGGAGTTGGGGTGAAGATGGAACAAGGGGATGGATATACAAATGGTCAAGGCACTCAAAGACCAAGGCAGAGGCAAAAGAAAAAGTGGAAGGTCACACTAGGAATGGCAAGCTAAACCAACCCATTCCTCATGACCATCAAGCTTTCTACTACAGAGACTGAAAACCAAATACACAACTTATCAATGGGGTAGCTTACTGTCCTCAGGTAGGCCATTGGCCAAGGTCAGGGGAATGAAAGTGAGTTATCATTTCTTTCATGTATGTATCTATGTATGTATCTATCTATGCATCTATGTATCTATGTATCTATCTATGCATCAATGTATCTATGTATTTATGTATCTATCTATATATCATAGCTATCTAGCTATCTATCTCCTATCCATCTACCTACCTACCTATCATCCTATTACCATCAATATATATCTATCTATCCATATATCTTATCTTATCTATCTATCTATCTATCTATCTATCTATCTATCTATCTATCTATCTATCATCTATCTGCCTAACATCACCCTAGTAATCATCTATCTATATAGCTATCTATGTACCTATTTATATACCACTTACCTATTAATCATCTGTCTGTGTATTTTTTGAGACCATCTCATATAGTGGGTCATGCTCACTTCCAAATAACTATAGAACAGAGGATAGCCTTGGACTCCTGAGCATCTTACCTTAGCCCCTCCAGTGCTCAGGTTACAGGCTAGGTCTCTGTGGTGCTGGGACCACACAGCTTCATGAACCCAGTGCCTCATGCATGACGGGTAAGCATTCTACCAGCTGAGGGACATCCCCAGCACTGTTTTTTAAAAGACAGGGTCTTCCAATGTAGCCCATGCTGGCCATGAAATTATAAAAATCTTCTTGCATCAGCAGGCTAAGTGCTGGGCTTATAGGCATGTAACACTATGTCTGTGATCCCAGCACTCCACAGAGGCAAGGCTAGTGGGTCTCTTTGAGTTCAAGGTCAGCCCAGTTTACATAGTGATTTCCATACCAGGAGATCAAGATCACCCTCAGTTATAAAGTTAGTTGGAAGCAAGCATGATATACTATACAAGACTGTCTCAAAACAAAACAAAACAAAACAACCATAGACAGACAGCAAACCAACCATAGACAGACAGATAGATACATAATAGATAAATAAGTACATGGATAGATAGTTATATGGATAGATGATTAAAAGGCTGATGTTAGGCAGACAGGTAGATAGATGATAGAAGATAGAAGATAGATAGGTAGATGATAGATATAGAGATTTTGAAACCCCCAACTCAAAAATGAATGAATGAATGAATGAATGATCTTCACTGGGAACCATGTTCTAAATTATAGTATGGCTGAAAAAATGGAAACTCACAGTATGGTACATTGTTTGAAACAACACACATTTGAGAGTGGTGATGTGACATCTTGCCACTCCAGTGACCTCCAAGTTGACAGTCATGTCTCACCATAAGAATTTCAAGTGCTCTGCTAAATATACCAGCTGCTGGAGACAGTTACACAGCACAGTTACCCAATCACAATACAGCTGCTCTGACTGATCAAGGAGGGGAAACTGAGGCATGGACTGCCATAGTATGCCCAGCAGCCTTACCTACCATTGTGTGACATCCCGACGGACAGGCACTTGTGGAAACGGCAGTACTGGCATTTATTCCGGTTCTTTTTCTGAATCTTGCAGCTTCGATCACACTTGTCGTACACCAGCTTTAGCCGAATAGTTCGCCGAAAGAAGCCCTGTGATGTCAACATATAATTTAAATAAAGAACGTGGCCTCTGGGTAAGCCTCCAGACTGGCTTTGCTCAGCTTTCTCGTGGATTCGATTGACTGACTGACTGGTTTGTTTTGAAACGGGGTCTCATGGAGCCCAGCCAGGCAAAGAGCTTGCTCTGGTGGCCAAAGATGAACTTGAACTCTTGACCTTCCTGCTTCCACCTCTTGAGTACTAGAAGTACTTGGCTAAGCACCACCATGCCTGGCTGTATGGGGTTCTGAGAAGCCAACCCGGGGCTTCATGCCTGCTAGGCAAGTTCTCTCCCAGCTGAGCCACAGCCCAGTCCTACCACCTCTAAGAAACTATGTGTTGAAGTTCTAGAAAATCCCATGTAATTGGGGCAAATAGGAAACTAATGTGCTAAGGCAGGGTTCAGAGAGATCTTAGAAAGACCCTACCAGACTGGGGAAGACAAAACCAAGTCCCTAAGAGAAAAACGTTATAACAAGAGGAAAATGGCTATTCCAAAACAACACTCTTGCTTCATAGGAGCATCAAGGCTTCACCCAGGAAGAGAAGAGCTTGAGCTCATAAAAGCCAAGATGATTAGACATGGCCTTGATGGAGGGCCCCATCCCAAGTTGCATTTTTTTTTTTTTTTTTTTTTTTTTGGTTTTTCGAGATAGGGTTTCTTTGTATAGCCCTGGCTGTCCTGGAATGCACTTGGTAGACCAGGCTGGCCTTAAACTCAGAAATCCGCCTGCCTTTGCCTCCCGAGTGCTGGGATTAAAGGCCTGCGCCACCACGCCCAGCCCAAGTTGCATTTTTAAAGGGATGCAGATAGAAAACTGGGGAATGGGGTTTATTATGGCTTTGGGGTCCTTTGCTTCTGCTTCTTCCTCTAGCCTGAGATAGTGGGCTCTCATGGCTCATGCGCAAGGCTTTCCTTGGGGACCAGGGGACCAGAAGGGGGAGGTTCCTCACCTAGGTGTGTGAGGTAGGATGTCAGAAGGACCTATGGGATGGGGAGGAAGAGAGAGAAGCAAGGGCTGTAAATGCCAGGGAGCATCAGACCCTTGGTCTGCGTTCACTGCTACCACACACTAGGCTTGTAAGACTAGCCCCACCAAAGAGAGATGGCAACGCTTCTTCAAGAAGGTAAAGGAAAGTCTAGGCTATTTCCTCAGATCCCGGACACTTTCAGGTGGTACTAGGAAGGAAGCCTTTGGATTTTAAGTGAGTATGTACATATCTCCATTTTCCACACCTGGTGTCCACGAACTGACAAACTTGAAAATGTCCGTGCAGCAGAAGGGGATTGATTCACTTTATCTACACGAGGGCGGGCTCATGCCTGTCTAGAGGTCAAGTTGACTCTCACTGGGGAGAAAGCTACAACAGGAGGGTGCAGGCGGTTAGGAGGATGTCAGTCTGTGCCAGAAGTGACTGGCTGGAGGTCAGTTACAGGAGCTAGGTACCATGGACTCTGAGCTAGGGACAGAACACCCTTGCTCAACACATGGTAACCTCTGCCCTAGCTGGCCTCTGGAGAGGTCCTGAGGTCATAGGTAAACACATTCCTCCACATAGTCACCTCTGCTCTAGCTGGCTTCTGGGGGGGGGGGGGGTCCTGAGGTAAAGTGCGTAGTCTATACTTTGTACCATGGGAAGAGTCATTTTTAAATGGTCTGCTTTTTTTGTTTCCTTGTTCATTTTGGTTTAAAGGATGTGCTCCTCTCAAATGTTTACAAAGTACAGCAAAGCAACCTGCCCTAGATCATCAGAAGAGGGGTCAACCTGCCACAGAAGGCCATTTTCTGCTCCTTCTGTACACCTCGGAGTGCCGACAGCCATCTCATAGAGGAGCAAAGGCGTCGAGCCGTGCGGCCACCTCCCCCTTCCCCCGGGGCCTCCGTACCTTGCAGCCTTCACACGCGTGAACTCCGTAGTGGTACCCTGAGGCCTTGTCCCCACATATTCGACACTCGATGTTCAGGGCGCTGCCAGGGGACTCGTCCGTGTTGGCGGGGATCACAGGGCAGCTGACCGAGGAAGGGCTGGAAGCTGGAGAGAGGGTGTCTACAGATGGAAGAGGAAAATATGTGAAGCCTGGGGTGTTATTACTCACGCCAGAAGCAGATCCTTGGGAGGATAACTTTTTGTAAGGGGGATGTGTGATGTGAGCAGGCATAAGAGGGGGATGTGTGATGTGAGCAGGCATAAGAGGGGGATGTGTGATGTGAGCAGGCATAAGAGGGGGATGTGTGATGTGAGCAGGCACAAGAGGGGGATGTGTGATGTGAGCAGGCATAAGACGGGGATGTGTGATGTGAGCAGGCATAAGACAGGGATGTGTGATGTGAGCAGGCATAAGAGGGGGATGTGTGATGTGAGCAGGCACAAGACGGGGATGTGTGATGTGAGCAGGCACAAGACGGGGATGTGTGATGTGAGCAGGCACAAGAGGGGAATGTGTGATGTGAGCAGGCATAACAGGGGGATGTGTGATGTGAGCAGGCACAAGAGGGGGATGTGTGATGTGAGCAGGCATCTCTCTTGAGTCAGCCCTGCCCCTGGCTGTACACTGCCCATGGTTAGTTACCATGGTGCCACCATTCCTGAGGCTCATGTGTGCTAGCCTGTCTCCTGACTCGTACCCTACCTCCAGTTCTTCAGAGGCCATAGTACGGGACCTTCACGGGGGGGCTCCAGCCTCCCGTGACACGGGTCCAGCACAGAGCTGGCTGCTTTCCAATTTTGTTGTCACTGTTTCAATAGACTAGTCATGCCCACAAGTGTCCTGACACATGGCTTCAACTCTAAAATCCAATAGCTAAGGTAAGAGGATTGTGAGTTCAAGACCAGTCTGGGCTATAGAGTGAGACAGAGATGGAGACAGAGACAGAGACAGACGGAGGCAGAGATGGAGGCAGAGGTGGAGACAGAAGAGGGAGGAGAATATGTAGAGAAATAGGAGAGAAAAGTAAAGGAAAACCAAGAGAGGGTGTGTTGAGAGAGGAGAAAAAACATGCTGAGAATAAGACAGAGAATTGAGAAATAAGAACGAGAATTGAGAAAGGAGAGGAGAGGAAAGACAGAGAAAAAGAGAAAGGGCAGAGCCTGGGAGAAGTTAAATCTAAAAATCCACTCGATAAAAGTCTAGTGTCCAAAAGATGCAGCAAAGTCTTACAATTAACCAATCAAAAACAACACAGATAAAAAGCATCAACAAGCCGGGTGGTGGTGGTGCATGCCTTTAATCCCAGCACTTGGGAGGCAGAGGCAGGCAGATTTCTGAGTTCGAGGCCAGCCTGGTCTACAGAGTGAGTTCCAGGACAGCCAGGGCTACACAGAGAAACCCTGTCTCGAAAAACAAAAAACAAAACAAAACAAAAAAGCATTAATAGAGGCCCGGAGATGGTTTAGAGGTTAAGAACACTGGATGTTCTTCCAGAGGTTCTGAGTTCAATTCCTAGCAACCACATGGTAGCTCATAACTGTCTATAATAAGATCTGGTTTCCTCTTCTTGCCTGCAGGTGTACATACAGTCAGACCATTATATACATAATGAATAAATATACCCTTTTAAAAAAGCCATCAGTAGACCTGAATAAATACTTCACCCAAGAAGGCAGATGGTGAGTGCGTGTATGGAGTGACACTCAGTGTCACTGTCCTTATCAGACTTCAAGTTAAAGCCACAGAGACTATACTATCACTGCACACAGATTAACCTAAACTTCTCCAACACTGGTGACAGAAGTGCCGGCAGGGTTGTGGAGTGGCTGCTGTCATTCCTGGACATTGCGCATGCAGAAAGAGACAGCCACATTTAAAGCTAAATAGTCATGAGAAAAATCTGCATCTCTGCTTACTTCCCCAGCTGATTCAGGAACAGGTCCACACAAAAATAAACAACATGAGCAGTTACAGAAGTGCCATTCTTCTTCTTTTATAAACTTGTGTGTATAATGTGCATGCCTGTGTGCACTGTTGTATGCACACAGTTAGGTGTACAACTGCTGTTGTGTGCATACTGAGGCATGGAAATGGAGGTTAGAAGACAACTTGGGCGTTGGCTGTCAGCTTCCACCTTGTTTGAGACTGGGCCTCTTTTCTGTTGCTCACCGGTCTGCGCACTTGGGTAGCTAGAGTGGGAGCTTCTCGGAGGCACTTGTATTGGCCAGCCTTCTCTACACAAGGCACTGCCATCTCGATCCCATGCCACTGCATTTGGCTTCCTTGTCGTTCAAACACTTTTTTTGGGTTTGGAACTCAGGTCTTCACGCTTACACGGCAAACTCTTTGACCCACAGAACCATCTCCTCAGCCCTAGGAGCTTCATACTTAGTTGCTAAGAGCTGGAAGTAGCCAAAATTGGTATGCACGAGTTGGAGGCCAGCCTGAACTACACAGTGAGTTCCAGGATAGCCTGAGCTACCATAGAGGAAGATCTCAACAGAGTAAGATCAAGAAACCCAACAGATTGGTGGGATGGCTCAGTGGTAGGAAAAAATGACTTTCTGCATTCCAGAAACCCACAGCAGGAAAAGAGACACACGAAGGTTGTCTTCTGACACCTTCCCCCCCCACACACTCACACACACTCACACACCCCAAATTAAAGAAAACACTACAACAAAACAAAAAGGCAACTATAAAGGCCACCCCAGCAGCAACTGGTCCCAGGGAACTGTGGTCCCAGGGAACTGTACTCCCAGGACCAAGCGCATTCCTGTCTCTGCCCTGCACAATGGATGTTCCTGACTGTGCATCAGGGGCAGCACTCAGGGCACTTACTGCTTTAGTACTGAGGAAATCACCTCTCAAGTAAAAGTGAGATGGTTCCATCTAACAAAGCAGGAAGTGGGACCCGAAAGGATCAGACCTTTCGCTGTCACCTAATTGCATCTCTGAGCAAAGCCTGGGCAGAGTCCACCACACCACAGAGTCCACAGCAAGTGCCAGTCAATAAAACCAAAATTACAAGGCATAGGAACAGAAATTTTGGCTCATGATGAGAAGAGAAATGAATGAAAGAGACCCAGAAATGACACAGATGATAGAATTTGCAGCCAAGGCATTAAAGGGTTATTCTGTTTATACTCCAAGATGCAAGATAGAAGACTGGGTGTGTTGTATAGAAATGAGGGTAAAAGAATGGACGGATCACAGTGCTAGTGCTAAAAACCGCAATATCTGGTGTGGAAAATAAACCAGGTAGATTAGACACTACAGAAGAAAAGACTGGCAAACTGGAAAACACAGCAATAGAAACTATCAAAAGGCACATGCGTGCACGTGCACATGCACATGACGTAAATATATATATATATATCGAGTGACAGGTATCACAAGGATGCAGAGAAGAAGGGTGTCACAAGGATACAGAGGAGAAGGGTTGATAGGAATGCAAATTAGCACAGCTGTTGTGGGAAATTGTATAGAGCTTCCTCTGATAACAAAAGGTGAAGCAGCCGGGCGTGGTGGTGCACGCCTTTAATCCCAGCACTTGGGAGGCAGAGGCAGGCGGATTTCTGAGTTCGAGGCCAGCCTGGTCTACAAAGTGAGTTCCAGGACAGCCAGGGCTACACAGAGAAACCCTGTCTCGAAAAACCAAAAAAAAAAAAAAGGTGAAGCTACCATGGGCTGACACAACCCCACCATCCTTCTGAAAACATCCATAGGACCTGAAATCGATCAGCTGAAGAGATGCCTGCATCCCACATATCACTATTCACAATAGCTGAGATGTGGAGTCAACCTTAGTGTCCCACAATGGATAGAGAAAGGAAACATGGCATACATACAGAATGATACTAATCGATGTTAACTGAGGGTAGGAAGATCCACCCACTGTGGGCAGCACCATTCCCTACACAGGGAATCCTGAACTATGTAAGAATAGAGAAAGTGGAAGCTGGAGAGAGGGCTCAAGTTAAGAGCCCTGGCTGCTCTTCCAGAGGACTGGAGTTCAATTCCCATCACTCGCATGGGTGCTCATAACTGTCTGTAACTCTAGCCACAATGGATATGTTGCTCTCTTCTGGCTGGTGCACACACATACCATACACGGACGCACACTCAGACAATAAATAAATAGGAGAGATTCTCCATCCAAGAAAAGTGAGCTGAACACTAGCATGTTCTCCCTTCCTGTAATGGATGTGATATGACCAACTCCCTCCAGCTTCTGTTGCTGACATCACTACTGTGATGGGTTGTGACTTGGAACCATGACTTAAACAATACTTTCTCCCCTAAGTGGCTTTGTCAGTGTGTTTTATCACATCAACAGAAATGAAGCTAAGGTGGAACAAGCAGAAGCATTACTGATTCCCTAAATATTATAGTGGTAATAAAGAAGCATCATGAATAGCTTCATGTCCATAAGTTCAACAGGTTAGATGGAACTAACACGTTCTTTGAAAGATACCGTGATAGTCTTCACTGTCAATTCTTTTGTGCTGAGAGATGACTAAGAGGCTGGCTAGTGAAGAACACATCTGGGTGTGTCTATTAGGGTTGACATGTGGAAGGACCACTAAGGGAGAAAGACTGACCCTAAATACAGGCAGCAGCATCTCATGAGCCAGGGACCCAGATGGGATAAAGGCAAAGAAGGAGAGATGTTAGCCAGTGTGTGCAAGTGCCCCTTTTTCTGAGCAAGTACAATTGTGGCTGCTGCCACCACCAGTGGACACCAGACAGTTATTTCAGGCTTCCAGCTACATACACTAGTGCTGTCCGGGCAGTGGCCAGGCCTGCAGCCTTGGACTAAGATTGATTGATCCTCTACGTTATGAGGCTTTAGGGCCCCTAGACTGAGCTGGAATTTTTTTTTTTTTTTTGGTTCATGAGCACGGAGAAAGCTGCTGGGTACCAACCAGCCTCCAATCTTGTAAGGCAATCTAATATACTCCCCTTTACAATGAAAATGCACAGTGTATGTTCTTTTTTAACCTAATAAACTCCCTTTTACAACTATACACACATACAGTTTTTGATTTTTTTGTATAGAGAACCTAATACAGAAACAAATTACCAGTATTCACAAGGAGGTAAAAAATGAGCAGTCCTCCCTCTTCCTCGGAAAGAAGTTGAATATATAGTTTAAAATGTCCTCCTCTAGAGAAAACTCCTGCTGGGTAGGGTGGCACAACCTAACCCCAACACTTGAGAGGTAGAGGCAGGTGGATCTCTATAAGCCAAGGCCTGGTCTACATAGTAAGACCCTATCAAGAAAGGAAGGAAGGAAGGAAGGAAGGAAGGAAGGAAGGAAGGAAGGAAGGAAGGAAAAAAGAAAGAAAGAAAGAAAGAAAGAAAGAAAGAAAGAAAGAAAGAAAGAAAGAGAAAGAAGGGAGGGAGAGAGGGAGGGAGGAAAGGAAGAAAGGAAGGAAGAAAGGAAGGAAGGAAGGAAGGAAGGAAGGAAGGAAGGAAGGAAGGAAGGAAAGAAGGAAGAGGCTGTGAATTAAGAAAACGCCAGGCTCAGATCTCTTAATCTATGAAATCTCCCAGGCTTTCAAGGAAACTCAAGTATCAATTCTACAGAAAAACCTTCAGGAAACCAAAAAGAGAAGGGGCGGGGTGGGGACATTTCCTCCTTTTACAAGGGAAGAATCAATCTAAGTCCAAAGGCAGAGAGAGAGATTCTGAAAACAAAACCAACACCCTCTTAATAAAATCTTAGACAATTAAACTCTATACCAAGATGGTGAGTCGTTAGGACAAACTGACATTTTTCACTGGAATATGAGCTTAGCTTAATCTTTGACATGTGTGATTAACCATATTAATAAACTAAAAGGGGTCAGGCGGTCAGTGGTGGTGCATGCCTCTGGTCCCAGCACTTGGGAATCAGAAGCAGGTGGACCTCTGTGAGTCTGAGGCTAGCCTGGTCCACAAAGCGAGTTCAAAAGACAGCTGGGCTACACAGAGAAACCTTGTTTCAAAAAAAAAAAAAAAAAGTGAATGTGTAAGTAAGTAAACTAAATAACCAACTAACCAACTAAAAGGAAACCCTTTTAACCACCATAAGGATTTCCCCAAATCTAACATCAATGCCTAATAAAAACAGCACACTGGGACAAGAAGGTGACTCCATCAGTCTGGTAAGTATCTAAGCACCCCATAAGAACACTGTTGGAGGGGCATCTATGAGAAACCATAGCCAGAATATTCTGTGGCAAAGATTGTGTGGCTTTTCCATGGATCAATAATAAGAGGAGGCACGGCCACTCCTGTCTAACATTGTGCTGGAAATTCTGACCAGTAATAACAATGTAATAAAGGAAACTAAAAAGGCCCATCTTGAAATGGAAGAAGGGAAACTGTCTTTGTGGCCCATGATGTCATTATTCACATGGAAATGTTTTTTTTTTTTTTTTTTTAAAAAGACTTATTTATTTATTGTATATGAATACACTATCACTGTCTTCAGAAACACCAGAAGAGGGCATCGGATCCCATCACAGATGGTTGTGAGCCACCA
>NC_034606.1:50779583-50788114 GCF_900095145.1 Mus pahari | reverse complement strand
GCAGATTTCTGAGTTCGAGGCCAGCCTGGTCTACAAAGTGAGTTCCAGGACAGCCAGGGCTATACAGAGAAACCCTGTCTCGAAAAAACAAAACAAAACAAAACAAAACAAAAAAGCTTAGCTGCCATTTTTTTTTTTTTAAAAGAAATTGACCAACTATGGGCTAAAGAGATGGCTCAGTCATTAAGAGTACTGGCTGTTCTTCCCTGGTTTCAATTCCCAGCAGCTACAAGGCAGCTCACAGCTGTCTGTAACTCTAGTTCCAGGGGATCCAACACCCTCACACAGACATACATGCAGGTAAAACACCAATGCACATAGAATCAAAAATAATTTACTGAAAAAAAACCCTGACCAACTAGAATAACTGGAGCTAGAGAGATGGCTTAGTAAGTGAGAGTGTTTGCTGCTCTTCCAGAGGACCCAAGCTGGGTCCCCACACGCCGTTCAGATGGCTCACACTCATCTCTAACTCCAGTCCAGGGGAATAGGATGCCACTGGCTTCCACGAGCAACTGCACTCATGTGTATACAAATACATACACATACACACATATATACATACACATTCATACACACATATACATACACCTACACACACACACACTAAACTGACCAGCTGATTTTAAAGTATATATAAAGTACACAAAGTAGGGAAGTCCTAGACTATCCAAAAGAATATGACCCAAGAACTTATCTTTGTGACACTGGGCTATTGCACATAGACATACTGTGAGCAGTCACACACACATACACATGGCTCTGTCTACATTCTTCTCTTGGGTAAACACATTGAGGGTAGAAGAGCTGCATACGTGGGGCAGATGTTTGCTAAGTTTTCAGGAAATGCCATGCATTGGTATTCAGTGGAAGAAAGGGACAGACGGAGCTGAGCAAAGCCCCAGGTGCAGACCTACAACTGTCCCCTGACTCCAGAGACCCAAGGACAGCTGAGCGGCCTTGTCAGTTATGCCTGAAGAACCCCAAGAACGAAAGAGAAAGAGAGAAAGAAACGTTGATGTGTATGTAAAAAATTTAAGTCAAGGAATACTGGATTTCATCGTAAAACCTAAAACTTCTAGAAGTTCAAGAGAAGAGCTCTTAAATATGACACAAAAGGCACAGTCTACCACAGGAAAGACGCTGATAACTGGACTCCATGAACGAGGAACTGCTTTTTTTTTTTTTTTTTTTTTATTAACTCGGCTAACAGGAAGAATAAAGTAGAGACTGGAAGGACACATTTATAAATCACTTATCTAATGAAGTTCTAGCTGTCCAGATTGCAGATATAGGTTTCTAGCACCAGTAGTAAGAAAACACACAACCCAAGGAGAAGCGGGTAAATGATTTCAACAGAAAAGTTACCAAAAAAAAGTTACAGGGCGAATTATCACCCAAAAAGATGCTCTGTGCTATCTGGCATCAGAGGCCATTTGGCACAGTAAAACTACCCCTTGAAGCACCATGGCTCACCCACAAGATGGCTAAGGCTGGTTTACAGATGACCATAAGATGGTTAAGGTGCTTGCATCTTCTGAAGATGAGTCTGGGAGGGGCTGAACTCACACACTGAAGGTGGGGACCACAGCTTGGAAAGGGTTTTGGCCTTTCCCGGGAACTAACACAAACATCTGCCCTCCTATCCCACTCCTCTGTATAGGACCCAGATGTCTGGACGGAGCCTTGCGGGTAACTCTTCGTAGTAGTTCTATATGCAATAGCCCAGACCTGCCCACAGCTCCGGTGTTCCGTGCAAGATGCACGGAGACAGAAACAGCAGCATGTCAGGCAGTACACAGCAAAGACTGAAGTATAGATATGTGTCATGAAGCAGAGGCATCACAAAGGGATCCCACAGAGAGAGGAGGCCTGTTTAGAAAGAACCATGTCATTTAGAGGAAGTTCCAGGAAACACAGACTAGCCCACAATGGTAGAAAGGATACCAGAAGTTACGCGGTGAGGAGGAAGGAAGGTATTGGAGGGGGCACCACGCTGGCTTTGTTGGGTGTGGTCATTAACTTGATTCTAATGATGGCAAGAGAGAGAGAGAGAGAGAGAGAGAGAGAGAGAGAGAGAGAGAGAGAGAGAGAGAGATCTTCCTAGAAAGCAGCACTCACCTGTGATGACAGAGCCCTCGGAGCCTGGACAGCTTCCTAAGTACTGGTAGTCCGCGAAACTGAAGCTCCCAGAGCTCTCCTCGCCGATGGACTGAGAAATCTCTTGAATGTTTCCCATTTCTTGTAAGAATTCTTCAGATAAGGGACTTTCCAGGTCATCTGCCTCGAGTGGGGAGAGAGGACAGACGGGGCTCTCTGTGTCCACCATGTTGGATGGATGTGGCCAGGCAGGCCACAGAGCGCTAATCTGTGGGAGGAAGACAGCCATTCACTTTCTGTTCCGAATTGAAAACATCACTGTCTAAGTTCAAATCTCAGCAGTGGCAGCCTTGCCTCTCTACCCGGGACTCCCGAAAGCACAGTAATTAGACTCTCCAAACAGGGTCTAGAGAGATGACTCAGCAGTTGGGAGCACTTGCTGCTCTTGCAGAGGACCTGGGTTCAATTCCCAACACCTATGTGGCAGCTCACAAACACCTGTAACTCCAGTTCCAGGGGATCTTCTGACCTCTGTGGGCATTCACATTTTTTTTTTTTTGGTACACACGTATAGATCCAGGATAAATGTTCATACAACACACAAAATAAATACATATTTTTAAATTTCTAAACAATAAAACACAGCAGGTGCCAAACTGCCATGCAGTTGACAACCCTCCATTGCTTACTGTCTGTCCAGTCCACTGAGCTCAGCTTCCCTGCCATGGACAAGAGCAAAGTCCACGTTCCCTAGAACAGGCCTTCTAATGGGGACACAGGTGGGGGCCAACTGAACGGGATGTCTGCTGGGGGTGAGACGATACAGCAAGAGCAGATGGGGAACAGATGCCTCACTTGGGGAAGCCCCAGAAGAGGGGGCTCCGTCCTGGAGAAGAATGTTCCAGCAAAAAAGAACACCGAGTGCCGGTGCATGCCAGCACATTCTAGGATCAGCAGGGAGGCCACTGGGCCTGGCTGAGGGACACCAAGGGGGGAGGGAATAAGCAGCCAGTGCTCTTCCTATACACATGAAGGCCAGGGTAGAGTAGATGATTCTAGAAAAAAAAAATGACAGAGCAACAAATGCTTTGTGGAGTTTTAAAGACATCTAAGTAGGTAAGTCCCAGGCCACACCAACCTCCATTTACCTGCAAGCAAAATAACAGCAAACAAACAAAAACAAACAACAGCACAAACAAAAACCAAAAACAAACAAAAAACCAAAACCAAACCAAACCAAAACAACCCCTCCCCAAAAAACCAAAACAGACTACATATAAGTAAGAACACTCTTTCTCCATGTTCTTAAATGACTTCTTATTCTCTCTAGCCCAAAGCCCAATCCCCTTAGCACGTCAGTTCAGCCCTTAATGGGAAGAGTTTTATCTCTTCACACTCTTTCACACTAGGCCTCTTGGAAGGCTCACCTCTGCAGCTCTGCCTAAACTGTCTCACAGCTGCCTTCATTGGGCCCTGACTCAGCCTCCTTCCCCTAAGCCTGATAGAGTCACCAACCACCCAGCCACACTGACTAGATGATGTTTAGCTCCCTGAACTGTAGTCACAGAGAAGGCCAGAGCTACTGCGTGCTGGGGGAGGGGGGGGGCAGGAGGAAGGGCAGCTGTGGGTTCCAAGTGTTGCAGCTCCTGTTGCGCTGTGACCATAGATAGCCAGCATTTCCCAAAGCACTGAGTGAACACACATGAACTGACATTGCCACGTTCCCCATTTGCCAAGAGTCAACAAACTTTTTAATCACAGAGGAAGAGAGATGTTTTGGCTTCCTCAAGAAATGAGTGGTGCGTGCCTTTAATCCCAGCACTTGGGAGGCAGAGGCAGAGGTAGGCAGATTTCTGAGTTCAAGGCCAGTCTGGTCTACAGAGTGAGTTCCAGGACAGCCAGGGCTACAAAGAGACACCCTGTCTTGAAAAAAACCAAAATAAATAATTAGATAGATAGATAGATAGATAGATAGATAGATAGATAGATAGACAGACAGACAGACAGACAGATAAAAGAAATGAAAAGTTGGTACAATTGCCTATTTCTGTGAGATTCACCTCTGGAGCTTGGAATCCTGACAGTTTGTCATGGGTGCTCATGACCCATAGGGAGAAACTGTAAGAGATCACTACACACAGGGAGACAAAATCATCCTGGGAGTGAGGAGATGCCTCAGTGGGTAAAGAGCTTGCTGTGAGGGTTCCAGGACCTGGGTTCAAATCCCATCACTGACACACACACACACACACACACACACAGAGGCATGGCAGTGTGCATCTACAATCCCAGCGCTGAGTAGGTGGAGGCAGAAGGATTTCTAGGACTGGCTGGTCAGCCAACCTAGCTGAAGCCAAGTTCATGAGACTCTATCTCAAAGAGTAAAGTTGAAAATAATTGAGGAAGGCAGCTCACACTGACCTATACAAGCATGTGTAAAGGCACATGTGTCACGCATGTACAGGCACACGTGTACAGGCACATGCATGCACACACCCGCACCCACCCCTACAAAATCACTGACCTTTGTAGGATAGACAGTGATGTGTTTATGTTATGTTACACCACAAACCTGTGCCTACTTTATTACTTGGCACGGCTGTTGGCGCTGGGGATGGAGCCCAGGGCCTCATGCACACCCAGCCCATCTGCACACTTAATTCTGCATTATGCACAAAGGACTCGCTCTTTAATTAGCAAGCCAGATAGCGGAGTGATAAGCATTACATAAGTTATTTTCACCATGAACAAAAAGTTCAAAAGCGGCAATCGTGATATCAGCCATAAAGTTCATCCCTATAAAAAAGGCCACTGCTGGGCAGTCTGTGCTGGAGGTGGAAGGGTGGGGCGGCCTTCTTCTTCTTCTTCTTTTTTTTTTTTTTGACACTGCCTCCGACAGCAGCCTTTATTCCTACAAACCAGGGGCACTGGTCTTCTTGCCATGAGTTGGTCTTCTTGCCATGACTTTCAGGGAGCCCCAGTGTTTGGGAATCATGTCACTTGACTGGTTGCTCTTAAGGAATAACCAGGACTTGGGGAGAGAAACCCTGCTCTTGCCATGCACAAATGGGATGAGATAATACAGCTTCGCGAGGAGAGCAATCTCGGGTGAACTCTGGACGCAGGGCCTGGCACCGCACACACCGAGGAACACATCTGTCCTTCTTGATTCCAACCAGGGCAGATAAGAGCCTTTCCCTTTGAATGAGTCCCCCAGATAGATAACAGAGGTCACATGGGCACACCCCAACACACTGGCCCTGCAGTTCCTGTCAGGCCCTGGCATCCTTGCAGACTCTGAGAGAAAAAACATCCGGGGCAGTCATACCACTGTGTCCAAAATCCACAGTTCACCACCATTGCTGATTCATGGAGAAGAGCAGCCAGGTCAGCCAGTGACTGTGCCCAAGATATTCCAGAAGGGTAGGAGAATGAGGAAGAAACCCAACCTTAGCATTGCCCACATGGCTTGGGATAACTGAATTAAGTAACAGCAATATTCCCTTGGGAATTCAGAAGTCGACCATTTAAAAACTCTTAAGAGTGTTCAGTAAATAGGAAATGAAAGAAACCTACATGCAGTTTCGTGGTGGGAAAGGGTCAGAGCACACAGGGATTCGGGTGTCCACTGACAACCTTTCATGCTGAAGAACCTTGCATGCTGCCACTCTCTAGGGCATTGGATGAATTGGCTAATATGACTTGCTAATCATACAACGAGCATCTCCTGTATGAAGCCAAGAACAGTTCATTCTGCTCTAAGGTCCTCTACCCCTGGGTCCTAAATCTCTTAGGCCCTTATTTACATGTGGTCATGTAACTTTTTATGTCTGCCTTTCCCCATTAGATTGCATGCCTTGGTAGAGCAAGGGGCATATTTGCATGATTTTTTGCCAGCGTACTTCCAGAACAATCTCTACCACGGAGCAGGTGTTCAAAAGCAATTTCGACTCTTGTCACAGAACAAGCACTTGTGTTTGTGGGGCTCCGTGAGAGCTCACTGGGGCTCTGTAGGAGCAGCTACTGCAGGTATCACCCAGTCAGTGAAACCAGCACCCAGCATCCAAAGACAACATCTGTGCAGTGAGTACTCAGAACAGAAGTCAAGGGGAATTCTGCACTGGGTACGTGACCTGCAGTTTCCAGAGTGGAGTATAATTACAGGGTCTGAAAAAGTTTGTAAGAAGGAGAATAATAATAATAATAATAATAATAATAATAATAATAATAATCTCAACAGAATAGTAAACAGAGAAGTTCCCAGTCATGAACTGAGAGCTGTGGAGACAAGGGATGCCAGGTGTCAAGCCCTCAATGCAAAGCAAAGGACGTGGCCAGACAGGTCCAGTGCATTCCCTGGCGTTGGGGTGAAAACTGGTGCCCAGCAGACAGCAAACATGAAGAGACAGAGGAGCGGGAGGCCCGGCATTCTTGACTTTCCCCTTAGATCCACAAACACTTAGCTTTGGATATGTCCTGTGACCAAGTGTGCCACAGGACAGTCCAGAAGTTTCAACAACACCAGCCAGGTAGCTAGGTGTGATGAAACACACCTTTAATCCCAGCTCTTGGAAGGCAAAAGCAGGCAGATCTCTGGGAGTTTGAGACTAGCCTGGGCTACATAGCGAGTTCCAAGACAGCCAGAGTTGCATGGTCTCAAAAACAAAACAAAACAAAACCAACAGTGGCACTCGTGGAAACCTGACTACTTGGAAGACTGAGGCAGGAGGATTGTGAATTCCAGGCTAGCCTGGGCCACATAGAAAGACCTTTTTAAGGAAGAGAGGAAAGAAAAGGAAGAAGGGGAAGAAGAAGGGATGAAGGAAAGGGGAGAGAATGAAGGGGCTTCATCCTTTGGATGGAATAAAAGACTGGTGTTAGGGCATGGCTTCTGCTAGAGTGCACAGAGAAAGCCTGGCGGCTCAGCACCCCCATAACTATACAAAGAAAGAAAGAAAGAAAGAAAGAAAGAAAGAAAGAAAGAAAGAAAGAAAGAAAGAAAGAAAGAAAGAAAGAAAAGAGACACTAGGAAAGTTACTGTGGGCTGCCTCGGACCCATCGTCAAACCTCTGTATTATTAACAGAGGTTCTTGGATCCACAAGTCACTTCCTAGATATCTTCTAGAACTACTTATTGACCAGCACTGAGCAGGACACTTGAAGCAGCTACAGAAAACAGTTCCGTGCCTTCCATGAACAAATGATCGATAACATCGGTAACAAAAGCATCCAGACAGCCACCGACTCTGGCTTCCTGACTATGCCCTCTCTATTCCTTCTCTCATTTACTGTGTGCCACAGGACAGGACTCCTCAGCTCACTGCCTCCCAGAGCTCAACACTATAAACCTGGAGAAACCGGTTTAACCCTTCCACTGCTAGAGGAAGTCTGATTAGGTGTAAGGGAGTGGTCGAAGAGGAAGTCTTACTGAAGGAGCAAGTTGCCAGCAGGCAGCTCCCAGACTCACAAATTCTAGTCTACAAAGGCAGGTTCTTTTACATAACAGAGTCATATTTACACGTCTTTGAGTTCAGCTAGGCAAAGGACCTAAAATAACATTTCTGAATAAACAAACTAACAGCCACAGAAGCCTCCCCTGTACCTTTACCTACGACCCAGGGGTCCAACAAAATGGGTTAATCATTACCAACCACACAGTGATCGACATGCCAATGGTCAGTGTAGAAAATGCCCACAAAACACCCAGGAAGCCCAAGGCCAAGGTCAGCACGTAGCAATGGTTAAAAAAAGGGAGGGAGGGGCTACTTTAACAAGTCAAGTCCAACACAGCTCCAATCATTTCCCCATCACCTGGTTCTTGCCCAACAACGCTGAAGGCATGACCTTGAAACCTTGTGATCACAAGAAATGGTTGGCATGAGAGGTAGGGCAGCACAAGACAGTGGCTTTGAGCCTCCACAGTCCAACTGTGACAGCACAAGATGAATGTTCCCAGTTCTTCTAAGGAACACGTCCCATGAAATTGCTTTCCACAAAGTCCCCACTGCATGATGGGGCTTATCACTTCCATTTGAAACCCAGCGTGCCTTTAAAATTTGGATGTAATCTTGCCTCTGTGAATAATGGTGTCAAAAAATGGTGAAAGAAAAAGCTACAAGCTTGAACACATTCTGTGCCTGTTGCAATCAGAGCTGGCCGAGCCCAGGAGTCTGTCACAAGGATCAAAAGTCAACTAACGAGGCATTTGTATTTGTCGACTGGAAGCTTCGATCCTGTACAGACAGAATGTACAAACATGGGGACGATGTTGTGATGTTTTGTAGCCAGATGACAGAAGCCACAGATCGATGGCCCTGCCACGTGTAAAACTGGCACAGGAGGCAGTTGGCACAAAAAATTCGATTCGTGAAGACAGCCATCTAAGGTCTCTCTCTCTCTCTCTCTCTCTCTCTCTCTCTCTCTCTCTCTCT
>NC_034606.1:50773678-50779497 GCF_900095145.1 Mus pahari | reverse complement strand
CACTTAACTCCCAGGCCAGTCTTTACTGACACTCTATGGGATTACAAAATAGAATAAAAATAACAATCCATTTTCTTTCCTCTCTCTCTCTCTCTCTCTCTCTCTCTCTCTCTCTCTCTCTCTCTCCCTAACCTAATGATGCTTTTGGAAGAGAGACCATGTTTTATGAATTCCGTGAGACACAAGAATCCACTCAAGCTAATGCTTTTGCTCAACACCAGAGACTACATACAGTCTTGAAGGATTCCATGGACTGAGGATCCATGCTTGTGCAGAAAGGAGGGACCAGGGAAAAGTGAACATTGACTAAGTGGACCCTAGCGTTAGGTCCTCAGTGAAAATGACTTGAATTTCCCTAGTACCACGGCAGGGTGAGGGTCATGGGTTCCACTGTCCCACTCAAGAGAGCAGCGTCATCTGTCCAACTAGTATGTAAGAGGCACGTGTCAGCAAACAGCTGGAGGATGCAGGGTGCTGTATGGGAACTGCGGCAGATCAGAGACCAGACATACCAGACATGAAGCCTAAAAGGTGACCAGAAACTCAACAGAAAACAGCAAAGGGCATCTCATTGAGAAGGGGAACAGCACACACACATGAATGACCCAAGATGCTACTGGGAAAAATAACCAACATGGCCACAGTTGTATCAGCTACAACTGGGTAACAAATAGCTCTAAACATAACAGTTCAAAAGCACCCGTACTGGCTAGTTTTGTGTCAACTTGACACAGGTTGGAGTTACCCCAGAGAAAGGGACTTCAGTTGGGGAAATGCCTCCAGGAGATCTAGCTGTAAGGCATTTTCTCAATTAGTGATCAAGGGAGGAAGGCCCCTTGTGGGTGGGACCATCTCTGGGCTGGTAGTCTTGGGTTCTATAAGAGAGCAGGCTGAGCAAGCCAGGGGAAGCAAGCCATGGCCTCTGCATCAGCTCCTGCTTCCTGACCTGCTTGAGTTCCAGTCCTGACTTCCTTTAGTGATCAACAGCAATGTGGAAGTGTAAGCTGAATAAACCCTTTCCTCCCCAACTTGCTTCTTGGTCATGATGTTTGTGCAGGAATAGAAACCCTGACTAAGACAGCACCACTACTTTGCTTTTAACTCTGAGTCAGAAAATAGAGCTGGGCAGGCTTTCTGCTGGTCACAAAGGCTCTGTCAATGAGCTGTAGCTCCTGGGAGTCTTACTCGTGCCTGGTAGGTTCAACATAGCCTCCATCACACACCCAGCAACGGATGCTCCTGATCGGTCCTTTCCCACCAGGTCTCCCATCCTCTTACTGGGACTGGACGCTGCCGGACTTCCTCAAGAGCGGCACCATCTTAAGAGGGTGAGGTTTGTTAGGGTTAGGTTAACTCTCTCTTCCAAATTATACAGACTGTGGAACAGTAACTCTAGATACCGAGAGTCACACGTGGATTGCCCCAGCAGCAGGGTGGAGATCTGCACTCATGGAACAATGGCAGGATGGACCCAAGTCCTCAAGAGACTGTCAGCCTGTCCTTCTACACCCGGAGGCTGCCTCAGAGAGCTGGGGAAGGAGGGGGTGAAGGAGGGTGCCAACATCTGAAGATGGCTGCATCAGGCATTTGGAGCTGAGCCTAGGACAGACAAGGACCCTGGCTTAGGTAACTGGCAGAAGCGGCGACACCCATGACACCCAGAATGTAAGCATGAGAACCCAAGTTTGAACCCTCAGAATCCATGTAAGGAGCAGCGCATGGTGACAGTGTCTGTGACATCAGTGCTGGGGAGTAGAAATGACAGGTTCACTGAGAGACTATCTCACAAACTACGGCAGAGAGGGGGGCGGGGAGTGAAGAAAGTTGAGCATGGACCTACAGTAGGTGAATTCTACCAAGAGCAGGAGAATTCTGAGAACAGAGCAGAGGGAAGCCCTCTGTTAATTCAAGAAAATTCCTCAGAGAAGGAAAGCCTCGAGTTCACTGGTACCGGGGTCCAACGGGGTCCTGACGGGGTGAGGACAGATATACAGTAAGGCCAGTTGCTGGAAAGTTCCATAGCATTCTGGGGACCAACTGATACTCCCCAGAAAGCAGCAGAGGTAAAGGACATCACTTGCAAGGGCTCACGTATGGGAAAGTTATTGAGTTTCTCAACAGCAACTACAGGAAGAGAGAAAAGGCATTAACACCATCAAAACGCCCATGAGAAATAACTTCTGGCTAATAACCACAGGTTCAGAAAGCCATCTGTGTGGTGAAAGTCGGGCAGAGCTCCTGTTCACCCTGTGCACCGTCTCCCCAAGGTTCTAGAATGCCTTCTTCGGCAATACTCGGTACCTACCTCTCTTTGGTGAATACGGTTTCCCCAGGCAGGACTTAACAGCACTTTTCCCCCAGATATCCCACTTGCGGTGGATCGCTAAGTTCCTATATCTTCATCTTTTTATAGTCCTTTCCTCCCATCATTTAGTAAGTAGTCACTATTAGGTATCTGTCAGACACAACACTGCCGTAAACCAGAGATGTGGCCGATTATATTGGTGGTGTGGGTGATGGCAGCATGGCTAACACTCCTGAGAGCTCATCATGGCCACGCCCTGAGTCATAAGTACCTAATATCTACCTGCTCCTGCCATCCTTGCCCAGCCCCGTGAGATAGCTGTTATTGCATTCAATTTACAGATAAGGACACTAAAGTACAGAGAGTCTCTCTCTGTAACATACCTAGGATCACAGCCCATGAACTATAGTAAACACGGCTGCCGACCTCTGCGCCTCATTCCCAGCCATGGCTCTCAAACGATGCTTAGTTTTTCCTTCCTGGTTGGTGTATCTCAAGAGTACAGAGGCTGGAGAGATGGTTCAGTTAGTAAATGTTAGCAGTGCAAGTACAAGAAACTGAGTTCGATCCCCAGAAACCACTTAAAGAGCTCTGTGTGGTGACGTGTCCTTGCCATTTTAGTACTGGGAAGGTAGAGATGATCGGATCCTCTGGGGCTTGCTGACTGGTTAGCCTAGCCAGATGGTGACCCCCGGGGCCAGTGGGAGAGTATGTCGCAAAGAAGCAAGATGTAGAGCAGCTGAGGAATGACCTCTGGCATATACGCACTCTCTCCTGTGTGTTAATATGTGTGTACACAACACAATGCACACACACAATAGTGCATGTTCAATCAAGTAGTATAGGGGGTGTGTGTGTGTGTGTGTGTGTGTGTGTGTGTGTGTGTGTGAGATGAGAACCAGGGTCTCACTATGTAGCCATGGCTAGCCTAGAACTTACTATGTAGTCCAAGCTGGCCTTGAACTCACAGAAATCCACCTGCTTCTGCCGCCTGAGTGCTGGGATTAAAGGTGTGTGCCACCACGCCTGGCTGAGTGCTATCAATTCTGTGTTGGTGTCTTTGATAAACTTTGGTGAAGACCTTGGGGGTTGCTCGAATGTTGGGGAGGGGCTTGTGCTGCTGAATGTTGTGTGATTATGGACATCGATTAGCCTGCTCACTTAGCAAATGGAGCCATTATAGGTGTCCCTACCTTCAGCCACTTGAGTCTGAGGCCTCCACCAAGGCCTCAGTTCAAGTCCACATTGATGTGCTATTTTTTTCCCCCTTTCATTGAGAAAGCAGCTTTAGTGGCTGGAGAGATGGGTAACCACAAACCACAGTGTGGCCATCTGTTCACCCACTGATGGACATCTGAGAAGTTTCCATACCCACTCCCTTTTTTTGAGACAGGGTTTCTCTGTGTAGTCCTGGCTGTCCTGGAACTCACTCTGTAGACCAGGCTGGCCTCTAACTCAGAAATCTGCCTGCTTAATGTTTTAAAAATATTTATCTATGTAGTAATGGATACCTGCATGTATGTGTGCATGCCTGGTATCTGTGGAATTCAGAAGAGGGTGTCAGATCTTCTGGAACTGGAGTTACAGGCAGTCATGGGCTGCATCAATAGGAAGTGAACCCAAGTCCTTGGCAAGCGCCATCTGCTGAGCCATCTCTCTGGCCCCTTGTTGAGCTTTTAAAGAAACCACTGACTTGTTTTCCAGTGTCTGCGTCATTTCCCTTTCCCATCAGCAATGTTACAGTGAGACTGTGGGGGCCCTGGGATGGGAGCATGATATTTAGGTACCAGGTGAGTGCTCTGTATGTATGCAGCATAATGCACACATATAGGGGTGTGTGTGTGTGTGTGTGTGTGTGTGTGTGTGTGTTATGAGCACCAGGGGTCTCACTAGGTAGCCATGCCGACAGCTTTTTCACAGATCATCCACTACACATATATCTGTTTGGTGTTCTGACCCTCAAATCTTCTGCCAATGTTAAAGCTTAGGTATTTTGGGTGATTTGATTTTGAGAGTTCTTTTTGTATAATAGATATAATACTTTACCAAGGACATGCTTTGGGTAGGATTCCTCCCACGCCACAACTTGGGTCTCCATTCTCCCGATACTATCTTTTGAAGAGCAAGTCTTGGTTCTGAATAAGGTGGTTACTTTCAAATCTATGAAGATTTTGCTAGTGCACAGTCATCGAGTTTTCCTCCTGTGATTTCCTCTAAAGCTATACCGCTTTAGACTCTGCATTGGAATTTACGATCTAGGTTCATATCTAATTTGGGTTACTTTAGGTTATCTGGTAGGAGGCGTAGACAGGTGTACACACGTAGCCAAGCACACAAACACAGTACTGTGTACTGAAAGGTTTCCCTTTCTCTACCTTTGTCAAGAAACAGGGTAATTTTGTTTTGTTTTGTTTTTGAAAAATTATAAACAAAAGTGGAATTTTCTAAAAACTCAAATGCTTTTTCTGGGGTTGCTGAGTTGATAATATGGGATCCCATATCCTGTTGATTTAGTGAGATTCATTTGTTTTCTTTTTTAAACTATCAAGTCATCTTTGCACCCTGAGATGACCTCCACTACTTATCATGGTCTTTTTGGTAGACTCTTGAATTCGCCTAAATTCATCTTAAAACTTTTAGTAGAATTTTGGATTCCTTGTTCACCAGGGACATCGATCTTTCCTTTTACTTGTTCATGACTCCTTTGTCTACTTTTATTACCAGATGAATTCTGGCTTCACGGAATGAACAAGGGCCTGTCTTCATCTCTTTGATTTTTCTAGGACTGTATACAGCCTGTATTATTTCTTCCTGAGACATTTGATCAAATTCTCCAGTGAGTCATGTGATCGAGGGCTACTCGGGTGATGTATTTCTTCTGGAAATGGGTTTTGAAAGGCCGTGGAGTACAAGTGATTTGTCCTTTCCACCTGTGCTGTTTATTGGTGTAGATGTGTTCCTAGTGCTCCTTTATTGCCTGTTTATGTCTGGAGAACTGGCAGTGGTGTCTTCTCTCATGACAAATGTTAGGGATTTGTTCCCCCACCGCCAATTAGCCAGGCTTTATTTACCACCTCAAAAAAAAAAAAAAGCCTAATTGTTCATTGATATTTTTTTCTCTTTCTTTCCATCTGATATTTTAACAACCCCTTTCCTCTCTGATCCCTCTTCTTTCCCCTGCTTTACATTAGATTTAATTTGTTTGCCTTTTTCTAGTTTCCTAGAAAGGTTATTGTTACTCTGTATGTTTGTGCATGTGTATATGCAAAAGAGCATGCACATGGAGGTCAGTGGTCAGGCCAGATGGTTTCCTCCATTGCTCTCCACCTCATTTTTTTTTAAAACAAATACGTTTAATTCTTTAAGGATTTCATATGCTGTATTTTGATCTTATCCATCCTAACTCCCCACCTTAACTCCAAATCCATCCCCACATCATTATTCCTGTAACTTCATGTGCCCACTCTCTCTCTGTCTCTGCCTCCCTCCTCTCTCCTCTCTCCCCTCCCCTCTC
>NC_034606.1:50746904-50773464 GCF_900095145.1 Mus pahari | reverse complement strand
GCCTCTGCCTCTGCCTCTGCCTCTGCCTCTGCCTCTGCCTCTGCCTCTGCCTCTGCCTCTGCCTCTGCCTCTGCCTCTGCCTCTGCCTCTGCCTCTCCTTCTCCCTCTCCCTGTAGAAGCCACTGGTTGTCTTTAGGTCATCAGCAAGGGCTGGGGGGCTCATAGACCCCTTCCCAGTCCTTGCTGGAGAGTTAGCTGGCTTGATCTCCACAGGCAACCACTGCTCCTGTGAGTTCATGAGTACAGTGGTCCTGTCGTCCGGAAGACACTGGTGTGATCCTCCCCACTGGCTGCGGTCCTCCCCAACCTCTGGCCTAACAAGCTTTCCACCCCTCCTCCCCCTCCTTCATGATGGTCCTTGAGCCAGCTTGTATTTTGAGGCTGGGTCTCTCACTGAATCGAGAGCTCACTGATTGATTGGCTAGACTGAATAGCTAACAAGGCCTAGAGACTGGCAGAGACAGGCTTGTTCTTGTCTCTCAAGCACTAGGAGCACAGGGCCTTGCTTCCGTGCCCAATTTTTTATGTGGATGTTGGGATCTGAACTCAGATCCTCACACTTGCATGGCAAATCCTTTCCCAGCTGACTCATTTCCCGATCCCTCTAGCCTAGTTTAAGGCCGCTAATTTGAGGGATTTTTTTTTTCTTTCTCTTTCCCCCTAATGTTAATCGTTAAGTGCTGCACATTTCTCCTTAAGCACCACTGTTGCACAGTCCCACAAGTTTGAAACATTGTTTTAAGTTTTCCTCTGGTCCAAACTCTTCATTATTTCCTGTGTGTTTCCTTACTGGTTTAGTTGGTCATCTAGTTTCCAAATGATTGATGGTTTCCCTGTGATGTTTATGCAACTGACTTCTAATTTAGTTCCATTGTCCCAGGAGAACTTACTTCACATGACTTGAATCTCTTTAAATTTATTGAGAGTTGTTGTATGACTCAAAATGGTGCTTATCAGCAAATTAGGCAATTAGACAAGTGTGTCAGATTGACAATGTGTGTCCTGTTGGTGGTGGTGAGGTATTTTACATATATGTAAGTCTTATCAGGTTGGTTGACAATATTGCTCAATGTACCTTATCTTTGCTGGCGTCTGTATTTGTCTTATGCATCTTATTGTGTACTTCTATATTGTGTATCTTATGTATTATTATTGTGTACTTAGATATTTCTCCTTACAATGATATTCTTTGGTTTGTGCGTTTTAAAGCTTTGTTATTAGAGTGGAAAAAAACTGTTAGGATAATTAACTCTTACCAATAAATCCTATATTATTTCCTAAGGGGGGGGGGAAACCTTTTTTTTTTCTGTTTGTCATAGTGACATGACACCATAGAGCCGCCTGAGAAGGGAGTCTCAGTTTAGGAATGCCCTAGATCAGATTGGCCTATGGACATGTCTGGAGACACAGGAGGGCCCAGCCCACTGTGGGCAATACCATTCCCTAGGCAGGTGGTCCTAGGCTGTATAAGAAAGCTAGCTAAGCATGAGCCTGCAAGTGACCCAGAAAGTGACATTCCCTTGATGGCCTTTTTGCTTCAATCTCCTGTTTGAGTTTCTGTCCTGACTTCCCTTAATGATGGAAGTTTAATCCAAATAAATCTTTTTCTCCCCTAAGCTGCTTTTGGTCATTGTGTTGGTCACAGCAACAGAAAAGGAACTAGAACCCTGGCTGCCTCTCTTTTGTTCCCCAGGGTCTCCAACTATGCACACACTAGATGCTTAAAAGTCAGACAGTACCACTGATGGCATTTTCATTGAAAATAAAAAAAGTCTTTTTCCTGTGTATTTCATTTTAAATGGCTCTCTTGACTATGCTCAACCTCACCAGTTTTCCTTCTGCAACGTCTAACCTGCCACCAACCCCACTCAGTGTGTTTTATATCTCAGCTCTCGCAGTCTCCATTAGAGAAGTTCAATTTTGTTATAATATCATCCATGTCTCCACTTGACTTTCTGAACCTTTGAAATTCAATCACAATGATTTTAATGCACCCGGCTGCTCAATCCAATATCCACGGCCATTCCTGCTACATTTCAAAGCATTGATTTTTACCTCATTATGAGGCCTCTCTTCCTGAGGCTTCCTATGCCTAGCAACCTTCAGTGAGATGCCTGGTTTGTGATCTCTTCTTGCTTGCTGTGGAAGAGCCTTGTGTCCCTTCTTGACCTTCCTTCTGGGATGCAGCTAAGTTACTTGGACAAATTCTGGTCCTTCTGTATCTTGTCCTTGAAATTTGCTAGCCAGGAGCACAGCCATATGTTGTGCCCGGTCCTTGCTCCCCACTACAGAGGAGGAATCTGTCCGGTTCCCCTTGAAGCATGAGGGTTCGCAGGTTGGCAGTGGGAGTTGTAGGCACAGTTTCTGGACCTCGCACGAGGGCCAGATGCCTGGCCCATTGGGAGTGCTGGACATTGTTTCCCTCTAACCCTCTCTGATTGGTTCTTTTTCTGGCCTCTCTTTTAGCTCTGTTCATAGACATGCACCCACACGTTTGTTGGCAGATGTCTGGGGGCCAGAGATCTTTCTCCTCCTACCATCTGCCTAGAGGGCTGTGAACACTCTCCCCCCTCCCCGAGGGCTGTGAACACTCTCCCCCCCTCCCTGAGGACTGTGAACACTGTCTCCCGCCCTCCCCGAGGGCTGTGAACACTCTCCCTCCCACCCCCAGGGCTGTGAACACTCTCCCCCCCCCTGAGGGCTGTGAACACTGTCTTTCCTCCCTCCCCCCAAGGGCTGTGAACACTGTCTCCCCCCTGCCCCCCCCAGGGCTGTGAACACTGTCTTCTCCTAGTTCTTCACCACTGAGTTTGCAGGTTCTGCCTCACTCTCTCCATTGCATGGCAGCCTGACCATCCTCAAGTCTGGGCCTCTATTCCCTCAGAACCACCCGAACTGTACCTGACTCCCTGCACTTCCAAAAGCAGAATCCACTTGGTCTGGACTTTCTGTTATCAACTGGCTGTTATCCCTTCATGACAAGGGGCCGGCCATTTTCACACATATAAAAATAAGTTGGCTTCAATAAGGCCATTTGGATTGGCACTTCCCAGTACTTTATAAATGCTCTTTTTAATTGTGCATGTGTTTATGTGTGTGTGTGTGTGCACATTTGGAGTCTAGAGCAGGATCCTGGTATATTGCTCTATCAATTCCCTCTTAATTTTTTGATAGTCTCTCACTGAACCAGAAGCTCACTATTTGAGCTAGGCTGGCTGGCTAGCATCCAGGATCCTCCTGTCTACACATCCAGTCTGGGGTCCCAGACATGCTCACACATACTCAGCTTCTAGCATGAATGCTCGCAACTGAACTCAGGTTCCTTTACTGCACAGCAAGTGTGCTTATATCTGCTAAGCCAGGTCTTCAGCCCCTTCAATGTTTTCTAAAATCCACATTCCCTTCTGATAAACAGAAACATCTCATATTCTTTAGTGCTGTTTACATAATTTCATAGTAAATTGACCATGATCTTTAAAGATCCTAGTATAGTCCTTGGGTAAACACCTGAGATTCCTGTTTAATTTAAAACAATATTTATGTGCATGAGTGTTTTGTTTGTATGTATGTATATGCACCACATGTATGCCTTATGTCCATGGAGTCTAGAAAAGGCTGATGTATCACCCAGAGCTGCATACTGTTGCGAGCCATCATGTGGGTGCTGAGAACCCCAACTCCAATCCACTGCAAGAGAGGCAGGTGCTTTTAATCACAGAGTCATCTCCCCAGCCCCTGGACATGAGGTTTTATATAGGTTTTTAGGTGTATACTTGATATCTTGATCTATAAGCCCCTGTGTACACACCTGAGAATCTGGTAGACATTACTTTCTGCGTATTCAAATCTTAAACCCCCACCTTTAAGCCTGTAGTTAGATTTCAATTTGAGTGTTAGAAAATATGATAACTATAAAATCATCAGATGACATATTATTGTCTATCCTGATGCAGATACAGTGTGATTAAGGAGTACTGTAAAATATTTCACCACCACCAAGAGAACATACATTACTTGTTAATGAATAAAACAGGAAAGGAAGAATATTACTAGGCTATCCTGGTGATTCTGTTTAAAAGCACGATACCAAGAGGATTAACTACTGCAAAGGGATTCGGGAACATGTGATGATCTTCTATGTGCACAAAGCAACAGGGCCTCCAAATATGTGAAGCCAAATCCGACAGAACTGAAAGAATAGGACAAGTCCAGCATCTTCCTCTTAGGGGCCAATAAAGTCGGTAGCACAGGAAGTCTGTTTGGTTATGGAATAATCAACTGGTTCTAATCAAAACAAGCAGAATACGCCACCTGTGGCAGATCCATAGCTCGATGGTCTGTGTCCCTCCAATAGCTCACATGCTGAAAATCTGACCCCCAAGGCAACAGTATAAGGAAATGGGTCCTTTGGAGGCTTTAGCTCAAGAGGATGGATGGTTAAAGAGCACTAGACAGGGCTCAGTGAGCCACTTCCTCCCTCCACCAGGTAAAGACTAAGCAAGGAGACTCTCTGCAACAGGAGACTTGATTCTGGGATTCCCAGGCTTTTAGTCCGTGAGAAATAATCACACTGTTTATATGTCTCAGCTCATGAAAACTTCTTTCTTTTTCCATTTCTCTATGTGTCCATTCACACAACACACATATACACACATATATACACATACACACATATGTATACATACATACACACACATATATATACACATACACACACATATATATACATAAACACACACATATATGCAATATACATAAACACACATACACACATATACACACATATATACATACATACACACATATACACACATATATGCACTTATACACATATATACACAGAGATATATGTACACACATATGTACACAGATATATAAATACAGACACACATATGCACACATATAAACATACATATATATATACACATACACACATACACATGTGTGTATACAGCTGTATGTGTGTGTGAGGGTGTGTATGGAGGCTGGAGGCTGACATAAGGACTTAGCTGCCATTTTGCCTTATTGATCTAGGTGGGCTCTCTCAAAGAGTTTACTGATATGTCTATTTTGGTTAGCCATTTCACTCTAGGAATCCCCTGTTTCCACAGAGTCTGGAATTACAAGAGGACCACAAGATCCACCTATCATACACTTGGGTTCTGCCAATCTAAACACTGGTCCCCAGAGCATAGAGCACATGCTTTAACACTGAATTCTCTCCCTGGCCCCGGCTTACTATAACTTTGTTACAAAAGCTCAACAGAACCAAGACATTATTCAAAAGGGCTATACTCCCATTTACCTCAAGAGCCTATAGGAAATTCACCGAGTCATGTGTCATACCCTGGGCCAGTAAGTAAACTTTAATACTTTTAAAATAATCAAAATCACAAGGAGTGTGTTTTCTAATAACAATGGAATCAGACTAGAAATGAACAAGGAAAACACAACATAAACATTTCTAAATGTTTGAAAATTCAGCTGCACACTTCAAAACAACCCACAAGAGGAAGTCGCAAAAACAGGTTTGGAATATATAGAAATAGAGGAAGACATGACATATCGAAATCACAACAGAACCATGAGAAGCTGCAGGAATAAGGCTGAGAGAAATTCCTAGCCCTAAAATACCCACACAGGGGACAGAGGAGAGAGGAGGGCACAGAGCAGTAATGTAAGGTTCTTCCTCAGGAAGCCAACAGAATAATAGCAAAGAAAATGCAAAGCGAGTGAAGGAAGGAAAGAATAAAACAGGAAGAGCAATCAATTAAGTTTAAAAAAATCAAGAAAATCAATGGAACAAAAAGTTGTATCCTCAGGGAAAACAATCGAGTTGACAAACCTCAGTTAGATTGGTACATTCAAGATACAGGCCACCAGTGTCAGAAAATAAAACCGGTGAGAAGAAATGGACAAATTCCCAAAAGTTATGGTCAGAACTTCACTGATAGCTTGATGGCCACAAAATTGAACTTGGGACTTAAAATATCCCAGCAAAGAAATTCCCTGCTTCAGCTGTGTTTATTGGAGGATTCTACAAAATATCTAAAACAGACTCCATACAATAATCTTATATAATCTCCTTTTTAAAAAAATGAAGTATTCCTGTCTCATTTCTGTTGCTATGATAAAGCACTATGGCCAAAACAGCTTGGGGGAGGAAAGATTTACTTTGCTTACACTTCCAGGTCATAGTTCATTGCTGAGGGAAGTCTAGGCAGGAGCTCAAGCAGAAACTTGAAGCAGAAACCACAAAATGCTGCTTGCGGTACACAGATCCATGCTAAGCTAGTTTTCTTATATAGTCAACCTGACTAGGGAATGGTGTTGCCCTTAGTGGACTATGCCCTCCTACATTAACTACCCATCAAGACAGTCCCCCTCAGACACAGACACAGACACAAGTCAACCTGATAAAGATAAGAGGGCCAAACCCATAAGATACAGGGGTCTTTGTTTTTGTTTTGAGCCCCATCCTCCAGGTAATTCTAGGCTTTGTTAAATCATCAGTTAATTCTAACTAGAACAAAAAGGAAACACATTTTCATGAAGCTAGTACCCATCAGAAATCCAGCAAAACCAGTGGAAAGAAGGAAAACTACAGATGTATTGTGCTCATGAGTTTCAACATAAAGTTCTTCAGCAAAATATTAACAAATCGAATCCAAAACTACATAAACAGTTAAAAAATAAAATAAGAAACAACCAACATGCCACAGTCATATGAGATGGATTTCAGGTATGCAATTTAACAATAGAAAATGCATTCCGCCATAACAATAGCTAAAGAAAAGACACTGGGCAGAATATGACAAAACCTCACTGAGTTCAGAACAGGGAAGATGAAGCCACCTCGAGAATGAACATCTCCCAAACCAACACTAAGATTAATGATGAGATGATGAGATTAATGAGAGTCTCTGGGCCATGGTCAGCAGCAAGGCCAAGGATGCCCAGTTATGCTTACTCAGCAGTGCTGGGGTTAAAACTGTTGCTGTAGGTCAAGGGGAGATGGGGGGAGGGTGGGGGGTGAGTGTAATACCAATGCATTGTAAGTACGTATGAAATTCTGGAGGAATAAATAAAATTATACTTAATAAATAAAGTTGAAGCCATGTTGAATGGAAATTTATGATTCCACATTATTGTTGTTGAGACAGAGTCTCAACTATGCAACCCTGCCAAATGACAGCAGTTAAATACAATGCTTCCTGTCCACACAATGGGGTATTTTGGCAAGAAAAGGAATGGGTATATGTTCCAGCAGACAAGTTTTCACAGAGACCAGACTGTGTCTGATTCCAGAAGAGGCCACTTAGGATGTAGATCAGTGGAGGAACTGGATGCCCGGAGACAACTGATGGATAGTGATTGCTCACTGTGTAAGAGTTACCACTGTGGTGAAATGACATCTTGTGAACCAGTGTGAATTGCATGTCAAAGAATCTTTAAATTAAAAAAAGAAAAAAAGGAGGGCTGGGGAGATGGCTCAGCAGCTAAGAGCCAGTACTGCTCTTGCAGCAGACCCACGCTCCCAGCAGCCACATTGAGCCTCTAACTCCAGTTTTAGGGTTAGGGTATATGATGCCCTATACTGCCCCTCACAGGTACTGCACACATGAAATGCACATAAATTCATGCAGGTGCGCACACGTGCATGCTCGCTCACATGTGCACACGCACATACACATACACCCTAAACATAAATAAATAAATACATCTTTTTAAAAAGTTGCAGAAACTGGCATATAATGTCCAAAGCATCTCTACCAATAAATAGTAACCCCAAGCTGGAAGCAGCCTAGATATATTTTTGTGGGGGAATAGCTTTGCACACTGTGGTCTACCCACAATGCAATACAGAATGCTACTCCACAGCAAACAGTAGGGATCTATTGAAGAGCCCAACAGTGAAGATGCCTCTCAAGGAATCACACAGAGTGAGAAGACCTATGCCAAGAGGTTGTAGCAGGTGTCAGGTCCGTGGTAAGTTCTTCCCCAGTGTAATTACCTACCATTTTTGTCATGTCTCTATGGGAAGGCATGAGAATACAGGTGTGTGTGTGTGTGTGTGTGTGTGTGTGTGTGTGTGTGTGTGCACCTGTGTATGATTGGAGGATGCATTATGGCCCTATCAACCAAGTACTATAAATTGCATACTTGCTATGAACGGTGGTGTTCTCCACATGATAGTACTTTCAGTAAATTTAAGAGGACACAACTCCTTAACTGATGATTCACACGATTCACACTCAGATCTTTTGAGGTAACTTAACCTTCTCCAGTACAGGGCCCAGTTTAGGGTTAGACACTGTATTTTGTTGCCGTCTCTCCCTGCATCTAAAATCTGCCCACGGCTTTCCTTTTCCAACTGTGTTGATGACACTTTTAAGGGATACCATTGGTCACTCTCACCTTTTAAACAGAACATAGAAACATCTTCAATACCTCTAGGGAGTACTTCTGAGAGGTGTCTGCACAGCTGGTCCTGCACATTGAGAATTTCTAGCCCAAGGTATCTTGTGTCTCACTCTCAAGCTGGGTTCTTAAATAGGCTCCAGGCCTCTCTCCATTTGCATGCCCTCGGCCTTGTCCCTCTGCCAGCTGGAAATGTGTACAAGGCTTTCCTGTTTAGAACGATCGGTCCCCAGAGCCACATAGCTTCCATTCTTATTCAGCACAACCAATAAAAGAAACTTGGGAGCGTAATTATTTTGTTCACCTCCAAGTAAGAGAGTGAAGGGCCACAGCATCCCCCGATGACACCAATTTGAATCTGTTTCAGGGATTTAAACACTTAGTAGACTTATGGAGACTCATAAGGCAGGTACCTCCTATCATAACTGGTTGAAGGGAAATAAAGACTTACATGGTTTAAAGTGGCACGGACACTAAGGGAACGGAAGGCAATACATTTTGGGGGGAAAATGGAATTTTCTGCTCTAAAGCTCATCAATAAAAATAAGAGTTAGGAAACATAAAAGACCGGGTATGGGGCAAGCACTCGCAATCTCATCGAGTGGGAGGCAGAGGTGGGAGGATCCTTGGGCCTAGCCTAATGGAATTAACAAGGTCCAGGTTCTGTGAGAGACTTGGTGTCAAAAACTAACATGGAAGAGAAGGAGAGGGAGGAACATTGACCTCTCACCTCTGCAGACATGTGCACACATGTCCATGTGTGTCCCCATACATGCATATACAAACATGTGTATAACATGCACATGAACACACACACACACCAACAAGAACCCACCATCAGTGAGACCTCAAGGGGACAGATGTGCTTCTGACCCAATGCAGGAGCAAGCTGAGCACTCTGACGCTTCTGCAGAATTCTATGCAGCCCCTCTACCAGCAAGAGGGCCGAACCGTCTGCTTTCCTTCAGTACTGTTTATTTTGAAAGGCTGTTCTGTCTTCCTTTGGCTTTCACCCAACCCCTCATCCCCATCCTGCTTGGTAGTGTCATCCCCACCCCTCCAGACTCTGGCCATAGCACTCCGTCTTCTGCGTACTGCAAGGTTCACATGCAGGGGGCAGTGTTCGCGGTCCTGAGCGTGAATCCTGATCATTTTATTCCTGCTGAGGACACCATGGCTCTCAACTACCCGTGTGTGTGCTGGCAGAGCTGGAACACCAGATCATGGCTTGGTCTCACCCATGCCTGGAAGCTTGCTAGGGCTTAGATCTAAGTCAAGGTCCCCTTGTCCCCACATGGTGCAGTGCCTTCCCACGTAGCCCTCTTGCTTGCCAGGGCTACAACCTGCTCGAGTTTTCAGTAATCACTCTTAGCCACCTTCAGCTCTGCCCTCAGCCCGACATGACTCTGAGGGGGCCTCTTTACAGTTGAATCAGAGCACATCCTAGCCCAGATCAGAAGTCCCATGCTGCTTACACGGAGTTCCAAACAGGCTTCATGACGGACACCATAGTGACCGGCCACCACCTCTCTCCTGGGACCTCACCTTGTCCTCTCTGGGGCATTCCTATAGTCCACTGCCTTGTTGCTCCTTACATGAGCCCAGCTGGTTGCCTGCACTGCCAGGATAATCCCTGATCCAGCCTGCTGTGCAGGTTCAAACCTGAGCTCAACCTCCCAGCATCAATCTTCTCCCCAGGCCATTCATGGCTGCCCCACAATGGTCCAGACCCTGCTGTCCCAAGGTAAGCTTGCTCTTTCCACTATACCTGTCCCCATTTTAGGTTACCAGGTCCACCTCAGTCAACATGCCTACCATCCCTCTCCCTCTCTATGAGAGACAGGGTTTTGTGTTTGGGACCCACTGATGAAACCCTGTGGCACAAAACGATGCCAGACACGGAGAACTCAATGAACCTTTGAATGCATTTTCTTTTTTTCATTTTTCCTTTGCAAACTCAATCGTCTGGCCAATGTAAGGCAGTCAGAACTTGCCAGACCCATCGCTTGCTTCTTTCCAGCCTCTCTGCTCCCCCCACCCCCATTTCTTTGACCTGAAACATCACTCACCTTTGCCCATTTGAGAGAACTCAAATACCCCTCCTTTCAAAATCCTTTCGATGACACCCCCAGATGGAAAAGCCACTCCTTGACTCCCTGACTCCCTGTAGCTTGGTTCTTATGTCCTGACTGATGACCTACCTAAGACCTACCCACATGAGTGGTGGCTGCTCACTAGGTGGACTTTGTACTTCGTCTGCCTCCTCTCTCTCTCTCTCTCTCTCTCTCTCTCTCTCTCTCTCTCTCTCATCGGTAGCTATGAAATGAATTTCATACTGGTGCTAATGTCTGAACACTGAATGCTCCCTGACAATGCTAAGCAGTGAGCCTATGGGAGGAGCCTGCCCACAGATAACAGCAGTGTTGGAAGTACAGGGCAGACTGCAAGGCAAAGCCTTTCTTAAAGAGACAGGAGGATTGTCACCTAAAGGAACAGGAGCAGCAGCTGCTGCTTAAGAAAAGTGTGAAGCTAGAGTGTGGTGCCCCACACCTTTAATCCCAGCACTTTGAGGGCAGAGGCAGGTGGATCTCCGTGAGTTTGAGGCTAGCCTGATCTATACCTCAAATTCAGGCCAGTCAGGGCTACAAAGTGAGTGAGACTCTGTCAGAAGGAAGGAAGGAAGGAAGGAAGGAAGGAAGGAAGGAAGGAAGGAAGGAAGGAAGGAAGGAAGGAAGACACAATAATCCTTTCTGCTATAAGATTCGTGATAGGTACTGTATTAAACCAGGGTTCTCTAAAAGAGCATAATTGAAAGAATGACTTTATTATCTATCTATCTATCTATCTATCTATCTATCTATCTATCTATCTATCTATCTATCATCATCATCTACCTATCTATCTTAAAGGGCTTACAGTCATGGTCTGAGTAGCCCAACAAGGCTGTCTCCTGATAGAAACACCAAGAATCTAGTTGTTCAGCCCATGAGACCAGGTGTCTCCATAGTACTAATCTGGTGGCAGAGTCCCAGGGAACTCCTAGAGAGCTGGTAATCCATCTATTTACTTTATGATATGTTTGCTTTTCTGTTACTGTGATAAACATTAAGGCCAAAAGCACCCTAAAAGAGAAAAAGGTTTGCCACTTCCAAGTCACACAATCCATCACAAGGGAAGTCAGGGCAGGAACTGAAGCAGAAACCACAGAGGACGGCTGCTTGCTGGCTCACTGTCTGGCTTGCTCAGCCAGCTTACTTCTATACACTAGGCCCATCTGCCTAGGGATGGTACCACCCACAGTGGGCTGGACCCTCCCACATCAGTCATTAACCAAGACAATCTCTCGGACATGCCCACAGTTAACTTGATCAAGGCAATTGTTCAATTAAGTTTCCCTCTTCCCAAGTGACTTTGGGTTGTGTTAGGTTGACAGTAAAAACTACCCAGGACAAACTATATTTAATTTCTTCCAAAAATATCAGTCAGGTTTCTTAGCAGGTGCCTTTCATGTCTCAAACTTATTCCTAGGTATATGATATATGCTTTTAGTTTTTAATACACTTACAATGTATTTCAACATGCTTTCCATATACTTCAGTTCTGGCCAGTTCCCCTGTTACTAAGGTGTCGCATTGAGAAGACAAATCTGTCACCTCACTGAGGAGTCGATATTGCCATATTTGGAGCCGAAGGCCCTAGTTACCATTGGAGATCACTCTTTGTAGGGCTGAATACATTTTGTGGCTTTTGACAGTCATGTTGGCTTGGCATCCACATTATGGTATAACACAGAGCCATCTCAACTGCCCTAAAAGTATCCCACGCATGCTCACTGACGTAATTCCTCCCTCTCTCCAGACCAGACCACCACTGTTTTTATTGGCTCCATACTCTTGGTCTTTCCTCTACATCCTGAAGTCATAATTATACAGAATACCACCATTTCAGGCTCACACATGTTGTAACATATGTGGTTGCAGTCTAAGGAATGGTACTGGCCACAGCGCTGTCGGAAGGGACTGTCCTTCTTCACTGATACCTGCAGGATATGAGGGAGATCCCGTGCACAGCCCCACAGACATTCATTCAGTCTGCTTGGTGCCTTCTGATCCAGCAAGAGAGTCAGGGACCCTCTCTACTGGGTGAAAGAGTCCCTTGCTTTCCCCAACAGGCTAAGGATGTGAGACACTGCCCGTCTGCTCTCTCCAGTCCATTTGAATGCAGCCCCTTTGCACATCTGCAGTCCTTTCCCCATTTTAAACTGGGCTGTCTTCACACTGGGCTATAAGAAGAGCTCTTTGTATCTTTCAGGGGTAGCGTTTTTCTTCATACCTGCTTTATGGTTTTATTTTTTTAACTCCAAGTCTGTGGTTTTACTTTTCCGAAGTGTCTTTTGATAAGCAAAAGTTGACAGCATATTCCCAGGATGGGTGAGTTTCATTTTTCTTGTCCTATTGCATTGTCTAATGTTCAAGACAACTACTTAACACATTTGTGGCTAGTTTTAAAGAGCTTTTTAGCCTTTTCTGTTAGGTGGGAGGTATTTCCCAGATCCTTTCTCAGACTGAGGAGAGTCTATCTGTATTTTTCTCTTTGGGATTTTGTCTGCTGCTTTTCCTGTATCACAGCTTTTGTCTTTATCCAGCTCACATTTTGAATTACAACTGGTCTTTCTCCTTCATTCCATCAGTTCTGTGAAATTCATAGATCTAAAATTTTCCTTATTTTTTCAAATATTTTCCAAATGTTTAATCAGTCAACTTGTATTCTTACCAGCTCCCTGACCATGTGGCTAAAACATGTTATATTTCTGCATACTAGTATATTTAATTTGCTAATACTCAAATATAATTTTACCTCTTTAATCTTCTTTTTGTTTGTTTGTTTGTTTTTTCCAAGACGGTATTTCTCTATGTAACTCTGGCTATCCTAGAACTTACTCTGTAGACCAGTCTAGCCTTGAACCTGGAGATATGTGTGCTTCTCTGAGTGCTGGGATTAAAAGTGTGTGCCACCACGCCCCTCAGATTTTTTAAAAAAATGTTTTTTAAAATTTATGTTTATGTGTACAGTGTTTTGCCTGCTTGTACCACCACACAAATACCATATGCACAGGCCAGAAGAGGGCATCAGGTCATTGAGAACTGGAGTTAAAGATGGTTGTGAGCCACCATGTGGGAGAACCTGGGTCTTGTGGAAGAACAGTCAGTGTCCATAACCACCTTTCCAGCCCCACTCTTCCTCTTCTTCCTCCTCCTCCTCCTCCTCCTCCTCCTCCTCCTCCTCCTCCTCCTCCTCCTCCTCCTCCTCCTCCTCTTTTTTGGTTTTTTTGAGACAGGGTTTTTCTGTGTAGCCCTGGCTGTCCTGGAACCCACTCTGTAGACCAGGCTGGCCTCAAACTCAGAAATCCACCTGCCTCTGTCTCCCAAGTGCTGGGATTAAAGGTGTGCACCACCATTGCCCGGCCAGCCCTACTCTTCTTTTGTTAAGAACCTGGTAACTGGAGGTGTGAAGTGACGTCTTCTCTCACTGGTTGAGTATCTTTTTCTGTATCACATAAACTGTCAGTCTAGATTCCCATGCCACCCATGCCACCCATGCCACCCATGCGTTATCCTTGCATTCCCCCTCTACTCGTTCCCAACTTCATGTGTGTGTGTGTGTGTGTGTGTGTGTGCATGTGGGTTCATGTGTGTGCATGCGTGTATATATATGTATGATTTTGCATGTGTGTGGGTCCACGTGTGTGCCTGCATGCATGTGCGTGGGTCCATATGTGTGCATTATATGTGGAAGCCTGACACTGCGGTTGACTATCATCCTCAATTGCTTCTCTGCCTTTACATTGAGGCAGGGCCTCTCATTCGAACCCAGAGCTCACCAATATGGCTAGTGTCACTAGCTAGCTCGATCTCCACTTCTAGCATGACCGCTGGGCTGCCACTCACACCAGGCATTTATGTGGGCTCAGGGGCCAGTGCTCCAGCCTTACAGGTCAAGGACTTTAACCACTGGACATCTCCTCAGCCCCTACCCTTTGCTCTTTTGAGGTGGTGAATAGCATCACGAATCCCTTTAACGCACGGAAGCTGTTTCCTCTGACTTCCCACGACAGTCACTTTCTCAGTGTGTGTGAGAAAAGGACCTCAACACATCTCCAGCAGTGGCTGGCTGTTCTCCCACAGTTCCTTCCATGGTCCCCTCTGACGTCACTACTGGCTCCTCTCTTCTCATTCGGTGGCACGTGCATCTCCCTGGGACTGCTCCTCTACTGTTTATTATATTTTAGTTAGAATACTGGACTTCATTGCCACATTTCACCCGTATATAATTATTCCTCCAGAGTTCTCTCACCACACTCCTCACCCCACCCCACGCACTTGCCTCCCACCCCCAAATGCTCCTTCCTCCCGTCCACGTCATGTGTGTGCTTAGATCCTGACTCCTCTTGTGAGGGGAAATATGGGATATTTGGGGCCTGTCTAGCCCTCCCATTAATTTCTCTTGCCCCTCTCCACTCTCTTTCAACCCCATCCTTTCCCGTGGAGCCCCTCCCGACTTCCATATCATATATGTTTTTAAATATAGACCCTTCATAAGAGAAAGCATGTGACATCTGCCTTCCCAGGTCCCATTTCACTTGCACAATCATTTGTTGTTGTTGTTTTTGTTGTTGTTGTTTTGCTTTTTTTTTTTTTTTTTTTTTTTTTTTTTTTTTTTTGAGACAGGATTTCCCTTTGTAGCCCTGGCTGTCCTGGAACTCGCTATGTAGACCAGGCTGGCCTCGAACTCATGCAGATCTTCCTGCCTCTCCCTCCCAAATGCTGGGATTAAAGGTGTGCACTGCGGCCACCATCATCACCAGGATCACACAATGTTTTTTAGGTCCATACATTTTTCTGACAAATGGCAAGATCCCACTCCTCTTTGTGACTAAACAAAACGCCTTTGCCTGCATGCCTCCTATTTCTTTATCCGCTCATCTGCCGAGGGGCCTCTAGGGTTGGGCTGTCCAAGTGCCTCTGAGCTATACTGCCTGAGAGTCCTTCGGGTGTTTAGCTGGACCATGCATGCATGTACACACACACACACACACACACACACACACACACACACACACACACCCGCACGCACACAGCAGTTCTATTTTTAGCTTTGGAGACGCCTCCAGACTGGTTCCCTTGATGATTGCTGCAGTCTACCCTTCCACTAACAGTGTGCGACTTGCTCTTGCCTTACAACCTCGCCAGCACTTAATGTTGTTTGTTTTCTTCCTGAAGCCATTCTGACTGACCAGGCTGAGGCAGAAACTTGATGCAAGTCTGATTAACATTTCCCTGATGGCTAAGGGTGGTGGACAGGTTTTGCATGTTTGTGCCTAGTTCCTCTTTTTCTTTTCTGGTTTTATGAAGCACATCATGTACATTTATCAATGGGCCCTGAGGAGACCTTGAAGCTACATGTTTGCTGACTGTGCATGATCTCAAGGTGAGCAGCTCAGATCCAATCACAGAGTGACAGACAGACAGACACCAGCATACTCTCTCCTTCCTTACTCTTCAGGGGCCAGAAGCTATAACATTCCCCACTTTCTCCTTCCCCTTCTCACCACTGCCTTTCCTATTCATTCACACACTAAGAAGACAGCACACTAGCTCTCCCCTTACACCAGCCTCATGCAGGGAAGGGGCAGCTGCCACACTAAGCCATAATAGCAACCCTGAACATCTCACCCCTGTCCCTAACAAGGCTGCTGTGACCCGCAACCACATCAGCTTCTGACCCTCGGCATGACCAGTCACAGCCTCTCTCCTTGGCCATTGCTAGCTCCCCCTGCCAGGTCCACAGTTAAGGATGAACCTCAAAGTTCTACACCTTCCCTAGGGCAGGTCAGCTGCCCTCACATTGTGGGCATGGAGGCAGAAGCCATGAGGGGCCATGGGATGGTAGCTCCAGAGCTCTCTGTATCCTGAACCCAGACTTTTTCATCTTGTTCTCTCCCATGGCAGAGGGTTCTGCAGTGAGCTTGGTGTGTGTGTGTGTGTGTGTGTGTGTGTGTGTGTGTGTGTGTGTGTGTGTTGTGTGTGTGTGTGTGTGTTGTAATCAGTTTGGCCTGTGTTCCTCGAAGAAGTGTTCAATATCAACTCACTATACCTTAGAGATGGATGTTATTTACAAATGAGTCACCAATCATAAGGTTAAAGCAAGTTCACAGTGGTGGAGGTTAGGCCTAAGGCAAAGCGACCGACATCTTCATCAAAGAGGGGGACCACGGGTCCAGGGAGATGGCTCAGCAGTAGACAGGCCAGTTGTGCAAACCTGACGACTCAAGTGTTATCCTTAAAACCACATAAAAAACAATGGGTCTGCTGTTAATACCAGCACTCCTATGGTGAAGGAGGTAGACAAGAGAACCTGGAAAGCTCTCAGGCCAGCTAGCTTGGAGTATACACTTTACAGGCACCAACAAAGGGGACCCCCACCTCCACAAAGTGGAAGGCCAGAACAGACTCCCCCAAAGTTGCCCTCTGACCTCCACATGTGCACCCTTGCACACATGACTGTGCACAGACATACATGTATACACACGTACACACTAAATAACATTAAAGCAGGAAGGTGGCCACAGACTGAAGATGGACGCTTTCTGAAGCAAAAGGAAGGCACAGCAGGGCCGCCCTGGCGGGCTACGGAGCAGAAGGGCCGCAGCCATCATGGATGCTAGAGGAACAAGGGCCGGCACATGCATGCAGCCCTGCCGGCTGATTCGGACGTCTACCTCCTATTCTCGGGGCCCGCAGCTTGTGGCCCTTAGTTCTGGTACCTCAGAAGAACTGTACTACAGAGACTAAGGTGGCGGCCATCCCGAGTCTTAGAGTGGGCCCTGAGGGAGAACTCTAACTCCTGCCAGCTGGAATCTGAGATGCTGCAGAAGATGCGACTGAGGTGAAGGCAGAGGAGTGCCAGGGACTGGCAGTGTGGGAGAGAGGAGTGGAGAGGATGGTGTCAACAGCAGAGGAGGAGCCACTACAATTGGATCAAACCTTAGCTGACATCTAGCAACAAGAAAGGGATCTGGTAGGTTTCTCAACAAGAAAGGGATCTGGTAGGTTTCTCAACCCCCGAAGAACTGTAGACTGAGGATAGATGAATTTCACTCCGTGTAAATGACATACAGTCATCTTAATGGCCTGTTTGTAAAAGAAACCCTAACCCCCTCAGATCCACCTCACTGCCTGGGCTCCCATGCATAAGAGCTGGCATCCAGGGTGCCCTGTCCAGAAACATCCGTGACCAGCCCTACTCCCATCTGATCTAATGGGCTCACGACCGCCCAGATACAATATAGATCTCCTCCCCATGCCTCAAACCCACCATGCAAATCAAGGAGTAGCCTAGGCTCACACCCATTTTAGATTCTTCTAGCAAACAGGCCTGGGTGAGAGGCTTATATTTGTCTAAGAACAGTGTACGTCATGCAGGCCAATCAGGCTGAATGGCGTGGAGCCTGCTATAACCCACAGCCGGTCCTTACCCTCCCAGGCTCCATCTCCGGAAGCCACTGACCCGCTGGCCAGAGGAAGCCGGTCACTGCTCTGAGGCTGCTGGACCCATCCGAGGCAGGAAGGGGACAGGCAGGCATGGTGATTAAATGGCCAACGTTTCCTGAATATCGGTCATTAGATTCCTGATTAGAGTTAATAATCACCTAAGATTAGATCCCGCCAGCCGATGTGGGTCAAGAGGAGTTTAGCTCAGCGCATAATGCTTTGAGATCACGATGAAAGACCTGAAAGTGGGTTCTGCAGATTCATGACATTTTAGTGAGTCTACTTTTTCTTCAACTTGTTCTAGCTAAGGAAAATTCCAGATTCTAGGACAAATGTGCTCTGCGCTGCAGATTGGAGGCATTGTTAAGGCCTGGACAAGCATCCCTGGAGGGCCACTGGACCCTCTCTGCAGTGTCCTTCCACACCACAGGTCAGGCTTCCTTACCCACCTGCCCCTCCTGGTTGCCCGGATGAGGGACTGCAAAAGTGAAGCCGTGGAAGGGCAGGGAGATCCCTGGGGCTCCTCACTGCTTGCTCCACACTCAGGGCAGAGTCTGGCACCCACTGGATGCAATAAATAGCTGTTGAATAAATAAATGAGCCTAGGAACAAGTGACTGCTGGACTCCCAGGGAGGGGGAATGAGTAGAAGCAGAGATTCAAGTCGTCTCTGAGTATGGGCAAGAATCCTGTATGGGGGGGGGGGGGGGAGAAGCTCAGCAATAATGTGCCTGCTGCACAGGCACAAGGACTGGTCCTGAGCAAGGATTCCCAGCTCCGGATACACAGACTATCTAGGCACAGAGGCACGAGTCTGCACCCCCAGCGGGGGCAGGGATAGAAGCACGTTGGTAAGTCAACCTCACCAAGTCAATAAGCTCTAGATTCCGAGAGAGAGCCTGTCTCTAAAAAGTAAGGCAGAAAAGGCTAGAGAGGAGGCTCAGCAGTTTCCCCGAACCCACACCGGGGAAGCTTGCGACTGCCCCAAACTCCAGCTCCAGGGAATCCAGTACCTCTGGCCTCTAGGTGTTCCTACATATGGATCACTCACACGTGTGTGCGTGCACACACACACACGTGCATACACACAAGCATACACATGCGCACACATACATGCATGCACACACACATGCACACACATGTACACAGATTTAAAACAAAATAAATCTTTTTTATGAAAGGAAGTAAGTTGGCAATCAATCATGGAAGATACTAGGCACTGACTTCTGGCTTCCACATGTGTGTACATGCACACACACACACACACACACACACACTTACACACACAGAAAGACAAGTATATACCACACACAGGCATTGACCTCTGGCTTCCACGTACACACACACACACACACACACACACACACACACACACACATACACCACACTCATACTTGTACCCAATTTCAATCATGAAGACTTCAGGAAGGAAGTAGCATTGGATACAGCCTTGAAGACATCTCAGACAGATAGAGTGCACCAGTTGCTCCCGAGCTGAGTGGAGCATGGGTAAGAAGTATATGGCTTCTTGCAGCTATAGTGGTCTTGGGGAGAGCCACTATCTTCAGCTTACATGGAGACAGACATACCACACACACAGGCACACACATATACACATATGCACTACATACCCATACATATGCACACACACGTGCACATACGAGTGCACTCACACAAACACCCACATGTGCATATGCACATTCATGCTTTGAGAGGAAGGCACTTGATACTCTGTCAGGAGGCTCAGGGAGAAAGTCTTCAACTAAGATCTGAAGGCAAGGGAAGACCTGGACGATCCACGTCTTTTTCATCTATGGAAGAAGCAAAGGGTAGGAAAAGAACCCTAAGATGCCAGCGTAGAAAATGTCAGTCCTGGGTAGTCGTGACTGTGTCTTTCTGGTCACCACTGAAACTCATGAGTGTCTGACGGGTAGTGGGAGAGAGATAAGGCAAGCCAGCAGGTACAGAGCTCCTACGGCCTGCCAGGCAGAACCGTCTGTGAAAAGCACTGGTATTCGTCCCATTGATGGACAAAGAAACTGAGGCACAGGCCAGGCGCAAGCTACTAAATGAAGCTTGTCCTGGCCCCAGATCAGCCCCACTGGGGGGCAGTAAGTGAGGGGGGGGTTGCCAGAATCAAGGAGAGGGGAGAGTGCAGGCTGGCTCAGGATAAGCCACACAGAGCTTGAGAGCCACAGCAAGGTCGCAGGGGAGGCTTGGATTTGGAGTTCTGAGGTGGATGGCAACGTTCAGGGGTCTGGCAAGAGATGGGGGGGGACTGGCTGGGTCCGGGGGACTAGCCCTGAGAATTCTGAAACTCACAAAGCCCGTGTGATGGGGCCTTTCGGTAATTTACCTTCAAGTGTCTAAATAAGATGCTCTCAGAAAAACTGGGGTGTGGATGTGTTCATCTTATGCCACAAAGCATATTACCATCTCTCCAGGTCTGGTTTTCAACCACTCCCTTACCTCTCTGAGGCTTCATTCTTAAAGAGTCTCTACCAAACCTCCTTCCACATGTGGGCAGGTAGTGTTTTAAAATACCCACCAGACGATGCTCTCTCCCATCAGGAAAGCCCCCTCTAAGTTCATTCATTTCTCCAGAGGTCACAATTCATTATAGGATTGTACTCTCTTCATCAAGGAAGTCCTGCCTGGAGTCTTCCTTTTGGCTCCTGTTTCTCCAAGTCTCTGCCTCTGTTGCTTTTGAGATTATCAGCTGCCCTTGAGCATGGTTAAATATTCACCTCCATTAGACTTCTGCCCTAGACACTAAAAGCTACTTTTATTAGATTCATCCAAGTAGAGAATAGGGCAGGGGAAAAGCTGATAATGTTTGGTCTGTAGAGTGAAAGAAAGCTGCCCCTGAATCACCTTTCCTTCTGAATCCTGCAAAGTCCCCTGCCTGCTGTCTATATACAAACCTGGGACCCTGCAAGGAGCCTTACTGCTCCCAGCAGGAAGCCATCCACCTGAGGCTTCCTCTGTCACCACTGCCACGCTCAGGGCTAAGAACTGCAACGGTGGCCTCCATTTACCAGTCTGGATGTACACTCCTGCCTCCTCTTTCGAGGTCCCATGTGGGTTACAGGTCCGGCGGCAAGGGTGGGTGCCCTTTGTCCACCACCTTGGGTTCACCCTCTCATTGTTCACCCCATCCTGCTTCTGAGCATCCCCACGTTTGACACAATGCCCTCGTACATCTAAAATCCTCTCTGTTTCAGCTAAATGCCCCAGACACTGCCAACCTTTCCACCCCACGCCCCTCCTTTGTTGTGGCTGTTTAGCCCAAGCTGTTGGAGAACTTGCAGCAATCCTCCTGCCTTAGATTCCCCAGTGCGGATTATAGGTGTGTGCTGCCATATGTGGCTTCGTCCCATGTTGATCACCCATACGTGAGCCCTCCCAACTCTGTCTTTCGAAGAGCATTGGCTCGGCGTAGGTTTAGACCCCCAGACCCCTTTATTTGCTGCCACTTCCTTCTCAAGCTTCCTTTCCTCCTGGGGTGTGTGCACCTACACATCTTTGCTCATCTGAACTCTTTTAAAAGTGACATTCCTCTGTCAAAACTCCACAAGGCAAGGCTTGTTTTTGTTTGTTTGTTTGTTTTTTGTTTTTTTAAACTTCAAAACAACAGCGATAGAATGTCTTTCCTGATGGAAAACACTTTGGACAAAGCATAATTTTTGGAGGAGAGATGATGGAGGCCACAATCTGAAATTTCAAGGACTTTAGGCTCCTGCTCGGGAAGCAGCAGGCTCATCTGGCTACATCTGCAGTATTTTTCAAAGTATGTGTATGTGGGGGGTGGGGGAGGCAATGATAATACTTGAGCAAAATGCTTCCATAAACAGTGAAGTTCAAGGGCACGGCTGCCACACACACTGTCAGGCTGATTCCCATGGTCAATAACTTTCACCTACTCAGACATGACTCCATTGCAGCCAAAGTTCAAAGTTCTTGGGACGGATTATTCTCTAAAGCACCACTCTTCTTATAATGTATAGAAAGTGAAGGGGTGGAGAGTAAGACCCTGCTTCGGTTATCAAACTATGCCATGGAGTCTGGACTGCATCAGGGCAGCTCGTGATTCTAGACATCGGAAGCAGGGCTCTTGTGTTGGCAAACCGCTAGACATCTGCATAGAAAATCGGCCTAGAAGACACAGCTTAAAAGCTCTTGCAATAAAACCCGTCTGCATTTAGTGTGGTGGGAACGGGGAAATGCCTGCTTTCGGGACACTGAGACGTGATTGCTGCTGCACGAATGAATCTTAGGTTTTTACAAGGCATCTTGTTTCATTGTGAATGTTCACAGAAAGCTGGCTGCTACTCTCTTGGTATGTTTCAGAATTGGGCACGTCCACCCATCCACCTCTCATTACTAGGTCTCTCCCTTGATGCTGGTTCCTTGTCACCTCGGAGTAGTTATCACAGAACCACAGACTTGTACAGTTACAGATGGCTGTCAAAAGCCCGAGGGCCTCTCACTCTGACCTTACACTGATCTTGAGTTGTTCACAAATTTTAATGACCTTTGGGACAATTAACTATTCTGCGCTCTACCCCTGACTCTCAGAATCCAGAATGATGTTTTTCCAAAGGCTTTCTTGTGTTCTCCAAGCAGGGAGAGTGAAGTAGGGAGATCCATTTAGAAAGGCACGCTCTTTCCAAATCTCTCAACATCCGGCAAAACAACATAAAAGCAGACTGATGGGTGCTAACCTGATTTCTCCAGCTTCTCCCAAGAATATACATCCCATACAAGACCCTTAGCCCATTAAATGCAAATACTTTAGGATTTTGGAGATGGCTTGGTAGTTAAAGCACTGGTTGCTCTTCCAGAGGACCTGAGTTCAATTCCCAGCATCATCCACATAGCAATGTACAACCATCTGTAACTCTAGTTCTGGAAGATTCAATGCCCTCTTCTGGCCTCCATGGGCACTAGGCATGCATGTAATGCACAAACATACATGTAGGCAAAGCGCTCCTACATTAAAATAACAACAACAATAACAACAACAACAACAATAATAGTACATGTTCTAACTCACAAAACTTTACACACATTTTTTTTTTTTTTGGCTTTTAGAGACAGGGTTTCTCTGTATAGCCCTGGCTGTCCTGTAGCTCACTCTGTAGACCAGGCTGGCCTCGAACTCAGAAATCCACCTGCCTCTGCCTCCCAAGTGCTGGGATTAAAGGCGTGCGCCACCACGCCCGGCTCACACATTTCTTTTTCAGGCACGTGTTTGGCATTTGAATCCATGGTCTTGAAATATATATATATAAAATTTTGTTTAAAGATATCCTCAAGTTTCCTAGTTTTAAAAAAGTCTATTATTTCATACAAACTAGCTCCCAAGTCTAGTGATAATTACAAACACACTGTTTTTTGTTTGTTTGTTTTTTAGTTTTTCAAGACAGGGTTTCTCTGTATAGCCTGTATAACTCTGGCTGTCCTGGAACTCACTTTGTAGACCAGGCTGGCCTGGAACTCAGAAATCCACCTGCCTCTGCCTCCTGAGTGCTGGGATTAAAGGCGTGCGCCACCACGCCCGGCTACAAACACACTGTTTTGATTGCAACCATCACACCTTAACCTGGCTGCCATGGTAACTACAAGAGGTGAACTGCCAACTGCGGAGATGCGCCCCATAGTGGAGATGAGGGTGCAGTATTTGCTGGTTCTGAGATGCCTGCCTTTGCAAATAAGTGCTCCCCCACATGAGGGTACATGGCAGTGAGTTCTTGCTGGTCTCAATTCTGCCAACCTTTTACATATTCGATGAGAATCTACAAGTTCCTACAAAACCCTACAGTGCTAGCAGATCAACAGTGAACAGATTCGAACCCGCCACCCCAACCACCTATGTCCCCATGCTGGGTCTCAGTAATCCAGTCTCCCGGAGCCATAGGGACAGGCAATGCCCAGACATGAGCTCCAGCTGCAGGAGGTTGCCTTTTAGTAGGTATCTTACGGTTTCTATTGCTGTCATGAAACACCATGGCCAAAAAGCAAGTTGGAGAGGAAAGGGTTTATTTGGCCATGGAGGGGTGCTGCTTACTGGCTTGCCTCACATGGCTTGCTCAGCCTGCTTTCTTATAGAACTCAGGACCACCAGCCCAGGGATGGCCCTACCCACAAGGGGCTGGGCCCTCCCCCATTGATCACTACTTAAGAAAATGTCTTACAGCTGGATCCCAAGGAAGCATTACCTCAACTGAGGCTCCTTTCTCTCCGATGACTCTAGTTTGTATCAAGTTGACACACAAAAATCAGCCTGTACGTACATTCCCCCAGCATGGTATGGTCTAATGGGTATCTGACCTTTTTTGACATTGCCCAGTTACATCATCTACATATGCACTAGGTCACACTCGTAGCTACCCTGGTAAGCACATGGCCTCCTGGCCATACATGGGACACCCTAGGGGGTGTATTGGAGTGAGAACACATGGTAAGACGTGTCTGTCACCACCAAGTCCTGGGGTCACATTCTAAGCTAACAGGGATCACTTGCGATAATCGTGGTGATCTTACCGATAGAGCCTTCTCCTTTACCTGCATTTCAAACTGAAATTTGATTATGGGAGGGTAGTAAGGGAGTCTCTCAAACTCTCTTGAGTGCTCAAAAAGCCTTGGCAGCAACAAATTGGCTTGGGGCAGGCGAGATAGGTCCCAGAGCCCAGGCTCCCCTGACAGCTACTAGGATGAGTTCAGTGTTCTCAGCCACTGCTCCTCAGCTCCACAACCCCTCAAAGGTGAGCTAAAAGTGATAAGTGTTGAGAAGCAGCAGTTTAAGGAGCTGGACAGAAGTCTGTGGCCTAGCAGGTGGTGGCTGAGAGGTGGCAGCTCGGGGGTGGGACCAAATGTCATCACAGAATGACATCACACCTTTCTTGCTGTATCCAGATGCTTCTCCAGTGTAAACTTTCCAAGCGTGCCTTCACCCTCTGCAGATCCCAAGCCGGCTCAGCTCCATTAGGAAGGCTCTGCCCAGGAGCAAGGGGCTTCACTGTGTAAAGTGCTCACACTTTTACTGGACACTGCAATCACCACCTCCTGATGCTCAGCCACCGAGGGCTGCAGAGGCAAAGCGTGCGTGTGTGTGTGTGTGTGTGTGTGTGTGTGTGTGTGTGTACTCATTCTTCAAATGAGTACATCCATACAAAAGTGTGGAAAGCTACATGCAGGAAGCCCGAGGCACATTCGAAACAGAAACGTTCTGGGGGGTGGGGGGAGAAGCAAGCTCTGCTAGCCTAGCACTTCTCTCAGGAAGCTCCTACTGAAAACCCAGTTGCAGCTGGGGACATACCTCAGCACAGCTCATGCTGTGAACTTCAAGTCCCGGGCTTGATGTTCAACAACCCAACCAAACGAGAAACCTCACAAAACCCCTCTGATCACCAAGTTGCAGAATTAAATTCTGAGCCCAATTTTCTCTAAGCACATGGCCTTAGACATTCTAGCTTGTTCGGTGCATTAAAGAGGCTAAAGCCACAGACACGGCAAATGTTTGTCCCACTCACAGAAATGATAGTTTATTAATTCATTCATTAATTAAGTTATTTATGAGACAGGGTCTCTCTAGGCAACCCTGGTTGGCCTGGAATTCACTATGTAGACCAGGCCCCTTGAACTCACAAAGATCCACCTGCCAGCACCTCCAGTGTGCTGGGATTAAAGGCGTGAGACACTATGTCAGTGAAACTATGTCTTTTAAAACAGTGCCTATCAAGCTGCCAAAATCAGATATAAAAACAGAGACCCTTTCCACCACCCAAAGTGGACGTTCAAGAGGCCACAACCTTAGCTGTAATGCCACAAAGTGACACCAAGCATCGGCCACCAAGAGCATCATCATCCCACACAGAGCCTGTGCGAGCAAACGGGGGGGGGGGGGAGAAGATTTGTCGTAGTTAAAATTTACTGATGATAAAGCAGAGACACATTTCAACTGATGTTTCAGTAAAATCTTCTCCAATGGTATTATAAAGACACAACTAATCATAACATTAAAAGGGGAGACAGGGGGTCCTTAGTCACAAAAGGATAAGACATCCATTCTCATGCACAGTTTCTTCATCTTTTAATCACCCTTAGGCTAGTTATAAATTTCTCTTTTTTGTTTGTTTGTTTGCTTTATTGTTATTATTGTTTGCTTAATTTTTTAAGAGAGGGTCTCACTGTGTAACACTGGCCAGTCCAAAACTCTGTGTGTAGACCAAGCTGGACTTGAACTCACAGAGAACCTCCTTCCTCTGCCTCCTGAGTGTAAGGATTAAAGGACTGTGTCACTGTGCCTGGCTATTGATTTGTTTTTGAGACCAGGTTCCATGTAGCCTGGCATAGCCTCAAATTTATCATATGCTTTTGTCTCTCCTGCCTCTGTCTCCCCAGTGCTGGGATTACAAGCATGGACCCCTGCACACCTGGTTTATGAGGGGCTGAGGATCAAACCAATGGCCTTGTGTACTCCAGGGAAGCACTCCTCCAACTGAACTACAGCCCTAGCCTTCAACTTACTTACTTTCTTTCTTTCTTTCTTTCTTTCTTTCTTTCTTTCTTTCTTTCTTTCTTTCT
>NC_034606.1:50739596-50746861 GCF_900095145.1 Mus pahari | reverse complement strand
TCTCTCTCTCTCTCTCTCTCTCTCTTTCTTTCTTTCTTTCTTTGTCTGTCTGTCTGTCTGTCTTCACCCCACTCCCCAGACAGGGTTTCTCTCTGTAGCCCTGGCTGTTGGGGAACTAACTCACTCTGTAGATCAGGCTGGCCTCGAACTCAGAGATACACCTGCCTCTGCCTCCCGAGTGCTGGGATTAAAGGTGTGTGCCACCACCATCTGGCTTCAAGTTTCTTATACTTCTAGTATGGAACTCAGTCTCATGAGCAAGTCCATGACTGTCTTGTTTATGGGTGACTTGGTAGCCCCCGCCCCAGGAAGCTATGCAATAAGCATGAATCAAACGAATGAGTTATATACTAACATATGTCTATACATGCATTGGCTAAATACTGTATCTAAACCTAGTGAGTTGTTAGACAGGCAGTTGAAGCAAAAAATACATTGTTTTTCACACTCACATGGAAATATTTTTCTCAACTTAATAGTTAATAAAACAAATTAGAAACATGCTTTCTCTTCCCTCATTCTCTTCCCACCCCTTACATATACCACACACATACACATAACATACACACCTAGACACACACACATTGATACATGCACATACATATAGTCATACACACATACTTTTTTAGAACTCTGTTTAGAGGCTTGACAAACATAAGTTAAAAAGAACTACTTCAGCTTTGAGCTTTACTTGGGAGCCTGAGGTGGGAATATAGAGAATTCAAGGCTAGCCTCTGCTACATAGCAAGTTCCGGGCTAGCATGGGCTACATAGGAAGCTCCTGCCCTCCTAACAAACAACGAGCCTGGCGTGTTTCCATGCATGTTTAAGAGGTTGGAAAAGGATACTTTGCTTTCTACTCTCAGTTCATGTCTCACCAGGCCCACTGGCTCTGGATTTTCATATGGTCACCAAGTCATATCCATCTGGCTGCCTCTTGGGGGCTGTCCCTGCCTGGCTAATGATGAAACTAACCGACTACTTCGTTGAATTGATATGAAGACAGCCAAGAGACGATCTTATGAGCCAGTTTATAAGCCAGTCAGTAACACCATTTCTAACGCAATACCACCTCTTTTTAAACTACTCCGACGCAGCCTGCCATAACGAAATGAGGTTCCCATGAAGCAAACACACTTTCTCAGAACTGAAACATGGACTACCCATTTACCTGGTTTCCCGAGCCCTGAAAAGACATTTACTATTCCACCACAAAATAACCACTACCCAAGCAAGCCCTGTTGCTGGACTGAAGTGCAACCAAAGACAGCGTTTACAATATTCCAATCTGGAAGCCGTCCATTAATCCTCTTTACCTGTGATGACAGCGTCTTGTTCCCGAACTTGACCGGCCACAAACGTCAGTTCACAGGGAAGGCAGGGCCTTGAACTTCAGTCTTGGCTGTAGAACGTTGAAGAAGGAACCGGTTACAATATGTTCTCTGGATCCTCCCCAACTCTCCACCACCTTGGGAAAGTCACTGTGACCCTGTTGCCTGCAACTACTAGTGTCCCAGGGTCGCCCAAGAAAGTTCTGTGCTCCTCCCCCAAGGAGAGGAGGGGCTTTTCTGGTTTCCTTAGAGGAAGGGAGTGGGTTGGGGTTGGGGGTCGGTGAGCACCCCAGTGGCAGAGTGCCCCCCAAAAGACATTATATACCACCGTGGATTTTGTTTAGAATCTTGCCATTCCTTTAAATTAAAAAAAAAAAAGTTTGGGAAAGAGGTGCAGTTATTTCAGACTAGTTGGAGTGGGTATTGGGGCAGAATTATCCTCCTGACTAGCACACAGGCACTCCTGGCTCCCTTTACCCATATCAGGCCAACCGCGCAGCCACTGCACAGAGGAGACTAAAGCTGGCCCCACACAGGACCCGCTGTGGCACTGGGCTCTGGAGGGCAGAGACATAGGGTAGCTTTGGCATCGTCTCTACCCTACTGCTGGGGCCTGCCCACATTGCCCCACTACGGTCAGGAGCAATGAGGAAACTGGTGTTCAAAGAGGGTCGGCTGCTGGTGACTCGAACCCACCGGCAGCATTTCTCAGGTCCCCAGCAAAGGCTAGGCTGTGACCCCAGAATCAGTCTGTCGGGGGGCCTCGAGTTACCTCTCCTCTAAGTTCCCCGAGGGTCTCAGGAAACGCCTCCCGGTGAGTTACGCCCAAATGCACCACGCCGTGGGAAAGGAGCACCCCGATGTCCCCGCCCGTGTGCCCTCCCCTCCAGGGGACAACCAGAGGACCCAGCGTCGCTCCAGTTCCAGGACTCCACGAACCCTCCAGCCCCCAAAACAGCTGCGAACACCAAAGTTCGGAGCCGGCGCACCGCGCTCGAGGGAACTCGAAGTGGCGGACAGTTCCGCGGGCCCTGAAAGTCGCACGCGTGTGCCCTTCCTAGCGAGTGCCCTCTCCAGTGGCTGTGGGTCTCCAGACCCGCGCCCCTGGTCCGCGCGCATGCGCCACAGAGCCCCTCCCCTCCCTGTCCACCCACCTCACTGTCCCGGGACAGGGGACGCCTGGCTCCCGCCCTCGCGCGTGCCCTCCAGCCCCTGGGCACCTGAGGCTGCACTCCGCCTGCGGGTCCGCAGGGCCAAGCGCGCCCGGGAGGAGGCGCCAGGAGGGGCGCAAGCGGCTGCCTCCGCCCCCGTCACCCCTGTCGTGGGACCGTAGCGTCCGGGGCCCCGGCCCGGCACCGCCTACGCGCGCCCGTGCCAGCCGCGCCCCCACGACACGCGCCGCCCCTCGGACGTCCCCTGCGGGGTCCCGCGAGGAGGTGACCGCCCCGGAAACCCCGCCCCCTAGGCCCGGGCCGCGGCTCAGGGCGAGACACACCCCCCGGACGGCAGCGTCTGATTGGCTGCTGCGGGGGAGGGCGGGGCCTAAGAGGCCCGGGGCAGCTCTCCTCGATGCCCATTTAGTGCCTCGGGGCCAGGGCATCCGTTGGTAAACTGAGGCCGGTTAGGTGAAGGGACTGCCCAAGGTCACCCGACGGGCGAGAACAGCCCAGTGGGAAGGGTGCGCCCCGGCGCGCCATCCCTCTTGCTCCTAGTCCCGCGCACCGGCAAGGACTGAAGTTCAAGGCTGCGGGTCTGGGTAGAGCTTTCCTCCAGGGTGCTCTCGCTGAGCTGGTCTAGATCGCCCAGCTCGTGCCCCGAGTCCCGGGAGTTCGTGAGGAAGCGGGCGGGCAGGCGGAATCTGGTCTTCAGAGCCCCAGGATGAGAAATGGGGAGAAAGGAAGAGCGAGCTGGGGCACGCGGCAACAGGTGGCCAAGGTGCCAGGGTGGGTGTGGCGGGCGGGGAAGGCAGAGGCTGAAGGGCATCAAGGACGGTCGCAGGGAGGCGCGGCCGCTCCGACCCTCCGTCTCTGCCCCGCCCCGGGCTGTGGTCCCTCTGCATACGCTTCAGGGGTTGAGGGGCTGACTGTGTCCAGCTCAGGCTCTGGGGCTCTGCCAACTGACAGCGCGCGGGGGGGGGGGGTGGAGGGCGGGGAGGAGGCTGTGACCGGAGCAGGCTGCGACCCGGAGCAGCCGCTTTGCTTGTGTAGCCCCTGGATCTCCAATCACGGAATGCACATGCCCCCCGGGGTGCCAACGCCTCAGGACGCCGCTCCTTTGGGAACGAAATGTGTGCTATGCCAGCCCTCCTGTCTGTCCTCACGCTGGGCCTGCCACTATGCTATTTGTGGCGATGAGCGCCCAGGAGAGCCTACTAGGGAAAGGAAACTTTCAGCGCACATCTCCTTCCCCTGGGAACTGGAGACCAGATCCTATAGGCACATTCAGGAACGTCTTTTAAACCCACCTTTACTGATCAGCCTCATACCTGTGGTGAACTCTGCCCCATCTGCCAGACACCCACAGAACATTCCCTACTTGCCTACTGGCAAGCTCGCCTTTTCTTGCACGCACTGGCCAGGAAATAGCTACTATTCGTATTATGCTTCGAAGCTTGCAAAAGTGAGACCCTGGAGATGGTTGGATGAGAAAAGGTGCTTGCTACCAATCCTGATGACCTGAATTCCAACCTGGGGACTCAAATGGTGGAAGGAAAGAACCAATTCCTGCAAGTTGTACTCTGACCTCCTCCACGTGCACACGAGCACACACGCACACACCAGCCACTCTGCCACATACAATTTTTAAAAAAAAAATAGAAAAATTAAAGGACCTTGCACAGTGACCTGTCTATATGATTTCCTGAAGGGCCCAGGGGATATTCAAAGACAACATTAGTCCATTTTCCTCCCCTGGCCTGTATATAACAGTGAGCGAGAATGGCCGGAGGCTGCTCACAGTAGCTGCATCCCCAAAGGACATCCACCCTAGGGTACCAGGTGGCTGTGATGGCCATTGTAGAAAGGGTGCTTGGTTGCCTGGTCTACAGCAGGTCCTGAGCTCCAAAGATCAGAGTCCACATGCAGGAGCGCTGCCTTCTTTTGCAGAGTGTTCTGCTGTTAACTCAATTCTACCAGACATTTGGAATAATCTGGAAAGAATGGTTCAGAATGAGAGGAGCCAGCAGAGTAACTGCTGAACACAGAGAAGATAGAAAAAAAATGACAGTTGGGATTCTTGGAGCTCCCAGGGTTTCAAGATGAGAAAATATGGGAGTTTTGTTTGTTTTTGTTTGTTTTGACTCTGTCCAGAGGAATCACTTTGGAACATGGACTTCCTTCCACCTAGACTCCCTTAGAGATCCTGAACATCTCCTCAAATGGCCCTCTGTCACCTGTAGAGGACAGTGAATTTTGTTTGATAGTCTGTATTCAGAGGAGAGATGCAAGGGCTTGTCCTATAACAGACCCCCCCCCAAAGAAGCTCCCTCAGAGGGTGCATGCCTGACTCTGGGAGACTTCTGCATCTTTTCTCTTTGTTTCATAGGGTGTTGAGGGGTTCTAGATACACATACAACAGAGATACCATCTGTGCAGGGCTAAGTAGACACCATTAATGTTCTTGTGTCCCCTAGTTGGCACATTAGTAACCACTGAGAATCATGGGCCATGTGCTTTAGTTCACCCTGGATGTCACCTGCAAATGTGTTGGTCTATCCTGGGATATAAGTGGCCCACGGGCTGCGGGTTAGACATGCCCATCCCTTCCACATTCACATTTCCTGACCAGTTGCAGGCCGATGAGAGAAAGCCAGTCTGTAAAGCCCTTGCTGCATGCATCCACCTTCCAGAGGTGGGCAGAAGGGGTAACTGGGCGGGGGGGGGGGAAGTCCCACAGTGAGTATACAGATAGTGGCTTAGAGCTCAATGCAGAAAGCATGGGAACCCCACTACCTGCTCTGCACCAGCGCCTGGAGATTCTCCCATGGGTCTGGGGTCCAGGCCTGTCTATGTTTACCTTGCAACTTATGTAAGACCTTTCCAGGAACCACCCCAGGCCTCTGAGGGTCACTGGCTTGCCCTCTGCTGATCTGCAAAGCCTATCGTGTGTCATCCGCCAGGATAGTGGCCTCTGCTCTCCTGGAAGCGTGCCTCCAATCAGGCGGTGGAAGGTCCACCAGGGCAGGGGAAGTAGGTATTTGCTGATGGAAAATAGGAAGCGGCTTGCTGGTGGCCTGAGGTGGACTTCAGTGAAGATCAACCCTGGTATGTCCTTGGATGCCACCCTAGGACTGGCACTCACCATCCAGGAAACAGAGTGTATTCACCCTTAGACATGAGACTCACAGGAGCCCTGGAAGGCAGCTCTGCCCACTCCCACTTCACGGATGGGGAAATCAAGGGCAGAAGCCACCTGGAGGGAGGGAGGATGCTCTCAGACCTCAGATCCACTCTGTGATCGGCACTTAACTGGTACAGAGGCCAACTGTTGGCTTGACACCTCAGGCTCTGGCAGACATAGGAGCCTGGTGCTCTGGACAGTCCTGGCTGTAAGACTCTTGGGGGTTGGCATCAGACAATTCAAAAGCCACGGCAAGAAGGAGAGACAGGCACAAGGAAGGAGACTGTGGAAGTGAGATATAAAGTGGGTAGCGGTGGGCCCTGCCCAAGAAACTGAGGAGGAAGAGGGGGAGGCCTGGCATTTGTCCTGAGGTCTATGGGAAGCCTGGTTTTAAGCAGGGCCGCAATCCCATCAGAAGAGTTGGGATGAGAACTATGTCAAATACTGGCTGTCACCTGGGCATAGGTCTGCAGGATCTGGAACCTTCTGCTCAGAAACTGCCGCCTCATTGGCATGCTACCCTTTTTGATAATTAACCCGTCTCCAGGCCTAAGTCTACAGACTGCCTTTGCTCGCCATGGGTCAGATGTCTGTCTTTGTATATCTTGGAAGGTCAAAGCACCCTGCTTACAGTAACTCTGCTCTTTGCCCCTCTCTCCCTTCCCCCCACAGCGCACAGATTCTCTCCTTGTGGATCCATGTGACTGCATCCCCAGTGGGCTATGCCTCTAGGCACAGGGTCACGGGTGCCTTTTATCCAATCCAGAGCTTGGTCTTGTAGAGTGACCTGCTGGGTACTGTGAGAGTCTCAGTGTAGACTCAAGAAGAGAGATTCAGTTCCCAAAGGATGTTTGTTCTGACCTAGACCTTTGAGTGTGCAAGGGTCAGGATAGTAGAGATAAGGCCAGATGTGTCAGTTACCAGTGCATGCCAGCTGGGCTAGCTCACTCCACGGACCCCAGCTTTTGGTAGGAAGAAGAAGGTGGATCTCTGTGAGTTTGAGGCTAGCCTGGTTCACAAGCAAGTTCCAAGACCGCCATGGCTTTCAACATTATAGAAGAGACCCAGCTTCAGAACAAACAAACGAAATGTGCTTTGTCTGTTTTCAAGAATCTGTGGTCAAGTTCAGTCTGAAAACACTAAACGGAAATAAGCATTACACACATTTTCAAGTGACGTTTATTGCAGCATATTATTGCAGTTATTCTAGTTGATGGCTAATCTCTAATTGTGTGCCTGCTATATAATTAAATGTTATTCTGGGTCTGAATGAATAGGAAAAACCCAATCCTCTAGGTTCTGGTACTGAGTTTCAGCATCTCCTTGGGGCTTGAAAGTACACATTACCACCTCAGTCCCCTTAGTGCAGAGTCTAGCTCTGCCCATTAGTCGCTCTGTAACTTTGGCATTGGACTGAACTCCTACAGGAGTCTTCCCATCTAGCGAGCAGGGCTGTTGTGTCTTTCCCAGGATCCCTATGGGAGAATGAAGGCGGTGCTTGTATGACCCCTCTGAAAGACAGGCAATATTGTGATGACCACTAGCCTGAGAGTTGTGGCAAGAGGTTCCTCCTCCCCCTCCCCCTCCCCCTCCCCC
>NC_034606.1:50734436-50739531 GCF_900095145.1 Mus pahari | reverse complement strand
TCTCCCTCTCTTTTATTTTTTCGAGACAGGGTTTCTCTGTGTAGCCCTGGCTGTCCTGGAACTCACTTTGTAGACCAGGCTGGCCTCGAACTCAGATATCCACCTGCCTCTGCCTCCCAAGTGCTGGGATTAAAGGCATGTGCCACCACTGCCCTCTAGAAAGCTTCTTGGCTTCCATCTCATGGCTGAAGCTGCCCTCTGTTCCAGGCTCTCCTTCCACACAGTTAGCTCAGCTCCCCTGCCTCCCCCCCAACCTGGCAGCTTCTGGTTGCCCTGTTCTGGCTACTAGTCAGCATAGCTCTCCCTCCTGCAGATGCTAGAGCTCCGTGCCTCCTCCCACTCCTCTCCCCTCCACTCTCTTCCCCTTTACAGAGGAGTCTCTCTTGTCCAGAGCAGCCTGCAGGCCCCAGGCTCCATAGCACTCTGCGGAAGGTCTTCTGGCCCTGTAGCACATCTGCAGAGCTCAGGAAGAGCTGCCTTTGTAGATAAGACCAGCTGGGTGACCTTGGATTTGCCAAAATGTGGAATTGCACGATGCCCACACCTGGTTCTCTAGAAGGGGATGGGTCATATTCAATGAAGCTTTTGTCTTTTTTTTTTTTTTCTCCTCAGCAAACTGGAAGGAAAAGATGTATTGAAGAGTTTCAGCTTTTATCATTGTTTTAAAGAAATATGCCTTCCCCCCCCCATACCGAGTATCTTTTATAAGATGCTATTGTTGAAAATACCCCCTTTGTTTTGCTTTGGTTTGGTTTTTTAAGACTGGGTTTCTCTGTGTAGAACTACACAGGGCTGTCCTGAAACTTGCTCTCTAGACCAGACTAACCTCAAATTCAAAGATCCACCTGCCCCTGACTCCTGAATGGCAGGATTAAAGGTATGCACCGCCACCACCAGGCTGGAAATACCCTCTCTTAATGAAAATTCCCTATATAACACGCTGGTGTTATCAGAAAGGGATAAGTTTGTTCTGACTTGGCCGCACTGAGTGCTAACAACCCCATGATGAGTCTCCAAGTGGGTTAAATCCCAGGTCCCTGTCTGCCACCTCTGGCCTGAATGGCCCTGTTTACTAATCCACACTAGGTGAGCTGCAAAGACTTCTTGACGTGGCTCTGGCCTTTCCGTGCCCAGCCCTCTCCCCCGCCTTTATTTGTGATATTTATTTTTCAAGTCAACACACTGGCTTATGTTGAGACTTGCACCGTGAAATACAAGATTCTATGCGAGGGCTTGATTCTGATCTTCCAGGAGGCCAAGGAGCAGGGTGTGGGCGGCACAGCCCGCAGGAGTTTTGCACACACGCATGGGGCTGTGGCACAAGGCACTGGGCACCCTCCCAGGGCTTAGATTGGAGAGGCATGTTTCCCTCTGTCTTCCAGCCTCAGGAAGGACCCTAAGAGGGGTAGCTAGATTCAAAGAAGGAAGCTCTGGTCCTCACCATGTGAGAAGCATTCCACATCCCTGGAAAAGGCCCGGGGCAGTGAGGGACATGGGGCCAGCCTCTCCATCCCCCCTACCATGGAAAAGACAGATTTGCTCTTAGTAAAAAGTGGTTAGCTGCCTGGAGAATGGCCTGGGAACTGGAGCCCCTATCTCCACATTCCCTAGGAGGAAGTGCCAGAATGAACTGATGTCTCTGTCAAGTATTAGGGCTAAGTTTTACTTCTAAAACAACTCTAAACCTATGTGGCAGTGCTAAGAAGGCACCAAGGGCTAAGCTGGTGCTTCCGAGAATGATTTCCATCTTCCTGCCCAGCAACCACAGCGCTGACAGGCGGAAAGCTGAGCTCTGGGTTCTACCCAGCTGCTGAACCACATCTTGATACTTTCTCATTATCCTGGGCTATACTGTCCTAGGCTGGCCATGCACTGTCTAGCCTAATTACTGTCCCTGGCACTTGCCACCACAGACCCCTGGTGCCTTGGAAAGACCTCAGTCTACTGCATCCTGGGTCATCGACTGGCTCCTTCCCTCATCAGATGGGGAAGAGCTTGCCTTCACTCGCTGTGTGGCCTTGGCACCCAGAAGGCTCCCACAGAAGACCGACTTGGGGGTTTTCTTGCTGATGGAGGGTGCCAGCCACACACTCTCATACCTGGAAGCAAGAGCCAGCTCTGTAGCCTCACAGACCAGAGGTATGGCTACAGAAATCATCCTGCCAGGATACAGAGAGTCTTGGAATGTAGGCAAAGGGGCTGGGTCTTAGTCTTACAAGCAATAGGGAGCCAAGAGAGATGCCAGGCAACCACACATATTCAAACACCAGGACTTCCCTGTCTGCTTGTCATGACCTGTCTCGAGCCCAGGAGAAGGCGCAGAGGTCAGTACGCAGAGAAGGCACACTCAAGGAATGTTGGAACTATGCCACTGAGCTGGCCAGAGCTGAGTGTGGTCTCAGCCCCAAGACAGAGGTGTGAGCAGATACAGAAGGGTCTCCTAATGGACACAGAAAAGCAGCTATCTTGTCGAGGGTTGCTGGGGGGCAGGGTGGGGGCAATTAACAGAAGCCAGGCAGGCCCAAGAGCTAAAATTCATCCATGAGTGTGCTGCTGCCTACAGAAGTGACTTAAATAACTTTTGGGGATTTGAACTCCAGGCTCATTAGCCCTTCCCAGACAGGTCTGGGAAAGTGCAAACGAAATTAGAAAAAAAAAAAAAAACAAAAACAAAAACCAAAGATGGGAAAACCAGGCAGTTTGTTCAGAGCAGGGACTTTGCTTTGCCCTATGTACAGAAGTGATTCTTGAGTAGATCTGTTTCCGTGTAGTGTGTGTGTGTGTGTGTGTGTGTGTGTGTGTGTGTGTGTGTGAATGTGTGTGCATGAGTGTGTGTCTCTGTGGGTATGGATGCAAGTGTATGTGTGCAAGCCAGGGGACAACCCTGGGTATTGTTCCTCGGGGATCATCCATTTTTCCTGTTGAGACAGTCTCCCACTGGTCTAGAACTTGTCCAACAGGCCAGGCTGCACAGCTGGCCAGTGAGTTCCAGAATCCCCCTGTTTCTACCTCTCCAGCACTGGAATTCCAAGGTGCATTACCATGTCTGGCCTGAGAATTACATGGCCTGGCATTACTGTGCCTGGGTGAGTTGTGGGGCTTGAACTCAGCCCTTATGCTTACAGGGTTTTACTGACTGACCTATCGCTCTATACTTGCTTACACTTATAAAATGTATGGTTTGTGAGGAGCAGGAGGGGATTACACACCATGGCACACATGTGAAGAGCAGAGGAAAACTTGCGGGAGTTTGAACATGTGGGTTCCGAGGGTCAAGGTCAGGTGCAAGCTGCCTTACCTGCTGAGCCATCTCTCCAGCCCCTCACTTGTACTTCACTTAGAGCAAATCTGTTTCTCCCTGTCTGCCATACACTGAGGAGGAAAAGCACAATGATATAACAAGCATGTGTTAGAAAGTCTGGAGAGGGGCTGGAGAGATGGCTCAGTGGCTAAGAGCACTGACTGCTCTTCTGAAGGTCCTGAGTTCAAATCCCAGCAACCACGTGGTGGCTCACAACCATCCATAATGAAATTGGACACTCTTCTGGTGTGTCTAAGGACAACTACAGTATACTACACGTTAGCCACCTGCCTGCAGCTGCCTACCCACCTGCCACTCCGCGACCAAGAGAGTCATCTGCAGGATTTTTGAGAAAAGCTTAGGTTTTTTTTTTGTTTATTTTTATTTTTTACTAGGAAGAGACACCATGATTGTGGTAACTCTTATACAGGAAAACATTTAATTGGGGCTGACTTACAGTTCAGAAGTATGGTCCATTATCGACACAGTGGGAAGCATGGCAGCCTGCAGGCAGACATGACGCTGGAGATGGAGCTGAGAGTTCTGCATCTGGATCTGCAGGCAGCAGGAAGAGAGAGTGACACTGGGCTTGGCTTGAGCATCTGAAACCTCAAAGCCCACAGCCCAGTGACACCATTCCTCCAGGAAGGGCACACACCTTCTTCAGTAATGCCACTCCCTGAGTCTATGGGGGGGGGGTGAGGGGCATTTTCATTCAAGCCATCACAGAAGCTGAGATACACCGTGTGCTGGGCCTAAGTGTGGTCATCTCTCTATTACGGTTAAGATATCGTCTCTGATAAGCGTTTGGAAGCTGCTGCTCCATCAGCTGCTCTTGGGTTGAGATGGAGTCTTGCTCTACAGCCCTGGCTGATTCTGGATAATCCTCCTCACCTCAGCTTTCCATGCACTGCTATGGGCATACATCGCTATGCCTGGCTTCTGTCTGGTGGTTCTTCCTCACGGTACCTTGGGTATAGTTTTGGGTGTGTACCTCCCAGCGCTTCTCCGTGCTTTTGAGCTGGTCTTTGCTGGGGTTCCATGAGACTGAAGGTAGAGGAAGGTAGAGGCTCCTTCTAAGAACGATTTCTGTTTGCTCGCACAGCCACTGCCCCAGGTCATTTGAAAACAAATCTATGTCTTGAACTCCGCTGGGCCACCCAGAGATAAAACTCAGGTTGCCAAGCCTTCCAGGCCACAGACTTCATGACCGAGTGTCTGTTGTTTTCCTTCCCTTTTCTTCCTTTGGATGCTAAGGAAGTCTTCTTTCTAGGTTGCTAGAGCTGAGAGTCAGGTTTCCTTGCTTCACTTTTACCTGAAAGTGAGGCGCTGGACCCCTGCTGGTGGAGGGGCATCTCCTAACCTGACCTCTGTCTGCTCACAGACTCTCCACACGACCGCCAAAGCCTGGCTTTCTCCAGCCTCGTCCGATGCCTCCAAGCAGAGGGCTCTGGCATCCTCCGGGTGGGTCTTTCTCCCCGACGGGACCTGGGTTCCTCTTCATCCTGCCGTCTTTTCCGGGCTTTCAACAGAATTTTGAAGACTGTTTTGTTCACAGTGTACACCTTCTCACTTCCCAGAGCAGGAGTAGATGTGAGGAACCTGGCTCACATGCTGTTACTGCACACGCAGCTGAGTGTCTAATTTTAGTGTGTGCGTGCAAGTGTGTGCATGTGTGTGTGTGTGTGTGTGTGTGTGTGTGTGTGTGGTATGAATGTGTATGCACACATATACATGCAGAAGTGCATGCATTCATGGTGACCCTTCTTTTCCCATGCCCCACCCCACCAGCAC
>NC_034606.1:50730803-50734396 GCF_900095145.1 Mus pahari | reverse complement strand
TGTGTAGCCCTGGCTGTCCTGGAACTCACTTTGTAGACCAGGCTGGCCTGGGGTTACAGTCTTAAGCAGCCGTACCCAACTTCTGTCTGGGTGTTGAGAGTTCCAAATTCAAGCCTCTTGCTAGCCACCCCGCAGTCTCTGGAGCCCTTATTTAAGTTGAGAGCATCACTGACTCCATGTGCCGGCTACTAGGCAACTGGAGATGGAAATGCACTCGTACGAGTGAGCCATGACTTCCCTCGTACAGAACGGTCATCACCAGGCAGAGATTTTGACCACAGTGCTGAAGGTTGTCACCATCCCAGAGCTGACCCTCCAGCTTGGCTGCCCAGGGTGGCCACCAAAGAAACCTCAAGGTGCTGTAAGAAGGCTCTGGGAGAGCCTCCTGCAGCTGCTCCTCCACCTGCTCCCAGCAGTGGGAGTTGAGGTAGAGAGGCTGAAAGTGTGGCCCTGCTCACGAGTCTCCATGCTTCCTCCTGGGCTGTGTCACCTTGGCCTCCAGGCAGTCTGTCCCCAGCTGTAAGACGAGAGGCCAGGCTGGCGGATCAAGAACACCCCTGCCAGTGCCCCTGCCAGTTTGGGATCCTGTGTAGTATCTGGAGGTGTGACTGTGACAGGCCCCAGAGGGAGAGTGCCAGGGAGGCGTGCCCTGACTAGGGGAAAGGAGGCAAACGCATGACCTTCCAGACAGAACCTTGTAGAGAATTATGTTCAGTGTCTCATGCTCTGTGCTTTTCCCAGGCCTAGAATTAGCCCGGAGCCCACGGCCCTGGGGACTTGACTCATTTCAGTGAATCCAGCAAGGCCAGGGCTGGCCAGCTGAAGGTCACCACCCAAGCCCATCCTGGGGCAGGGACAATCTCTTTGTGGTTCTACCCTGTGCATAGCTGGTCACCCCAGTTCCTTCCCGGCCACTGTCCCATGCTCTTGCTTTGATCTGAACAGCCGCCACAGATCCTGCTGGGAGCAGGAAGAGAGAAGGGCGAGGGGAGCTTGCTCTGGCGCATTGACAAAGGGCAAGATTCAAAGCCTGACTCCCCTGCATGCTGGGCTCCTCAGTCTGGGATGGGGGATGCTCAGTCCCCAGGCTGAGAGACACAGAGGCCAGAGCTACACCTCTTTGCCTGGTCACCCCTGCCTTCTTTGGGAGGAAGCCCAACACGGTTGGCCAGCTAGGACAGACCTGGCAGGACCCAAGGTCCCCAAGAACCCTCTAAACTGGGTGAGCCCCATGGGGGTTTTCTCTGGGTCTGGATGGGCTCCAGGCTCCAGGAGGGAGGCCCCTCTGCCTGGGCAAGGCTCTCTCTCCCTTAATCCACTTGTTCTGAAGCTGAATGCTAACTCTAGGGTGGCTTTGGTTTGTGGCTTTACCTCCTTGGGACTTGTTTTATTTCCAGCCCCGTAGAGGGGCTTCAGGAAGGCAGAGGTGATGGGGTCAGCATGGAGAGTTCCCTCCACCCTGTGACCCTTTCTGCTCATGCCCCACCTGACTGATGCCACTGGCTGTCAGGCTCGCTCTTGCATAGCCCCTTCCCTCTCCATAGTGCTGTGGCAGCCTGCAGTCCTGAGCAGAGCCCTGTGACCCAGCCTTGTCTCTCCTCTCTCCAGGCACTGGACTTGAGTTGTGCTTCTCCCTGCTCGCTTTTCCTTCTGCAGGGCATCTCGGGTGCTCACTTCTGCTTTTCCTTTAATGGCTCACATTGCGGGCATTAGCTCCTCCAGGAAGGCCTCTTTGATTCCCCACCCCCACGTGCCTGTGTCCTGCTATATATTGATGTACAAAAGGAAAACAGCAACTTTTAAGAGCATCCAGCTGACTCCACACTTCTCCAGGGGGTTCTGGCTTGGGGCACATGGATAAGAACACAAATTCCTGTGGCCTCCTGCTAGGGAGGAGTGAGCTTGGATCTTATGGCAGACATTCTATCAAATCAGTGGGTTGTGTTCCTCAAGGTCACCGGTGGCTTGGAATAACCACAAGTGTGAGCAGATGAAAAAGAAAAGTATGTGTGTACATATATGTGTGAGCATGTATTCCTGCCTTTATGTGCACATCCATGTTTGTCTGTGAGCTCCTCTCCGAGTGGACACATCTGTGTATGCTTGTGTTTGAAGCTTTTTATTTGCTCGCTTGTCATTGGGAGCACCAGAGACAGCTGGGAGCAGCAGCTGTCCAGAGTTTAGTCCCGTGACCCACTGTCTCCTCATATCCAGGAAGGCCTCGAGACCTTGAACTCTACAAAGCCAAGGTCAGCAGGGGCAGCAGCTTTGGACAATGTGGACAGCAGCTTTGATGTCGACCTTCCCTGGTGCCCGTTTGCCAATTTCTCCCACTCCACAGCAAGCCATGTCTTCCGATTGAAGGTCACCCCAAAAGGCAGCTTAGAGATCCCTGTAGTTGTCTCCTCTCCCAGCTGGTACCCCAGTAAATAGTAGGGGCACAGCCTGCCCTAGACCTTCTATTTAAGGCTCCACAGAAATTTGAAAAGCTGTCCATTTCTCCAGCCTTTGCTTCATGAGGGGAACAAAGATAGAATTGTAACAGCTTATGGGAAAGGGCCACAAAGAATTTATTTCTTCCTTTCCTGATTTGAACCTGTGGGGGCTGCCTGGGAATTCAGACATAGCTTCTGAAAGTGGGGCAGGCAGCATACAGAGCACTCTGGGGTGTCTGGTATGCCCTACAGCGTTCACACTTGGCCCTAGAGCAATCTTAACCCCTCCCTCCCCCACATCAGGATCTCCAGCTCTCCTTCTCTGGGATCCATACTGGTGGTCCTGGCATCTGCAATCCTCCGCTGTCACTCTCCCTTTGTTCTTCTGTGTCCTTCCATCCTTAGGAACCAGCTCCCTTCAGCTGGCATACTCCTGGGGCTAACACCCGGGAGTGCTTACCTCTGCTACCCAAACCACTCCAGCACCCTTGTTTCCTCTTCTGTGAGGGGCAATGAGGGTGCTGCACCCATGGGGCAGGCCACTGAGCTTTGCATGTAGATCCCTGAAGTAGCTACTACCTAGCAAGGTTCTGTGTCCCATCTTTTCAGCCCCTGGAGGGTGCCCCCCCCCTCTACTGAGTGTTTCTCATAGAGTCCAGTACCCCTGACGTAACTTGTGCTACTGTTCCAGTGTTTGGGAGAATTATTGTTCATACTCACAGAGAGATTTCATCTCTCCAGAAGCAATGGTCTTAGATTCTAGAAGGCCCTTCTTTACCTTTTGAATTAAAAAGAGAGGACTGGCTTCAGTAAGGGCTGGCACCAAGACATCTGGGAGCTAGGTTTGGCCCCTGGGTTGAGGGACTGAGGGGCGAAAGGACTCCATATCTGGTCTACTTATAGCCATAGCCCCTGAAAGTCCCTTAACTGCTCTCCAGGAGGCAGTGATGGGGACAGAGAATAACTGGATCAGGGACAACAGAAGCGGAGACCAAGGACTTCAGGTCCAGGGTAGAGTGTGAAGCTAGGAAAGGGTCCACGGAGGAGATTTCACCACATGGACCATTCTGTAGATAGATGTTCACAGGATTCACAAGGCCAGAGGCAGCTGAGAGAGAGAGAGAGAGAGAGAGAGAGAGAGAGAGAGAGAGAGAGAGA
>NC_034606.1:50647579-50730588 GCF_900095145.1 Mus pahari | reverse complement strand
GAGAGAGAGAGAGAGAGAGAGAGAGAGAGAGAGAGAGAGAGAGAGAGAGAGAATGAATTGAAAGGATATGGCCAAGAGGACTTGAGGTTTTAGACAGTTGAGATGAAGGTTGTAGGGGAGGGGTTCAGAGTCCTGAGGTTGATAGACAGGTGGTCCTACATCTCAGACAGGGATCACACCTGGCAATGGTGAAGGGTAATGACTGGATCAAACCAGATGAGAACCGGACTAGAGAGAGCCCTATGTTCAGGACTGGGAAGAACAAACACCTTTCATCTCTGTGCTGGTTCTGAGGCATGGTACAATAAGCTCTGTTCTGAAGATGAAATTCTGAGGCTCTGGGGCCAATGAGTTAGGATAGGGACTGGAGTCTTCCTGTGTCCTGGCTGAGATGGGGCAGAGCCAGCAGAGGGGTAGACAGGGAACAGGTAAACAGGGAGACAGAGGAGTCCTGGTTGGGCAAAAGTCTTGGCCTTGAGCCCTAAAGTAACCTCTAGGATTCTCGCCCTGGACGGAGTTCTGGGGAGAAGAGACTTGCAGGGTCCAACTATGGGAAGAGGTACAGGGGCAGAAGCCAAGCTGGTGCTCACAGAGGCCCCAGGGATCCTCTTTGGCATCAGGACTCATGTGATCTGGACTCATGTGACCATACTGCCTATGGGGCAGGAAGCCTGAACTGATGGCTAAGTGAGAATCATGCCTTCCCAATGACCAAGCCATCGGACAATTGGCTAGCTCCCTGCAGCTGCCCCGTAAGGCCAGCTGCGGTAGAAAGAGCAAGGACAGGAGGTGGCTCACAACACGCTGGCCACTTGTCCCTTGGGTCACAGCCACCTTGGACAGCTGCCAGAAAGCTGTGAAGCTCCAGTCTCTCTGTGATTCCAGATTCCACTGGACCACCCCACCCCACCCCCCAGCCTAGCGGCTGGTGTATCCCAGCACCGGACCACTCAAGGATGGGAAGAGAGCAAAGCCCCTCCGTCCCCATCCTGAGTGCTACGGAGGAAAGAGCTCAACCCGGGAGCTGAAGACTGGCTGCCAGCCTTGGTTGTCTGGCCACGGTATGACCTTGACTTGGTCTTTGAACCATTGGGGCCATGTCACACAGACAGAGGCCCTTCCACCTAGTGGCTCCCGGGACACCCATGCTTATCACGCCATACTCCCGGCTATTGCTTACATCCAGCATTCCCAGAGCTCCAAGGGGAAGTGTTAGCCGGTGCTGCAAGGCTGAGGGTCAGCATCCAGCACTGGGATGCTTACATCCACGGCTGGGCCAGGATAATGCTGTGTGGCTTTCTACTCCTAAGGCTTCCACATGCCAAAAAGCCTCGTCCCAGATGTGGCAAACAGATGGGTAGTGTCAAGGCACCCGCTGCCTAGAAGGCAGGGCATATAGACAGTCTTAATGGGCATTTCAACAGAATCTGGCCAGAAGGTTTCCTAGAACGCTGGATCCCCCTGCACAGGGTTCCATAGGTGTCCCGATGACCAAAAGGCCAGCATGAGGACATGCAATCGTACTGTCTTCTGGGACCTGGGGTCTGTTTCCTGCTGCTAGTTCTACAGATCGAGACTGACACAGCAAATGTAGATGCTGGCAGTGAGCTTGGAGTCCATACTAAACACAGTTCTCTGTCCTTGAAGTCAGGTCTACCTATGTTAGTCCCCGCCCTGACATCAGGATGTCAAGGCTCTGTTCTAACCCTCACCCCTGACCCCAGCAGAAGACCCTGACAGATGTTCCCGAGAGCCCTTGGCCTAGCCACAGCTTGTAAATGAAGGGGTACCACGAAGAAAGGGCCCTACAGAGCCCAGCCAGCACCTCCCTACTCCGGGCATGTGACTCCCTGTACCTGTTTCCCCAGACCGGCTCCACAGTCGGTATAGACAGGCTCCACAGTCAGTATAGACAGGATCCACAGTCAGTATAGACAGGATCCACAGTCAGTATTGTGTTTACTAAGCCACTTCCAGGCCCAGCACCCTGCGGGACTCTGGCCTCAACTATATTCACAGGACCCCATCAGTGGGGTGGGATGGTTAACTGATGCCAGGTCAAGCTGACCCGAGGGTAACAACATCCTTGATGTGCTCTGCAGACTGGAAACCGGCACCAGTTCCAGAGGAGGGGGCTTGGGGCCGAGATGACAAGCTCTATGGAGCTTTGGTGTACCTGCAGCCTTGGCTGCTCACAGCAGCCCGCACCTCAGAAGGAGGCCCACTGGCCTTCCTGCCTCAAGAGTTGCTCGTATATATCACATATCCTGCTCTGAGAGCAGAGCCTCCGGGGAGATATGATATCTGTATACAAATTTGTGGCCTGGTGCTTCTGCAACGGCCGGGCACTGGCCCTCCTCAGGAGGGAGGGGATGGTTCCTCCTCAAAGTTTGTGACCCTGAATCTCCACAGGTGTGTAGCCCTGACGGCAAACAGCACGTGGAACCTGGCCACTGAGAACCCGCGTGTATCCCCTGTCCCACCGCACACAACTTGAGCTTGCCACCCAGAAAGCCAGTGGGGCCTCCAAGGGGAGGAAGTGCCCATGGAGCACAGGCACCCAGGCCCACGGTCAGTATCTCTGCCTGAGTAGAGGGCGGGGGATGGGTAACAACCCTCCAGAGTGGTCTCGCATGGCCACCTAAAAATAGCAGGTCATTAGCAGAAGGTTAAGCAGTTGGGTGTCCCGCTGCCGACATCTGTCTTGAGCCCAGTCCCATTCACACCTAGGTTCCAACAGGGGATAGATAGACTGACTGAGGCTGGGTTTTCAAGATGCTGCCCAGGGCTGTTAGGGAGAAGGATGGAGGATGGAGACCAGAGAGAAAGGATCGCATCCCAGCGGGTGGGTGAGGATGGTGGTGGCCAAAGTGTCTCCCATCAAGAAGAGGGACAAGCGAAGGGAGGAGTCTGCTAGAGGGCGGAGCAGAGTGTGGGGAGGAGGGGCAAGCTTGATGATCAATTGTGCCAGAGCATCCTGAGGAAGGCTTGGTCAGGGAAGCACGAGATGTGGCCAAGGCCTGGCGGGACAGGGGACAGAGTAGCCTCAATCCCTCTATCCATCCTGTGTGTCCTTGTCACCCACCTGTAAAGGAATGTGAGGTCCACAGCGTTCCTGCCCTCCCTCAGGCCTTTGCTGCTTCTGTGCCCACTGTCCCCTTCACAAGACACGCCTCTCTTCTTCTCCATGAACTCCTCCTATTCATCCTTTAGAGCCTAGGTTAAGATCTATCTCACTTACCCGGGCTCACTGGGTCTCAGCTCTATGCGAAGTGGGTGCTAGGGGGTAGGAGTAGGGGGAGATGGCCCTGTGCAGGCACCTCCCCCACAGTGTGAGTCTCCTTGGCTCTTGTCACCTATGTCCTTGTGAGTCTCACGGCTCAAACAGGACTCCTCTGAGACTGCATGGTACATGATATCCTGGATCCACTCAGAAGGTGGGGAAGGGAGCTCTGGAACAGATAGGGACTCTCCGTGCCAGGTTCTGGCCTCCCTGGGGTGGTGGCCAGCGCATATGGCTGCACTCTCACCCTACGGGTTACAGACAGGTCTCCTGTCTGTGACTGGCTCCCCTCTGTCCCAGTAACTCCCAAGCCTCCTAGGGAATAAGAGCTGAGGCAGAGAAGACATAAATGTAGTCCAGGAGGCTCCCTGGAGATGAGAAGTCACCCAGAGCAGGTGGTGGCAAAGCCAGGGTTTATGTAGCACACGGTCACAAGTGCTTTTGATGGGTGATTTGCAGGCTTTAGATCTTGGGAAGGTCTTGCCACCACTCCTTTACAACCCCACCCTGTCACCCCACAGCATCCCAGCTTTCTCACCCTTAAGCTGGAAAGGGAATTAACACCAGGATGTGGAAACAGATGCAATCCCCGAGAGCTCCTAGGCAGCCAGGTGATGAGTGCTCACAAAGACTGAGAGTGGAGGCCAGGTAAAACTGGCCAGAGGAGGGCCTGCTGTGAGCTGAGGCTGTAAGTACACTTGTCCCCTGTGGCAGGGAAGGCTGGAGGGAGAGGGTCACACTGGCCCCAGGAGTGAGCACACCAGGGGTCAGAGAGGTTGAGCTTGGGCATGAACAGGTAGGAAGGGGAAAAGGCAAGGATCTTACTCTCCTGCCCTAGCCGTCTCCCTGGGCACCAGATACTGAAATGGTGGCACTGCCCACCACCCCTAGACAAGGCATCCTGGCTGAAAATTTCCCAAACCACCAGGGGTCTGGGACCTGATTCCTGTACCCTCCAGATTCCTTCAGAGCTGGGCCAGCAGCTGCCTCTGCCCATGCCTATGAGGAAACTTTACCTGCTGGCCACCATCCGCTCAGTGGGACATGGGCCAGTCAGGTTACACAAGGTGCCAGGATTTCCTCCTATCTGTGTCACAAGGCTGTCCTTGAATTGCCTCCCTTCCCTATCACAACATCTCTGCTGGTCCAGAGCTTTGGAGCCTCCCTCGGGGCCTAGTGACCCTCTCAGAGATCACTGTCCCTGGGGCTCTCATGATGGCATATCCAGTGATGACCACGTTGACAGGTACAACTCCACAATCAGGCTCAAGATCGGAGATCATCGAAGGACCCTGTTTGCGGGGAACACTTCTATGTGACCCTGAAAGCGGCACTGGCTTCTCTCTGTCTTTAGGTCCTCATCTGGGAAAAGCAGGTGAGAGCCGGCCGCTACCTCTGTGCTGGGGCCACCTCCCACCCACCACCGTAGTGGATGTCAACCTTCCTAATGCGGTGACCCTTTAATACAGTAGTTAGTTCTTCATGCTGTGGTGACCCCCAACCATAAAGTTATCAGCATGGATACGTCTTACCTCTAACTTTGCTACCGTCATGAATCATAATGTAACTGTCTATCTTTTCCAGTGCTCCTGTGAAAGGGTCGTTCAGCCCCCAAAGGGGTCATGACCCGCAGGTTAAGAACCACTGCATTGCTGAGACCAGTGGTCCACAGGGTCCGCCCCCCCCTTCTCTTACTGTTTCACCTCCTGCTGAGTGTGACCTTGAGTCACATGACCTGTAGACCGCCTAACTCTGGTAGCACCCTCCACTTTGTATGACAGCCCTCCTGGGGACACCCCTCTCTGTAGGGGCTGGTACATGGAAGAGTGAGGGGGAAGACGGGGATGGTTGGAGAGGTTAAACAGGTGGCTGGTACATGGAAGAGCGAGGGAGAAGATGGGGATGGTTGGAGAGGTTAAACAGGCTTTCTTTGGGGGTGATGGCTAGTTCTCTCAAACTGGGGAAGCGTGGGCATGTCTGCTTATAGATGGGGAAAATCAGAAAGTCTCAGGATGGTGAGTTTGGGTGGAGTTCCAACTCCCATGACCTTAAAAAAGGGACGTGGAGGCAGGGATCCACGTGGGTTGGAAGAGGACGCCACACCTGGAGACCTCACAGGAACCATTAGGTCTCCCCATCTACAGAGAGGACGAGGCCAAGGACAGCACCCATACCGCCTGCCTTTTACTATGGTCCTATTAGCGAGTACATGGCGCCACCTGGTGGACAGGACAAAAACTGCCTAGGTTGGCGTGGCAAATAAAAAGGTTACCAATATGTGCTGGTTAGGTTTTTGGCGTGTCAAAGTCATCTGGGAAGAAGGAACCTCACTTAAGAAAATGCCTTCATCAGACCTGCCTATAGGCAATTCTTTAGGGCATTTTTTTTAAAAAAAATTCACGATTAATTTAGGAGGTTCTAATGCTACTCCTAGACATTGGAAAAGCAGGCTAAACAAACCTTATAGGGAGCAAACCAACCAATAAGCAACACTCCTTCACGACCTATGCTTCAGCTCCTGCCTCCACGCTCCTGACCTGGCCTCCCTGTTGTCTGGAAGCATAAGATGAAAGAAACTCTTTCCTCCCCGAGTTGATTTTGATCGTGGTCTTGTTGAAGCCTGCAGAAGGTCTGGGAGCTCTCTGACCCCACCTAGGCTCAGGATGTAACACCCCCCCCCCGCCCCAGCTCCTGCTTGGCTGGGTGACCAGGCTACAGTGTCTTGGGGATAAAGTAGGCCACTGGCCCAGCCTTACACGGCCAGCAGACCCCTGTCTCTGTCTTTAATAGTCTTTCTCCAGTCCTGACCAAACTATGACAGAGAAACCCCACTATTCCCAGAACAAAGGCGACCAGGACCAGGGACAGATGGGCCTCACCTGGGCCTCACACTCAGAAGCCAGACTTCTACATCCCCCAAAGTCCCAGGTATAGGGAGACAGGGCAACACTGATGATCAAGGGGGCTTGCCTGAAATGGGAAATGTCAAGTACTTCAGCTTCTGGAGTTCCTGCCTTGGTCTGCCTTGGGGCCTAACTTAGGGCACTGAGTGGCACCTGGCTCTGAGCCCAGGTGTGCATGCACCCAGGTGCCCTTCCTTCTGCTACTCGTGAGCCTCCTCCTGGAGGCTGGATCTCCACAGGACAGGCCACCACCCAGGGCTGGGCAGCTTGAGACTCTCCCTGGATGGCCACATACAGTGGAAGGGGTGGAGGCTGCAACTCCCCTGAGCAGCCACAGCTTCTCACTGGCGGGCTTCAGGGGGGTCCCCTTTGGTTTGAGGACAGGGCCTGCGACCTCTCAAGACTCTGTCCACTTGAGAGTTCTGCTGACATGGCTCCTGCTCTGTGGGAGCACAAGGGTACCAAATCTGCTTCCCCCTATACAGACTTTGTCAGAGCCTCCAGTTGCTCAGTACTACATGACTCCAAGAGAGGGCATGGAGGGCAGAACTGTAGACCTTAGAAAGGTCTTCCCGGGCTGGAGAGATGGCTCAGCGGTTAAGAGCACTGACTGCTCTTCTGTAGGTCCTGAGTTCAAATCCCAGCAACCACATGGTGGCTCACAGCCATCTGTAATGGGATTGGATGCCCTCTTCTGGTGTGTCTGAGGACAGCTACAGTGTACCCCTATACATAAAATAAATAATTTTCTAAAAGGAAGAAAGGAAGGAAGGAAGGAAGGAAGGAAGGAAGAATGCAGCCATCCCTTGCCTGTTCCAGGCTCCCAGCTGTTCTGCATTCTCCAATGGCTCGGAGCTCACTTCACCCATGACACAACCCCTTTAATTTACTTGCCCTTCTAGTTTGGTTTCTTGCCGTGATAAAGCACTGACTACAGATAACAGGATAAAGCTGGGGTTTGTCTTACAGGTTGGAGTCCATTATCAGGAAGAGCCAGGGCAGGAGCTCAAGGTGGGAATCTGGAAGCAGGAACTGAAGCAGACACCACGGGAGGATGTGCTAGCTTGCTCTTCCTGCAATCTTGTAGAATCCAGGCCCACCCACCCTGCCCAGGGAATGGCACCGCCCTCAGTGGGCTGGGCCTTCTCCCATCAATCATTAATCAAGGAAACGCCCCCACAAACTTGCCCACAGGCATTTTTCTCAAATGAGGTTCTCTCTTCCAAGATGACTCTATTTTATTATCACGTTGACAAAACAAAACAAACCAAACAAACAAACAAAAACCGAATAGGTTCTGAAAGCCAAGTGGTGGGACACGGTCCCTGGAGCTCTAGGGGATCATATACTAGGGACACAGGACAAATTGGAGTGGGCACGGGAGAGAGAGAGGAGGTGTTGCGGTAGCTGGATGTGGCTAGATAATAGCCTGGCCTGTGTGTCCCCTTAAAACCCTAGTAGCCTCAATAGATCAGGACAAGGTGATACCTACAAGCCCTGTGGGAACATACACAGACTACAGCATGGATAATATCCGTGCCTTGGAATGCCCCCTCCACCACCCCATTCCCGCCTGCCCCAGCTCCTGAGTAGCAAGCAGATTGCTTCACCAATCTCACCCCGGCCTCACCCTGGGCAGCAGGCCTCTTGTAGCCCACCTCCCAAAAGGCTTCTCGGAGTCGAACCCTCCTTCCTTCCTCCCCTTCTATGCCCTCTAGTTTGGAACCCCATCCCCCATGTGTCTCAAAAGCAGTGACCCCTGTTCCACCATGGGGCCATATGGGTTCCTAGGCTAGAGGGCTTTGCCAGTACCATTTGAAGAGTGAGCTCGGGGGCTGTTAGTCTGAGGGACTCAGCCATTGGTGGGCACCACCATTAGGGGAAACCTCCTACTGAGAATTCGCTTGCCTCTCTCATTGGCCCAGCTTCTGCGCAGGGGTGGCTAAGGCAGAGGGAGACAGGCCTCCTTTCCTTAGCAGAAACAAGCAGAGAGAGGATGGGAGGCCTGCCCTGGGAAGGATTTTGATGTCACTACACCTGGCCTACAATGGATGTTGGGTGTGGGGGGGTGCCTGGGGCTCTGAGCAGCTGTTGGCAGGCCTGCTGTGTCTGGGGCTCATAGGCATCGAGGGTAGAGCACTTGTCATGGCTCACCACAGCTTCCCTCAGCCCCCCCTAGAGGCCTGTAGACAAATCCCTCTCACCTGCTAAGGGCAGTGACACTGGCTGGGCCTTCAAGGCTACGGGGCTCCCCCAGGATTGCTTTCATCTCAGCATTGGTTTTGTTCATTTCCTGTACTTGGTTAACCCTCACCCACCCCCCTGCTCAGCACCCCCTACGCTCAGTGTTTCAGGACAGGGCCCCTGTCAACTCCACCCGACTTCACAACGGCTCCTCCTCATTCACTGGGCCTCCTCCCGACACCGGCCTGGCCTCCGTCCATTCCCATTTGCCATTCTCCTCCTGGAAGCTCGGTGGCTGTTCTCGTCACCATACCCACACAATCTCACCCCTTCCTCCTGGACCTAACACACTCCCCCGTCTCCCCCCTCCCCGACCTTCAACGCCATCATATCCACAGCCCTCCTCAATTTAGCTCAGCTGTAGGCCAGCCATTTGGGTCTAACACACACAGGGAAGAAAAGAGTGTTTCCCTTGAAGCTCTTGCCAAGACCCTGGACTCATGCCAAGCTGACCCAGGCAATGAACGGAAGTCAGAGCCAGGAGGGAGATGCTCAGGGTAGACTTGGTGAGTGAGGCCCAGCCGGGGAAGGAGAGAGGAGAGAAGGGATGGGTGGAAGGCAGGAGACACACCACTTTGGTTTCCAGAGACTGCGAGAGGGCAGTGCCTCCCCCGCATGCTGGCGGCAGTGTGGTCTTAGCTAGAGGCCTGACCAATGCCTAAAACCAGATGCTGGGGGGCCAGAAACTCAAAGGCAGGCCACTGCCTCATCCCAGTTCAAACCCAGGGCAGTCGCTTCTTTCCTGGGAAGCCAGACTAGTGAGCATTGGCCACTTTCCTCTTGCTAAAGAGGACAGCTGAGACAGACCAGATTCCTTAGTCCCTCCCTCAGTGCCTGTCCCCTTCACCGTCCCCAGTGGCTGGGAAGGCAAAGACAACGACAGATGTGGGTGGACAGACCTGGACTTCCGTACCCACTCTACCTAGCCTGGTGTGTAGCCTTGAGAAGGTTGCTCCAGCTCTGCTCCTCAGACTCCGTGACCAGGAAACCAGCTCAGGAAGGCGGCCTGTAGAGCTTATATTGACCGTGGGAAGCAGACCTAAAGGTATGTCACCTCCATTCCTGTGTTTACACCAATAGCCTGTGCCTCTGCTCCCACTCAACAGTGAGGCACCCTACAGAATAGAGCAACCTGGCTTTCCACCTAGGCTCACAGAAAGTGGGGGTTTTGGCTGGGTCCTGGCTGGGCAGGAAAAGGAGAGGCAGTCAGGGATGTGTATAATGAACTTGGGCATCTGGGAAGGTATATTGGGGGGGGGGGTGATTGGCAGTCCCTCCCTGCCCTTGTCCTGAGGTTTGGGCCTGAGTCAGAGACCCAACAGCGCTCTGCTCCCTGGGCTATCTCAGCTCTCTGGTTGTCCTGGGTTTGACCAGTGTGGGGTTTCTGCTGTCTCCACTTTGCCCCGTTCCAGAGAAGGACAGGGCTCAGAGAAATCGGCTGCATTCACCCAGCTGGCCCCAGGCATTTCTCCAGTGCCACAGCCCGTCTCAGCAGGTGATACCAGAGATACAGGCCTACCGAATGCCACAGGACAGGTGTGCAGGTGTGCATCGGGCAGAAGGTCATGTGCACAGCAATGCAAAGACCCACGGGTCAGCCATCACAGCTGCGGCCTCCCCTCAGCCACCTCCCTCCCTCGCCTCCGCCATCCTCATCTTCAGGTCTCCAAAGACGCAGGCACCTTCTCCGCATGTCGGTCGGTTCAGTCTGAGGATGGTCCGTTTCCTGCCAGGAGCCCCCTATAGGTTGGCTCCATGATGCCCGTTGGAGGGGTGGGTGTGCTACTACCTCACAAGGGGCAAGACATACCTGATGGGGGGGGCTGGTAAGCTGTGATCTGGGCTCCCTGCTCTCCCCTGGGATGCAGAAGGACTCTCAGGCAGCCTTTTACACAGCTGTGTCATACAAAGAACAGAGTGGAGACAGGTGGGGCAAGGCAGGCTCAGAGGCATACGGAAGTGCAGCTTGGGCTCCACGCAGGCCTTCCCTGACTTAGCCTTGAACCCAAGAATGGCAGAGGCCAGAAGATCCCTCCCTCCCTCCCTCCCTCCCTCCCTCCTTCCCTCCTTCCCGCCCCCCACCCCCATCACGACCTGAGTGGAGCGTGTGATCAGTTTGGTTGTTATAGTCTCCTGATGCCACATGGTGGCGCTGCTGGGAAGCACACCACCCAGTGGAGGTGGTGGGTGGATGGGTCAGGGGCTTGACTGGCGAGTCAGAAGGGCAGCTGTTTGTGAACACGCTGATGGCACTGAGGTTGCCTTCCCAGGGCTGCCTCCAGAAATATACCCCTGGGCTTAAGTGCTTGGCTTTCCTACAGCCTTCTGCGTGTGCACACACACACACATACCACACAAATCCCTCCTGGTACGTGTCTGGCGGGAGTGGTGTAGGCAGAGGTGTACAACCTCAGAGGGACTCCTGCTGGGTCACCCTGCACAGGATTGTGTGTCTTCCTTTTAGGAAACAGTGAACGTGGGCCTGTGTTCACTCTATGAAACATACTCTATATTAACACTGATTGTCATACTATATGTAGTATTCACTATATATTATATATCTGATATTTTTGTTCAATTTTCTATTTTATTTTTAAAGGAAGTAAGGTTGTTTAGGAACACTGACATCCTAGTGGGTCTCAGCTCCAAGCTGCTGGATGTAGTTCTGTGACTCCTGAGCGCCCCCCCCCCCAGCTACTGCTGGCTCTGCCCTACCCCCAGGAGACCCTCTATCTCTGGAAAATCATCTCAGGAGGAGTGAGGATGTGCAGATCTTGCTTCTGTAGGATTCGGTGAGGCTTCCGCATGCTGCCTGAGCTTCCAGCTGATGTGTGGAGCCCGGTTTCCACGTATTGGGGCCTCCCAAGGTCTAGCCTGCTCTCCTCACTGGTCTTGAACTAGCCTGTCCTCAAAGACACTTATGCACATCGTGATTACAGTCCCAGCCTGCCCAGAGGGGGTGTATCCTAGGACCTCCGGCCTGCACCATCTCCTTGGCTCCTGATTAACAACCCCAGGAGTCACTTCTTAGGTTAGCCAGCAGGTGGCAGCAGAGGGCCGGCCAGGGACCAGGACCTTCCCGGGTACTTTCCCTGAGGCACAATCTGGGGTGCCCTTGAATCCTGACGCCATCCTCTAAGTGGAACTGTTTTGCTTCCTCAATAGGTTGTGGAAGTGGGGAAGTGAGCACAGGGTCTCCCTGGGCTGAAACACCTCCCTGCCCCCAGAACTTCTACTCTACCGAATGCTGTGTAGTACCCACCCTGATTTCCCTACACCCCTATTTCTAGTGACAGTCAGTTGTCAGAGAAGAGCCAACAGAAGGTAGGGAGGGGCACAGGACAGGTCAGAGGTCATCTTCCAGGAAGCAACCCTGACTGCAGAGCACCTCAGAACTCTCGGAGGCCCCCACACTACCCCACTGGGTGGCTGCTGTGTGTCCTGTCCTGTGTTCCTAGTACTTGAACTCTGCAGAGCAGAGGCCATCTCGTAGGAGTGAGGAGGTGGGTGTGACTGGCCAGCATGTCAGCCTGCTTATACAGACACAGCTGGCTGTGGTAGCCAGAGGTCGGGCCTGTGTGAGGGTGAAGGGTGGGGGGCTGGGCTGTGCAGGAGAGTATGGAAGGGCTGTGTGATGGTTTGGTCCAGGGAGAGGCACTATTGGGAGGTGTGGCCTTGTAGGTGTCATTGTGGGTGTGGGTTTGAAGACCCTCACTCTAGCTCCTAGCCAGTCTTCTCCAGTTTGCCTTCGGAACAAGATGTAGAAATCTCAGCTCTCCCTACATCACGGCATTCTTTTGCCATGATGGTAATGGACTGAACCTCCGAACCTGTTAGCCAACCCCAATTAAATGTTGTCCTTACCTTGTAAGAGTTGCCTTGGTCATGGCATCTGCTCACAGCAGTAAAACCCTACCTAATTCAGCACAGGATGATGAGTGGGCAAAGCTCTGCACAGGGGAAGGGAAGGAAGGACCACTCCTCTAGGGCTGGAGGCATAGTAAGACAAGAGTCAACAGACTTAACCACCAACTAACCAACTACAGGTCAGAGAGAGGTGAAAAGGTGACAATTTATCATCCGCCATCGATGTCCAAAGGACAGCAGGGAGGAGACAATGGGGCAGGCCATGGAGTGTCTCTAGCTGCCAACTCCTATACAGCCATCAAGGCCCAGCTCAGATAGCCCCTACTTTGGGAAGCCAACCCTGTTGCTCAGATCCCTCTGGGCACTCTCAACCCTGGGGCTAGCACAGTATCAGATCTTTGAAAATGGCAGGCTAAGTTTGAGAGATCTGGTAGCTGAGGGTGGATATAGAGGGGGTTTAGGGGGGTTTGGTCTGCCTAGGTATGCCCATGGAGGTGTGTGGGTACACAGAGTTGAGGCAGATTGGGGTTCAGGATGGAAGCTGGGACTCAGGGGACTTATTATGAGAAGGCCAGGACACTGGGCCACGGTATCAACCCAGCTACGCCAATGCCCACAAGGGAGGCCTTTGGCATCTGGTCAGGTAAGGATGGGGCTTCATGTCCCTAAGCTAACACTAGCTGAGGACTGACCCTCACCCCACCACCACCACCTGAATGAAGGCTTGGGGCCCCCGGAAGAAGGGTAGATAACCATTTGGCCCAAGGTTAGAAAGCTATATTCACAGCCATCCCAATACTGTCCCAAGGGAGGCAGGCACGAAAGGACAAGAGGCCAGGCATTTCTCAGATCTGGTCAGGACCACAGGCTGAGGGACACTGAAGACTTGGAGTCACAGGGTCTGTTGCTCCACTGATGTGGAGGGGCTTGGGTGGCCAGGGCTTGGGCCACTAAGGGGCATATGGAAGATGAGGGGAGGGTACCGGTCACTACCTGGAGCAGCTCTTGCTGGCAATGTTTCAATGCATGCAAACATGCCAATGGCGTGGTTGGCATTCTCGTGACCTCTACGGCCAGTCTCCATATTTCCAGAATGACCAAAGACCAGTTGTAAATTCATGACAGAACATCCTTTATTTATACCCAGGTCCCACGTCACGGTCCCCACCCAATCTGTGGCTCCATGTAGCTTGCTGAGCGGGGGTGGGGGGCCTCCATGTGGCTGTGTCCCTGGGCGCCTCAGGGAAGGCAGTAGGTTGTATAGTTATCTTCGGAGGGGCAACATCACTGCCCTGAAACCACACAACCTACTACCTCACCCTGCGGTGTCCGTGTTCTGGAGGAGGCCCAGCCACTCCCCACCCACCCTGGCCACAGGCCACTAGAGCCATAGGGCACAGGGCGGGGTGGGGGAGGGGGAAGCAGAGACAGCAGCTCGGCGAGAAAGGCCTGTGCCCACCAGACAGATCGAGGAAGCCTCTGGTGTCTGAACCCACTGCCCCAGGGACAGGGGACAGTGGCCTACACGGTCCAGCGGCAGGCTGTGCTCACGGGTGTGCTAAGAATGGCTCCTTTTCAATTCCTTCTTGGAAGAGACGCTCTGCCTCTGTGTAGATGAAGAAGCTAACGCTTGCTCATCAGAGGTCTGACCCTGCGCTGGAAAGCTTGGGCAACTCTGGAACATAGTTGAAGGTCTAGTCCAGACCCTCTTTTCATGGAGACCTGTGAGCACAGGTCTGATATGGGGCCAGAGGCAGGAAGGCCCCTTCAGTGTGGGCCAGGGAGAGGAGGTGCCCTGGAAATGCTGTCTGTTTTCATCCCTATGCCCCAACCCCTATACAGATGAGTAATAGCCCAGAGAGGTCAAGGTCTGTCCAAGGTCTCCGTCAGTCTCTTTTTGCATGGCAGCTATCACCCCCTGTCCCTCCCTCAGTCTCCCCAGCCAGGACCGCCGTTGTATCCACTGCAGATATTGCGGCCAATTCAGGAAAGACAGTAGATTGTATAGTTACCGCAGAGCGGGGCAGAGCCCAAAACCATACAACCTACTACCTCACCCCAAAGGCCGTCAGTCAGTCTTGGCGTAGAGCTGGATGTCGCGGCTTCTTGAGGTCCCTCCTAGAGGAAGAAGGAGAGCTGGGGACATGGTGAGGCATCCCCCCCTCCCCCCCGGACACAGTCAGCTCGGTGTTAATAGAGGACTGGGATTCTCTCAAAGTGGGCTAGGGACATTTAAACAAAATCACGGAGAGAGTAAGGGGAGACGGGGAGAAGAGAGAGAAAAAGCACCGGGTGCTGAGCAGTTACTAAACAGGAGTGGCCACAATGGGGGATGGGTGTCATTTGTTAAAGGCCACCAAGGTCCAGGGAGCTTCCAGTGTCCACCTGGCTGAGGCCCAGCCTCTGTCCGCTCAACTCTAGCATAGTAGAACCATCAGAACTCCTGCCAAGCAATAGCCTTGGGCATGAACCCTCTTCCCCTTAGGCAGGAAGAGCCCTCCTGTGGGTTCTGGTCCTGTCCCTGCCTCTTCCCAGGGTGGCCTGAGCTGACCTTGCTGGGGGAGGCTCAAAGCAGTTTTTCCTTGTGGGATACACAGCCTAGCTCCCCATGGTGGCCAGCCGGGCGTAAGTGCAGACCCTGGCTGGACACTCGTGGCCAGTCTGTCCCTGCCGACTAGCACTTCCGGAGGCCAGCGGGGGCTCTGTGCTTGGCTCCGAGCTTGGGGCTCCCGGAGCCTTGGACTGAGCCCAGCCGTGGGGGACACCCGGGTAAGAACAGAAGGCCTGGCGTGGATCTTGCTGTGTGTTAGGTCAGATAAGGCCCACTCTGGGGTGGCAGTCGGCTATACATACCGTTCGCAGCCACGAGCTTGCTGGGGGGAGGCTTGGGCAAGTGTATTGTCAGCCCATCTTACAAATAAGGAAAGGCCCAGTAGCAGTGTGTGGGGGACATTCTTCTGCCTTGTAAGATGCTCCTGTGGTTATCAGCTCTCCAGTATCAACCGGAGACTCTACCGCAGGCCTCCGTCCACAGCCTTCCGAGGCAGGCACTGGGCTGGACTGAGCCATCACATCCTCCAGCTGTGAGACAGGGATCGCTAAAGAAACTGAGGCTCAGTCTCTGGTCTCTTAGAAGGGAAGGACCTGCTTCTTTCAGGCCTCAGACCGGTTTGCCCAGCATGCAGACGGAAGCCCTGTGCCCAGACCAAGGAAGCCAGGCAGCCTTTGCTCTCTGCATGAGCCCTAGCGTCTACTGCCACACCTCCCTTCCTCCCTGCCAAGGGGCAAGGGACAAGTCCAAAGCTCCTGGGTCAAAATGAAGCCATTAGGCCTAAGTCCACATTGTGGACCCAGATCTGGACTCTATGGGGCAGAGTAGCTTGGGAACAAGGTCCCAGAGCGCTGGTGTGGCCTGGCCCCAGAAGGAAATCTGAGCCACTGGGGTGCCATCCCCTGCCTTGAGCCTGGACCCTTTCACTAACAGGCAGGTCAAATATCCTCAAGGGTGGTCCCAGCAGAGCCAGCAAGGCAGGAAGAGGCGTGGGAAGAGAGTGGTGAAGGGCCCCTTTGGTGGTCCTATCTATGATGGGTGGACCAGGCGAGAAGACTGAGGGCTGTCCCACACTGCTTTGCCTCTCTGTAGACTTGTCTGGCCATGGTTAATCTTGTTAGTTCCCAGGCTGTGCCCGGATGTGGTGGAATAGCTAGAGACCACTTTGGCCATCTCCATCTGAGCTCCCCCCACCCACCCCCCAGGAGCACTTTGAAGGAGGAAAGAGGACAGACATCAACCCCAGATCTCTCAACACTTCGGGTTCTGCCCTTGGCTGTCAGGACACAGGTACATGAGCAGGACTGGCTGGAAGGTCGCGGCTGCCCCCTCTGACTCTGGGCACCATCATGCATTTCCGTGGGGTCCTTTTGGCTGACCCCTGGGCATTCTCAGCCACTCTACTTGGCAGCAGGAGGCCGGTGTATGCCCCTGCAGCAGCCCCAAAACGCCTGTTGTGCACTTGCTGAGCCTCCCTGAGTCTGGGCTTTATTTTAACAGAAGCCTTGCAGAGCCCAAGCTATGGTAGAAAAATGCCAGGACACAAGCATCCTAGTTCTAGCAAGGACAGTAGGGCCACTACCCCCTGTGCCTTAGCCCAACATGGGAACAGATGTGACTCTGTCTCCCTCATCTGGCCTTTCTCTAGGCAAGGCCTCCTGGCGGATCGGATCCTCCATTGATACCAGGCGGCCTGGGGGTAGCAGGATCACACTGAGGGACTGGGTGATGGCGCCCCGGGGTACAGAGAAAAGAGAGGGACTTCATGCTGAGGTCCCCAGAGGCCTCTCAGGGCTGGGTGACCTGTAGATAGTGTGTCCACTTGGAGCCGGTGATAAATGGAACTGCATCTCTGTTAAATCATGCCCAGCCTAAGTAGGCCGACACAGGCTCAAAGGTCACCATATCATACCATGGGAGATGTGTCATCTGAGGTAGATTGCTGGGGGGTGGGGCACAATACTGAGGGTAGGGGTTGGAGGGGGGGGAGCACAAGGCCTCCAGGTAAAGGCATCCAAGCTGAGGGTAGGTCCTGGAGCACTGACAGGGATGAGGTTCTGACCCTAGCCTTCCTCACTCTCAAGTCTCCCCGTGGCTCCCTCCTTTCCAGAGGAAGGACATTGGGGCCCTACTCACCACAGGGGAGCCGCTGGCATGCAGAACTTCCTGCTTGGTGCCACTTCCTGACCACCTTGGGGGTTGGAAACAAAAGCGACTGATCATCAGCTTCAGAAGGGAGAAAGTCTGGCCCCTGGTGGCCTCCCCTGGCCACTCCTTGATAGCCTATAGCACAATGACATTTTCATCCAGTCTGCCCTTTGCCTGGTGACACTTTGCATGCAAAGCCTTGGATGGAATGGCCTCTAAGCTCAGCCCTGTGCTGGGCATGCGGGTCAGAGACTATGCTCCAACTTCACCCATGGTGGGCAAGTATGTTTTTGTGGGTGGCCAATGGCCCGCCTGGCTGATGACTGGATGCTGTGGAGTCCAGAGAGGGGAGGAGGGAGGGAGAGAAGGCTGGCCGTGAGGGGTCAAGGCTCACATCTGCTGCATGCACACTGTTCTGTAGTAGTTAGGTTGCTCCCGGGAAGGAGAGTTAATCCCCTCTTGGAAGTCATCAGCGAGGTACAACTTCCCTAGGACATTAGGGCAAATGGGGCTTGAGCTCTCCCAAGAGCAGAGACCCGGAGAAAGGGCTTCCTGGACCACAGACTCGCACCATGAATCAAGTCACTATCCTACCTCCCTTGGGTCCAAAACATCATGGCAGAGCCAGCAGTAAGACGGAGGGAAGGCCAAGCAGGGCCATGGCAGCTGTGAGGGAGCAGCCTGGCCAGCTGAAGGGCTCTGGAGCTGAACCTCAGGGTACAGAATACAGAGACAAGGATCTGCCCACTTCTGCCCGTCAAGCCGGAGTGCTCTGTTGGAGGCCTTGTTAACCACCCCCCGCCCCCCAGCCTCAAGGATGGGAAGACGAGCCCATTGGCTACTGAGGGTCTGGTGAGGGGACACAAGGGTGGGAAAGACCCTTCCCTGACTACCAGCCTCGCCTGGGCTCCCAAGAGCTATCTGTCACGCTGACACCCTTTCTCAGATCCTTCCCACTGCGCCCACCAGCCCTGCCCCCAACCCACAAAGCCGCGAAATGCCCCGGGCAAGCCTCCTCTGTCCTCCTTGGCCATCTCCCAGGTCCTTCCCACCTCCTGGCTTTTGCCCTGGTCTGTCCCTCTGCCAGGAACCGCTGACCTGTTTTTCCTGTTTCTTTCCACAAGGCTCCTGCTCCTCAGGGGTGGGGGGGTTAGGGGGGTTCAGCCTGGCTCTGCTCTGGTGAGGCTGACCCACAGGTGCCTGCCTGTCTTAGGCCCGTTCCTCTCACAGTGCTTCTCCACACTCTGGTGGCAGGCATGGCTACCACGGTCTCTTCAGTTCCAGGGCGGCTCTACCCTACCTTGGGGGGGGGGGCTTACGCTGGTTCCACAAGACTTCAGGGAGGGTCACCCTTTCTGGATTTCTGGCCATCTCTAGAGCCATTTGTGAAGGAGAAAGAAAAGACCCAGTTTCGTATCTGGGGAGCATTCTGATGTGTCAAGCCCAACCTGCGAAACAGCCTGGCCTCGGGCCTGGGGCTTGGGACCCACAGAAATGACTCCTTTCTCAAGGGGTAACAAGGAAGGGGTCCTGAAACAGACCGCAGGGACCCAGTAGGGACCGGTTGGAGGAGGGCCAGTGGCGGGGCGGGGCGGGCAGGGAGTGAGCAGTTAGCAGACGCCCTGCCATCTGCCAGCCGTCACCTCTCAGTCCTGTCCCAGTCCTGCAGTGTCTGCCTGGGGGAGGAGCTGTCCAGGACAGGTGCGCCAAAGGCCTAGGCAGGCAGGTGGCCCTTTCAGGGCTGGGCGGATGTCTGGAGGGAGAGAGGCAGACAGACAGTGTCACCCTGAAGTCACCTCAGGCTTGGCTTGGGGCCACCAAGAGCCAGACCCCCCCCCACGGTAACCCCCCCCTCTCCTGATTAGGTTTCTCCCATAAAGCGGCCAGTGTCTCTGCTCAGTAGGCCGTGCCAACAGCAAGTCTGGGAACGGCGGGAGGGGGGTGGCATCCGGCTGGGCAGAAGGCGGATCTCCTTGTGAACACAGCCCATAAAGTTAAAAAGATGCATGCTCACTGGGTAGGCATGGGTCAGTGTGCCCGGGGGGCAGACCATGCCCACTGGGTACCATCTTGGATCGAGCTAGGACAGGCGTGTTAGGAGGTGAACAAGAATCCCACTCACTACACTCATCAAGACAAGTAATGCCTTTGTAAGAAGTTCAGAGAAATGATTAATGCAAAAGCCCCATAGACACTACAGAGATCGCATCTGAGTGATGATGACCTGGGCTTTGTGGGATCTCCCCTGACTTCAGACGAACGCTCTGGCAGGTGTGTGGCAGAGTGCCGGACAAGCTTGGGCACCCTCTTCCAAGCACGGACCAGTTACACAGGGTCACATCCAGAGCTGGGATCTAAATGCCTTGGACCTGGCTCTTCTTGCCTTACGCACCTCATGCTGGATCCGGACCTGCGCTCAGCTCTGTTTAGCTCAGGGTCTGTAGTGCTCTGGTGGCATGCCTACCCCTCGATCTAGGGCCCATAGCAAAACTCTGGAGAGCAAAAGGAAGATTCAAGGTCTCCCCTGGCTGAGGAGGCCCATAGCTGAGTCTAGTTCTCCCCATCTAGAAACGGGGTCTGAGGCAAAGTCAGTTGGCCATGGACCTTCTCTGGAGGGCTAGCGAGATAGACAGCTGTCTGATACGGACAGCAGCGGGAGCCATGAGGACATTGCTGGCTTATGCCTAGGACAAAACACAGTAGGGAAAGGCCACTGTGCAGGGTCCCCTGCCCCCTGGACTGAGCCTGAAGCTAGACATTTGGGCTATAGGTCACCAGCTCTGACCACGAAGCTATGTGTTCATCTGTAGATGTTCTCAGTCAAAGCCTTGTCTGGGCCATAGGAAGGTGAGTGGGAAATTGACTATACACATGACATCATGGGGACTCTGCCTGCTCTCTGACAGACCCCCACCCCCACCACCAATCGGCTCCCCCTAGGCCTCGCCCTTCCTTGGGAGCCATTTCCTATTCTAGGAAGCTTATATTCCAGGATCCCAGGAGGTTCCGTCCTAGCCCGGCACTTGGGAGGCATTGATCTGGGCCGGTCACTTGTGAACATTCTGCTGGGTTTCTGGAAGGGGGGCATGGCCTGAACAAGTGTCACTTCAGGGTGACAGAATTTTCTGCCTGGAAGCTGTGGGGGAAGAAGCCCGGGGCCAGCTTCCTAAATGAGACAGCTTGTCTCTCTACGTGGCTTCTTGCTACCCTGTTGGAGAGAGCACGGGGCCAGGCAGAAGTACAGTTATATAGCATCAAGTAACCCCCATGCTGCTCAAGAAGATTTTTACTTGGAACTATCTCCTCATTTTTTTAAAGGCCTCCCACGCCCCATCACAGGGGTAGCAGAGCCTTCCAGTCACTCCCGGCCTCCCAGGGCATGCCCCGAGTTGTCCTACCTCGAGAAGCTAGAATGTACTGTCAATATGGCAATGACCAAGGCAGCCGGCTGTTCTGTGGACCTGGACGGCATCCTTACAACAGCGCTCTGGGATGGACGCACGCTGCTTCTGATGTCTGGGAAGGCAGGGGAACAATGTGAGCTTGTGAACAGGCACAGGAAGCTCTTAGGGGCCTTACAGTGGATCCCTGCTGAGCTGAGATGCTGAACCAGGCAGGCACTACACAGCCAGTGGGGAGGTGGGGGTGGGGAGTGGGGGCCTGTGTTGGGGTAGTCAGAGCCTTGGTGGCCTGGTCCACGGCCCTGCGGTCTGGGAGTAAAGCAGCCTCGTCTAGCCAGCACCTGAACTGCTTCTTGGTATCACGGGCTACCCCGGCCGGGAGACTGGCATTCTATACCATGCTCAGCCAGGGAGGCCCAAAGTCCTTGGGCAGGCCAAGGGTCTGAGGGGCATTTGGGGGACCGAGGCTTTCCTCCCCAGGAAGACATTACTCAAATCTGTGCTTGTTGACGGCTCCACTCAGAAACCCAGTGCCACAATACAGACATTATTTCTAGGCCCATCCGTGCTGACCCCGCCCCTGCCAAAGACTCCCTCTCTAAAAGTACAGTGTAAGTGGCCGGCTTTCCAGATTGTGATGTTTGTTCTCTCTCTCTCTCTCTCTCTCTCTCTCTCTCTCTCTCTCTCTCTCTCTCTCTCTCTCTCTCTCTCTCTGTCTGTCTGTCTGTCTGTCTGCTTGGTGATAAAACCTCGAAGGGTAGCAAGGGATAAGTGGAGCTGGGTAAGGGGCCAGGGTTCCCAGGCTGCCTTGCCAAAAACTGGCTGTGCCAAGCCCAGGGCGGCCATGGCCGAAGCCAAACATTGTGGGGGCAGGTCCTGGGCTCTGGCCAGGCCACTCAGGGCAGGCGGGAAGCAGGGGTCTCCTTCTCCTCAAGGCCGGTTTCAGCTACAAAATGGCCGACACAGCCGGACGGCTATGTCGGCCATTTTGTGACGCCCTTGGCAGACAAAGGCCTATGGGAGTCAGAGGGTAGGGCCAGCGGATGCCTGGCAGGGAGGAAGAACCCAAATGGAAACAAGGCCCTGCCCTGTGCTGAGGCCTGAGATGGTCTGGTCAGAGAAAGTGTGTCAAACAGGCTCTTCCCAGCAGAGCCTTCCTCCTGTCCAAGCTCCAGGCACGCTCAGGGCTTCCAGCAACTTCCACACCTCCCTTCAAGGGGCTTCTGGCGGGCCCTGGTGGGCCTGTCAAAGAGTACTGAAGTTCTTACGCTTAAGGGTAACTAACGTGTGAAGCTGCCCGGGCCTACGCTCTTCGGGGTTACAATTCTCTGCCCTCGTTTCTCTGTAGGACATACCCTTATCTGCCTAGGGTGGGGAGGCCTCAAGCCAGGGGGCTCACGTACCAACCTGTGCTCCTAGAATGGATGGTCCAGGTAGAGCAGTCCTGTCTGGGGCCAATAGGTCAAGGGATCAGTTGCCAAGATGGCCACCAATAGGGATCCCAGGAGGACTCACTTTACCAGTGTGTGGCTGTGCCCGGTCCCCACTCTCGATGGCTCCAGCTAGGATGGCCCTAGAGACGTTCCTATCCTGCCTCAGCTGCTTTTGTAAACGAGCACCATCATCTATCTAGTTATAGCCCCTTTTCTGTCCGCTGGCCAGCCAGAGGTCCCACTGCCCACTTGCCATGGCTGGTCTCCAAGCCTCTCTAGGCAGAGGGCAGTAGGAACTCCGTGATCAGCCAGAGCCCCACGGATGGGTTGTTGGGGTCCTTCGTGTTCCTTCCCACCCTTATTCTCTCTCTTATTTAGAATCAAGTTGTAAACTAGAGCCAAAGAGGACAACTCTGGGGACAGAGTGGAGGTGGGGATATAGGACCCACCTCAGGCTGCCTCGTATTGATCTATGCAAAGCAAAAATCTATGTGGAGAATAATCCCATTTCACAGACAGGTAGTCTGAGGCCCGGGGGGGGGCAGTGACACTACAATCATAAAACCCATGTCGTAGGGTGGCTAGGTCCTAGGAGAGATGACAACTTACACGGCCAAGGTTTGGGTATCTGACAGGGACTATCCACGTGAGTCCAGGGCAGGGCTGTGACAGAGTGGAAACTGAGAGGAGTCCTCATCATGGAACTGCCACGGTCACGTGGCGAGAACACATGGTCACGTGGTAAGAGTGGGTGCCGCCAGTCATCACATGTGCAACTACAGCTGTCTGGATAACTCTAGGGTGTGAACAGTGCTGTGGCCTCTGTTAATCACTAGGGGCCCCTCCTCCATGAGAAGTCACGTGGTTCTGGGTTCAAGTCCCCACCCCATTTAACAGTACTGTGCAGAGAGAATCCCTTACAAGTAACATCTGTCAATAAAAAAGCCACTAGCCAATGAGCTCAGGCAGGAAACAGGGGGTGGGACACCGGCAGGAAGAGAGAGGATTCTGGGAAATAGTGAGAGAATAAAAGGAGATGCAGGGAGGAATGCCGAGGGAGATTTGAGCAAGGTGCTGATGAGGAAGTAGGCCTCTCCACGCCCTCCCCTGTAGTCAAGGATCAAGGTGTCACAGGGGCAAAGTGAACCCTAGAGGGAGAGATAACTGACCATGTGGAAGACACAAAATAGTTTGAACGGGTTAAATAAGTTACGAGCTAGGCAGGGACTGAGCCAAAGCTTATGGCCTAGCATTTTTAATAAATAATTAGTCTCAGAGCAGGGGCTGGGAGGAAAAACAGATTAATTTTTTTTAACTGTACTGTAAACTCATGAGTCTGTGCTGAGTACACACACCCCTAAGGACTTACACGTGTGAACACAGTTGGTTTGTTTTCTAGAGGGAGGGGGTTCTGGGGATTAAACCCAGGCCTCTATCACTGAATGATATCTCTAGCCCTTCGAAAAACATTCAGAGTCTTATTCAGTTTCCCAGGCTGACCGTGAAATCCACACTATAGTTCAGGCTGGCCTCAAACTAACTTAACTTTTCTTTTCTTTTCTTTCTTTTCTTTTCTTTTCTTTTCTTTTCTTTTCTTTTCTTCTTTTCTTTTTTCTTTTCTTTTCTTTTTTCTTTCCTTCCTTCCTCCCCTCCCCTCCTCCCCTCCCCTCCTCTCCTCTCCTCTCCCCTCCTCTCCTCTCCTCTCTTCAAGACAGGGTTTCTCTGTGTAGCCCTGGCTTTCCTGGAACTCCCTCTGTAGGCCAGTCTAGCCTTACAGAGATCTGCCTGCCTCTACCTCCCTAGTGCTGACCTCAAATTTTCAAGTCACAGGCCTTCACCGTGAGACCCAGCAAATGTGAACACTCTGTCCCTGGAAGGTGCCGGGCACCCGTAAGTCCCTCCAGGCTTCACTTTGCCGCCGTGACAACGGGCAGACGTGATCCTTGGCTCAAGGGGAGGGCACAGAGAGACTGTGGTTTGATTCTGCTCCCCATCCCCACTCCCAGCCACACAGCAGCATGGGAGTTTTCATGTTTTAGGGGTGAAGGAATGGAAGACTCAGTTGCATTGTGAGAAATCACAGCGTTGTTCAGAGGGCTCTAGGAAGCCTGACACTGTGGAGAGCCACTGGAACTTTCCTCTAATGACTAAATGCAAGGTATTAGTATGGCTAAACAAAGATCATGGGGCAGGAGCAATGGCTCAGCAGTTAAAAACACACTCGCCATTGCTTCAGAGGACCCTAGTTCCAGTCCCAGCAGCCCTATGGAAGTTTGTAACAATCTCTAGTTCCAAGAGATCCAATGCCCTCTCCTAGGCTCTGTGGGCACAGACGTGGCATACATACATGTGTGAGGGTAAAACACTGATACGCATAAATTTCTAAAATATCTTTCAAAAAATTTTAAGAAGATCTAGAGCTACATAGGTCAGATGGTGGGGTACCTGCCTAGAAAGCACTGAACCCTATGTTCAGTGCCCAGCACTGTATAAACTGGGTAGGCAGGAAGATCGAGAGTTCAAAGTCACCCTCAACTACATAGAGTTCAAGATCAGCCTAGGCTGGATACCTTGTCTGAAAACATATAAGAGTTTCTGGCTATCAGATGAATCTGTGTCCTTTCCCAGTCCAGAGAGTCCACTCGTCTGCGCTCTAGGCTGGGAGTGCCAGACCCTGGGAATCTGGAAACCCCGTATATAACTTCCAGTGGGCTTCGAGTCCACTGCCCACAAGCTTCCATTTCTCTTTCTAATGAGGTAACCTATGAGACAGGCAGGTCCCTTCAGAAAACCAGCCATCCTCGGAAACTAGGCAAACCCATGTGGCTATCACTTGCCGGGGCTGGGCTCCTGCAGCTGGCTTCTTGCTGGGAAAACATTGATCATGGCGGGCTTCATGGCCAGCTACAGAAGCATGGGTAGGATGCAAGGCCAAGGGCTTGCCTGTGCTCAGCCCTCCCAGGCCCAGATCCAGTCTGGCACATTCAAGGGGTGCAATTCCAATCTTGCCCTCTGAACCCTAGAGCCCTAAGGCTCTCCAGTCTAAGCCGGTGTCTCAAAGTCCTCATGGCCCAGTATCTTCAGGCCACAGGTGAGATGGGACTGACTCTCTCTACCCAGAAGCCCCTTGAAAGAAGGATTTTATTTATGGGGAAGGGGGGGGTTCCCTGAAACTAACACTAGCACCGAGTAAGCACCTACTGCATACATCCAGCTTCATCTTGGGTGCATGGTGCTAAGTAGGGGCTGGGTCATGGGCCCGGACTGACTACTTTGCCATCCTTTTCTTTTCTAGACTCTTCCTCGTATGTCTTGACCCAGGACCCCTCTGGGACTCCCACCGTTGCTCCTGGAGCCCAGCCTCCAACACACATTAGCACCCAGGACTCAAGAGACCCAGGGGAACATTCCCAGCCTGAGCCCTTGTAAAAGGTGCACCACTGGACTTTAGAGGTCCATCTGCATCCATGGGACACTGAAGGGATTATATAAACGGGAGGCTGGCTGCCTCTGGCTGAGGATGGAGGTACCACATGCAGGTGTGGTTTAGGGTAGGTACCCAAGAAAGGCCAGCATCTGTGAACCAGAGCTACTAGGTCTCTAGGGATCCCTGGGACAACTACACTCTTAGGGTGTGTCCAGATGCTCTGTCAGCCTCTCTTCCACCTCTGCCCATACTCTCTTCTCCTGTGCTGTCAGATCTGCCAAGTCCTGGAGCCTCCTCCCTAGCTGTCTAAGTTTGCCCTACTCTCAGGTACTAACAGCCTGACCCCAGGTGCAGACACAAAAACAAGGGAGCGTGTGCAGGTATGCGGCAGCCTATACACACCAATGCACGGGTAACAGAGGGGTCCCAGGACCGAATGCAGGTTGCTCTGGCTTGCATGAGACAGCATGGAGCCCTGACTGCAGTCTGGCAGGTGAGGCTGCCTTTGACCATGACCACATCGAATCCCTGGATTCATCTAGGTAGGTCCAAAGCTATACTTGGGGTCTGCCTCCAAGGGACAGGGACAAGTGTGAGCACAGTGCCCAGGCTGGCTGCCACCTCTGAGCACAAGAAATCCCAGGTACACAGGTCCCCTGTCATAAGTACAAGGTATCCACAGTGGTGGAAGCAGGACCTTTGCCACTGAGCCCTGAGTGACACTGCACATGATACAAATGTCCCGGGGCCATCTCAATCTTCCCCCATCTCCTTCTTGATGGCTGCGGCAGAGAGAGAGGGCCCTGTTTAGCCTTCTGGGTGCACCTGGATATGCTTGGACATCCTAGAGTCCCCTAAAGAGACAGGCAGGAGTTGAGACTGCCTAGCCAAGACCCAGCATATGCAGACTTCCAGGGCCACGTGGCTACATGGATCCATAGCAGTATCCAGGAGGGTTGGGGTAGGTGGCCCTGAGTTCTATAAACAACCAAAATGTTGCACTGACCTGAGCTGGACATGGCCGTTGGGTTCTAAGAGTCACCTGGGGAAGTTGTCAAGAAGAGGCCGGTGCCTAGAGAAGAAGCAACACTAGTTAGGTGTTGGGGTGCATCTATGAGCCCTTTTCTTGCATTTATATTGTTTCCTGTGAACCCTAACCCGAGAGCCCCTCAAAAGGCCCCGGGCACAGCTTAGGAGCCACCTGGAACTCATGGTAGCTCAAGGCCAGGAGACAAGTTCATCACCTGTGGCCTGGAGATACTGGGCCATGAGGTCTTTGAGTCACGAGCTTAGATTGGGGAGCCATGGAAAGTTTGGGGCTCTGAGGTTCAGTTAGAAAGGTTGGAACTGCATCCCCTGTATGTGCCAGACTGGAACTGGAACTGGGAGGCATCCTGCCAAGGGAAGAGTGGATGCCCTACCTTATCTAAGTGATGCATGGCAGGGCCAGGCCTCCAAGTGGCTAGGTCATCCCAGTTGAGGGGGCCTCTTGTGTGTTCTCCTTGAAACTATCTTGAAGCTTCAGAGCCCCATGGGTCTGGGCTCCTTGATACAGGGCCCTTCTTAGCCATAGCTTGAGAGAAGCCAGCACAGCCCCACCCACTGGACAGAGGCAGACACAATGCCTTAACCTACCACCTCTAGTAGTGCCAGCGTCCGTAGACTCCAATGGGATGACTCTGAGTGATGGACAGCTGGCTCTGAGCCTGTTGAAGCTGGCTGGGGGAAGGCTAGAGAAAGCGGTGACAGCACTGTCTGCCACCTCGGGGCACGTACAGTTTCCCAGCTCTCTGGGGCCTTCACTCCCAACTTACAGGTATTCTAGGGGGTCACTCTACAGCTCCCTGATCTCCATCAGCAGGTATCCCTGGCCATTTTGTGGACTGATGCTCAAACACTGATATAGCCCATCTGGATGAATGGCAAGTGCAAGGGGCTGGAGGATAGGGCCAGGGGGGTACCTACTGTGTGCTGGGGGTACCTACTATGTGCCTGGGCGGCAAGAGGTTGTCTCAGAGCTAATCTGTCCCCACCAGATTCCATCTACTTCAAGAGGACAACTAAGGCCACCTTAGCCTGCAGGGCAGAAGGTGGGCCTGGAGCAGGGACCCAGAATCCTTGGCCCTATCTCTTGTCCTATCCTGGGCAAGGATCTCTCTCCCTGGTTGGAGGCCAGGCTGAGCCCCTGAGGAGCTGAGGGTAGGGTAGGTCTGGCACCAGGTAGAATCTCTGAGGTCAGGGCTGGTCCTGGCCTCTCTGAAAGAGCAACTGTGGCCTCCTGTTTGCCAGCACACAATCATCTCCAGGACTGTTTCTGATGGAGTGAGCCCAAGTGGGGCAGACAGCTACCTGTGTGTGAGGCTGTAGGGGGTCTTCTGATACACATGGCAGGTGCTTACTTTCCTGGGGCGGGGGGGAGAGGTCCTTAGAAGCATCCAGGTTCTGGAAGACATAAGGAAATCAAAACAGAGGTGTCAGCTTGGCAGGTCATGTGACTCGGATGCAGAGAAGGGTAGTGTGGCCTTCCCTTCCTCAGTCACTCCCAGACTCATCTGTAGATAAGAAGACCCACACACTATCTACCGGGACCTTGGCACCAGAGGCCTGGAGTTTCAGGTCACAAGAGACAAGGAACAGCACTGAATGCCATGCCCGGCTTTAACCAGTTCTGGCCTGCCAGGACCCACATCCCAAACCAACTCCCTGCCACGGCTCCTAGGCAGCCCAGAGTCTTAGAGTTCCTCTGTGACAAGAGGGAGGAAGGGCTCACAGGACTTGGTTGCTGGTGCCTGGTAAGACCCTCCTTTCCCTCCAGCCCCATTATGGCAACCATAGTTCCCTGTGGCCAGAATGTCCTTCTATCACGATAGATCACCCCTGCCTGCACTGCATCAGACTAGGGGGTCCCTCCACCTCACCTCACAATGCCTGCACCGACCCTATAGACCTGGGAACTTTTGAGGCAAGGCTATCCTTTAACTAGCATACATCCTGGGCCTGGCAGGGCCTGACATCCATCAGCACCCCATCACTCTGAGGTTTATGAAGTACGCGGGCAGGACCTTGGGTCACTACCAAGGAGTAAGTTCAGTAGTCAGTAAGAGCCAAGAAGAGGGATAAGCCAAGACTGACAGCAGGAAACCAAGGCCAGGAGTCGGCCCTGGCCGGAATGGCCCCTAGACTCATCCTCCTCCCTATCTTCCTTGGGTGTTTTGGCCTTGGGCAGAATTACCTGCCCTCTTGAGCCCACTTCCATCCACATGCCCATGAACCCCCAGTTGTAAGAAAACTCGGGATATCCTCTTAGAATTATGGCCTTCTCCAGAACAAGTCGCTATAGGACGAGGGGCTACTCTCTCACAGACAAGCCAAAAGCAACAAGGTCTGTCACGTCGATGCTTATAGCATTATCTCTAGAGAGTGATTTTTTTTTTCCTTCAAACTCGAGACCTTGAGACCAGAGGGACTTGCTGAGGGCTCCATCTTTGGATATGCCGGGCCCTGAGACCCACCAGGGACAGCTTGCCTTTCTCCATCTCCAGAAACGGTAGTATCTGCAGGCAAAACTGGGACTTGGATGCTATTCTTCATCCACACAGGGCTATAAAGGCTCCAGAGAAGCTAGGGGACAGGAGGGAAGAGCCTGGAGCTGTGAGTCCAAGTTTCTGATCGTATTTCTTAAGGAGAGACTGTCCCATGGCCACACCTTTCCTTACCCGACAGCTAGGCCTCACCCATCTCTTCTTTCCACTTCTGGGCCCACAGTGCACAGAGTCCCCAGTTTAACAATCTCAGGACAGCTGCCTGCTGCTCACAGCTACCACAGCCTGGCTAACCTTGCCTCACCAGGAGAACATGGAACTGCCTCCCTAGAAGAGAACCCTCAGTGGCATTGAAACCCAATAAAGCCTACACCTGCTTGACTCCAAGAGAGGCACTTCCACAAACAAGGAACCCCCCCCCCCATCTTTTTTAAACAGCATAATTTCATGTCTCTAAACAAGGTCACTGTCCAAACTTAGAAATTCCAGGCTTCAGGTACAGGCACAAGTGATACAGAATGAAAAAAAAAAATCAGCCATGGGAAATAGGAATGTTGACTAGACCTTCTGGGGGGTGGGGAGGGGACAGGGGGCTGAGCACCATCTTACAGGGGCAGTGGGTGAGGCTGCACAAGATACCTTGGGCCTACTCTGGACTCGTGAAGGCATGTAGTTCCCACGCTGACAGTACAGAGCTTCTGCCTACAGCACAAGGGTGGCTCCAAGGGACCTGGTTCTACCCTGAATAACACGGAAATGCGCCTGGGTAGGCACAGTGGGAACATTCTTATGACTGTTCCAGGGGGACCCCAGCTTTGCCCAATTCCCTCCAGCTTCAGACATGTGCCCACAGACTTCCTCTCGTCATTCAATTGCTCCTGTGTCTTCTCACTCTTCCTGTGGCAGTGATGGGACTGCAAAGCCAAGGACAGGGGTTCCCCTACTGGGATCCTTGAGCTGACAAATGCTACACTATCTGCCAATAAGGACCTCTGAATAAACCACAGAGGTGCACTACTCCCTCTCAGGCTGATGACCCTCCCAAAGCTGTCCCTCTGTCCCTTAACAAACGTTTATGTTCTGTGTGGCAGGGCCACATTTGTTTATGGTCCATGGCCCATCAAAGTTAGTGCTGAATCTATCAGACCAAGCACCAGGCAGAAGGTCCTGGTGGTCTAGCCTGGTCCTACCTCAACCTCATTCCTACCTGGGCTCACAACCACAATTAGGTGTACACACAGGATTCAGTGGGGTCATGACATCCATCTAGGTTGGCAGAACAACTGCCCCTGGGAGAGAGCTTTGGCTCCATCCAAAGCCAAGCCGCTGAACAGACTCTTCCAGGCTGCATGGCCTTTGGGAAGCTGTTTACTCTGAGCCAGTATATAAAATATACTTTTGTATATTAAGAAGGTCATTTAAACCTGCTACACCCATGGACTTCATAGGCAAATTATAAAGCAACCCGATATGTGCTTCCTACCACCACCCCCTTCCAGCATCTCTCGGTGGAGTTTCCCACAGGCTACCGCCCACTCCCACTAATGTCCAGTGGATTCTACAGATCAAGCCACCACCAGACACAAGGCCATCTGCACACCCACCTGGGATGCTTAGGTAAGTTTCACAAAAGATGCCAGTGTCTGCCACATAACCGTCCTGGCTTCATTTTAGGTGTTGTTTTCAGATAAAGGACTCAGAATATCCCAGCACACGTGAGTCCTGCCCTAAACTGACACCGTTGCTGTGGTCATCAGTTATCTGGACAAGGGAGGGCCTGTCCTCAGATAGAGAGCCCCTATGGTGCCCGCAAATTGCCTCTGCTTCTGTTAAGAGCCTGGGTGCCTGCTGGTGGACGGTGCTACTTCACGCACGTTTTGGCAATGCCTCTGTTTTGAGGACAAACATGTAGTGGTAATTTAGGTGGGGTTAGTTTCTCTCTGGGCAGATGGTTAATTGTATCACTTCAATGTTTTCCTTCCAGTGCAAAAGGAACAACATTCATGAGTCAGAACTCGGAGGCCCAGAGGAAAAAAGCAAGCAGAGGCCAATAGCCCTCTGTCTGGCCCGGCATACAACCCAGCTCTGCGTGTGCCCATGTGTGTGTGTGTGTCCGTCTGCCCCCACCCCATAGTGGTTCCGATGTGCCAGAAGCCTGCTGGGCTGTGTTGGGCACTGCATGAGTTGGGCCACAGAGCTGAAGCATCAAGCCTGGGGAAGTGGGTGGTTGGCTCCTAGTTTCTCAGTAGACAACAGACACCCGCAGCGTTGTGCGTGAGTCCTCCTGGTCTCTAGGGAGACTTCAGAAGCAGGGTCCCAGGTTGAAGCCAAGGAATGCTTTCAGGACAGCTGCTTCAAACCTGGACTCCAGGGACCCACCGACATCAGAGTTAAAGTGAGGCTGACAGAGAAGGTGGGAGCCGAGGTTGATAAGGAATGGGCCCCTGGCTGTACAGCTCTTCCCCAATGGTCAACAGTGAGTTCAGGGGTACACCTGTTATATAGCTATGATCGAGCGACAGTACACACGCTTCACTGGACAAAGACATATTAGATATGTGGATCACCGATCGACAGAAGGTGAATGGCAAACACAAAGATGGCAGACAAGGTTGCCGCAGTGGGACTGTCCTCTATCGGGAACTCTCAGGCCTGTGGTACTGTGCTCATGATAGTGAAGCCAGTCTCTGGGAGAGGCCCATACACGGAGGCACAAGGGACCTTCCCTCCAATGCCTCTACTCTCAGAATGTTCCCCTAAAATACACCTGAGCCAGGCTGTGAGGAGCCATACGTGGTTATAGCCTTCCTCGCCAGGAGCTCTCAGTGTAGACACGGGTGAAAGGACCGTCAGGGTCGTAAGCCCACAGTGTGGGAGGTAAGCAGAAGGCTAGGGGGGCTTCTAGGTGGTGACAAGGAATCCTAATAAAATAAAAAATAAAAAAGAGTGTGGAGACATAAGGCTTGTCAGGAGTTCCACTAGCAGGGTGTGGTAGCACACACCTTTAATCCCAGGACTCCCGGGAGCAGAAGCGGGTGGGTCTCTGTGAGTTCAAGGCCTACCTGGTACTGTGAGACCCTGTTTCAAAACGAACAACAACCAATGTCTCACTAAGGAGCCTGGTCTTCAGCTCGGAACCCTCTTTTAGGTGGGAAGGTCAGGGTTTTTGGCTCTGTCCACTAAGGTCCCTGCAGCTGCGAACAGGGTACAGGCTAAGGGGTAATCTGTAAGTGCCTGATCTCACGGCCCCTTTTCCTTGGTCTATACAACAGAGCTGGGTAGGGTCAGAGTTCTCTGAGGCCACCCAGAGACCCAGATGTCTGAGCCCAGCACAGTAAAGCCTATAAGACTTTACTTCCCGGTGACTCCTGCCCAGAGCCTACTTGGAGCCCAACTCTAGGAGACAATGTAAAGGCTGGGCGTGGGGCCATGCCCACTGCTTCTATGCTTTCCCTATGGCTGGCCTCTAGGGCATATGCGAGGGGGGGGCAGAAGGACAGGTGGTGGGGGCAGTCGGAGGAGCCAGTCGGCCTGGCGGTAAGTCATCAGGCCAGGCTTTATAATTATCTGGGTACTTAAGCTCCTCTATCTTGTCTCTCCCTTCCCTGGGGAGATTTCCTTCATTTCCTATGCTTTCCCAGTCTCCTGGATGTCTAAATCAGCCCGGACCAGGCCCAGCCCTCTGCTCTACCCAGCTCCCTCGGCCTACAGCTACGGGGTTTGCGTGTTGCACGGTAGCTATCAGAAGAGGATCCGTCCTTATCCAAGTTTCCTCCCCGGTGGAAAGCTAAAAAAAAAAAAAAAATGCTACCACACCCAACCCTGGAGTCACAGAGACAGAATCTTCATGCCCTACTTTCCCTGACAGAGGGATGGGCAGTGAGCCTGGGAGACCTTGGGGTAGGAGACCGCTGCGGCACTTGAATCAGGAACGAAACAGAGGAAATGTGACGACAGGTACCTCTGTTCCTGGGCAGCAGCAACTGGGATGCGTGGCCTGTTTGGTTCATGAGGTCCCCATGCTGATCCTACTTAGATCCTGCCTGCTGCTGTGTATCCAGCTCTGGTCCCTCTTTTCCTCTAGCTTTCACACAGAGTCTGGATCACTGTTCCCATTTTGCAGATGCAAACAGTGAGGCATTGAAGGCAATGCAAGTGGCTTCCCATTTGGAGGCTACTCCAAAGGTGCTGCCCCTGCTCCCCCACCCCCAGAGCCAGAGCCAGTGCCAATGCATACATCCATACTCTCTTCCTGATTCCATGGAGGACGGTGGTGCGCTACCATGCCACCCGCGTAAAGGCCAGGCTGAAGCTGCCACAGACACATGACAGCCCTCGGGTGAACTTTGCAAAGCCACCATGTGCATATTCCCTTTCCCAGGCCTCCCCACCTCCCTAGGGATGAACACACGGGAGTTTGTTTTGTTGTTGTTGTTGTTGTTTTTTGTTTTTGTTTTTGTTTTTTTTTTAAAGCGGGATCTCATCCTGGCCTAAGTTTCTGACCTCTGGAAACCTCTTCAGGCGGTCGTTTGCAGAGCCCTCTGGCAGGCCTGAAGCTTCCCATCGCTGCATTCATAGCTAGGTCACTGGGTGCCAAACAGATGCTAAGGGCTCTGGCTGGCTTGTGCATGGCTTCTCCAACCACTGTCTCAGACACATTCCACGACCGAGATTCCTTCAAAATCTCCCTTCTCTGAAAGCAAACAAAGCCGCAGCCAGGAACCCAGAGGAGCTCACACTGCTGTGGCTCCGTTTTTCTTCTTCCTTTCTTCCTCTCTCTCTCTCTCTCCCTCCCTCCCTCCCTCCTTCCCTCCCTCCCTCCCTCCCTCCCTCCCTATTTAAGCACTACTAGAAGGGACATAGGAAACCTGCTAACACCCTCATGTTGAGGATAGATAAACCAAGGCCCAGAGACTTGAAAAAAGGGTCTAAGGTCCCATAGGTTTTATGATTGGGTGGGAGTTCTGGAATCCAGGCAAGACTGACTTGGGCACACAGCTTCTTTGGGACACAAAATCTGTGTGGTGGTGGTTTTTGGTCGGTCCCGACACAGTAAACGGCCCAAAGCATCCCTAGTAATGGGCAGGGCCCTGAACCCACCTGATACTTCCCTGCTGTAAGCTGGCTAGTGTGGGCAGGGCTGGGACCCTGGGGCTCCCTGGCACAGACTGAGTGGTGCTCAGCAAATGCAGGAGGAAGTCTCTGGGGAGGCCTGGAAGCTCAGGGGCAGGGCTCCAGAAAAGCAGCCTGCTCTAATGGAAACCAGTCAGTGGCTAACCCCCCCCTCTTTGGTTTCCATGGGGACAGGATAGGAGGTGGAGCTCTGGCGTGGCTGCTGCAGCAGATGTGGCCTGTTCAGGGCTGGTGTGGGGGGGGTGAGGGGGTGGGGGTGGCGCCTGGCAGGGAGCCCTGGGACGTGGCAGGAGTAAGGCTGGGCGCGGGGGCCCTGCAGTCATAGCTGTGGCGGTCAGCTTTAGGGAAGAGCCCAGGGCTGTCAGTCCACCACCTCCAGGAAGTCTCCTGGATTCCTCAGGTGCTCCAAACCCATGACCCGAGCCTCCTCAGAAGGGAGTAGGCCCATGGGCATCTCATTGGGAGCCTGGCCCTCCTGAAGATATCTACATTAGTCATGCCTGCCATGTGGATGTTCTGTGTGCCTCCGGCCTGCTGGTACTTGTAAAGTGGGGGGAGTTGGGGAGGGGGGAGACCTGGAGCACCACATGGTCCTCTACTGTTCTCTGGATGGTGCCGATGGCTCTCCTCCCACAGGCATACTTGGCCTGGTGGGCTACAGGGCCTACAACCTGAGTGACGGAGGCCTGAAGAATTGAAGGAGCTCCATAGCATTGTGATATGCAAGAGACTCTGCGGTCTTGGGGATACGAGCCCCCAGTGTGGCCCACACCAACTGATGCAGCTGGGTGGGGCTCTTAGAAGTCCCCCCCCCCACTTGCTCTGTGCTTTGACACACTTACCACGAAGAACTAGCCTTTTATGAGCCCATCGTGACCTGGGACACAGCACCCAGGCTCGCAGTTCCAGGTAGCTCCCCGCCTCAGGACCATGGGGAACAACGGGGACACCAGGCTCCCTCCTCATCTCTTGCTGCTACCCTGAGTGTGTCCATAGGTATGGAAACCCTGAGCCAGAGAAGTATCCTAGACCCGCAGAAAACTCAGAGCTGTAGACGCCAGCAGAGAGGTGATGGTAGTTCTGTCAGAGAGGTCTCTAGCAACCCCAAATCTCCACAGCGGAGACCCTCAGGACAATTCCTTTTCATTGCAGCAGAACTCCAGGCCAAAGGAAAGATCCTTACTGGTGTTGAGTGTCTGAGGAGAAACCGGCCAAGGTCAGCCTCCGACAGGCAGGAAACAAACGGGAGCCCAACGCCAGACTGTGGCTGTGGGAAAGCTCTCCAGCCTCTCTGTACCTTGACCTGCTTGTATAGAAAAGCTAGCATCCAGTGCTCACTAGACAGGGGGTTCTCTCTCGAGGGCAAGAACTGTGCTCCGTTTATTCTGCCTTCTAACGCGTTCAGTGTGGGCTCCGGTCAGACATCAAGACAAGACAGAATTGGAGACATTAAAATGAATGCGGCGGTTGTTTTTTTAAAACGCATGACCAAGTCCCAGCCTGGGCCTAGCAATTAGTAGGTACTCTGCAAAATCAGTTCTCCCCGTCACACAGAATAAGTCCTGTTTGTGGTGTCTAACCTGCCCTGGTGCTCTCTGGGAAGAGCCAATTCCATCCGAGCTCACGCCTGGGCTCACCAGATGGGCCTGCTCACCTGCTCTTATCCACTCTCTTGTCAGCTGGACACTGACCTCAGTGGCCATTCCTTTGCTATCCTGACACCTAGCTTAGGTCCTAGTCACATGCCTGGCCTTAGGAATGCTCACCTTCTTGTGCCTGGCATTGTCCTCTCAGCTTAGATGGCCTAGGGGGTCATCTGTTCAAAAGTGACCCTGTCTCAGGGGCAGAGCTTTCCCATGGTGCTAGAGTATGCTGGATACAGGCCTGAGACACCCCCCCACACACACACAACCCTAGCCCTCGGGTACCGAGTGTCCCAGTGGACTGGCATTGGGCAACTCAGTCTACGTTCACAGAAAAGGCCCGGGACGATTAGAGTGTGTCTTCCTGCCCCTAGGACATCTGACAGCAGCCATGTTAGACTCTGAAAGGGTCTATCAGAAGGGCCCATGTTCTAGCACCTGGCACGCGGAATAAGTGACTAACTGGGACTTTGAAAGCCCAGGCCCAGATGAGGTTCATCCCATGAGCCCTGGCAGGGCGAGAGCAGGCAAGATCCCAGGATCCCTCCGACCACGCCTGAGCACAAGCATAGGCACACCCACCCCAGGAATCCTGGGCAGGGCTGGGCACCCAGGAAACTGGGCCAGAGGTTCCAGCGCATACTGGTGTGGCCAGGCCACCTCTTGAGCACCCCTGCTCCAAGCCTGCATCCCTTACCCAAGCTCAGAAGCCTAGAGAGGCCCAGGGCTCAACGCTAATGACTCTTTTTTCCATGGTCCACCCACAACTGCTACCATTCAGCAACCCCACATCTAGCCAAACGCCCCCATGACATCACAGACACTTAATTTATGTGTCTGATGTCCTCCCTTTTAGAGAGGAGGGAATTGAGACTGATGTGAACAAGTACCTTGCTTAAAAACTCAGGTTTCCGAGGTCTTCCTACCGGTACACAAAAAGGTTAAGAAAGCTGACTACCCATGGGTTTCTCAGTTAAAAAAAGACAAAAACTCACATGAGCTTCTTCCAGGGTCTGAGGCTGATATTGCATCCCTCTCTTTAAAAAGTTCCAAGTCCTGTCAGGAGGTGGGTCATGATGCTTCTGTCCCACCTCATCCGACCCTTCAGTTGTATAGTGTTTCTGACAGGCAAGCCCTGCCCTGGGCCCAGCATGCATGCAACATAGGCACACACAGACCTGTCCGGAAAGGCCCAGCCCTTTTGGTGGCTCCTTATAAGAAGGCCCCAGCAGCCGACCAGCAGCAGAAGCAGGACTTCCGGGCAGCTCCCCGCCCTCAGCCCGCCTTCCCGGATTCCCGCTCTGGGCCGCCATTTCCTCTGCTGGGCCCCGAGGCTCACTCTCATTCTTCCAGGTCTGCAAATGGCCGGCGCCTGGAACTATCCATCTATGTAGAGGGAAGGCAGTCCAGGCCTTGCCTGGGCCTGGTGAGGACCTAAGACTACCTCTGTTCTGGGACCAACTGTATCCCACCCCCATCTGCCTCGGCTTCCTCCAGTCTAGGGAAAGAAGCTCATCTGTGGGCCCCAGGGATCCTGAAGGGCTGTCCACTGTAGTCAGGGTGTGTACAAAGGGCTTCACGGTCCACTTGAAGAAGAGAAAGGATAATATCTAAAAGACACTGCCCACCTTGGTAAAAGATGCCCGTCTACTACTGGTACCTGGGCCAAGCCAGAATGCTAGCCAGTGGGAAACACAGAAATGTCTGTATAGGTCACTCACACATGCATTTGTGCACGTACCTCTGCAAAGACCTCCTGGTACATCCACGTTCCAGCTGTATATGTATGGGGCACACACTAGCCCATAGGGACCTGGAGAAAGGTCAAGTGGGCCTGACTCTTGACCTAACTGCTTAGATGCCCGAATCTCTCTGATTCCCCACCTCTCCAGAGGGAGAAGGAAGGGAGCTCCCTGCTTTGGGAATGTTCCGAGGCTCCGAAGTACAGCAAGGAAGCAGTGGTTGATACACTCCATTCACTAAGCTTTCTAGTTTGGGGGTTAGACCTCTGTTTTCTGTTCCTACTCTACAGGCGAGGAAACTGAGGCTCAGAAAGGGAACAGATTCAACAGTCAGAATACAAAGCCGGCCCCCGACACCCCAGCACGTGCTCTTCCAAAAGTGAAAAGCCCCCGCACCCCTGGACCCCAAACGGTCCTGAAGCCATGTCCACACTTGACGCAACACTGTAGATAACCTCTCATTTTGCCTCCATTGCAGTGTTCGACCCAGCCACACATTCCCCTGTCTCTGAGGCTGTGGCTGACAGACCCACAGGGAAAGTATGAAGAGGTTAAAAACCCGGACTCACCACTCCCAGCCAGCTGTGGCAGACTTCATCAAGTTTTTATCTCCACTGTTCTCTAATATCTCCACCAACAGGTATGAACCTTCAAATAAACAAACCATAGAAAAGGACTTCTATTAACAATTGGTTGGGGGGGTTGGGGGGGGGCTGGAGTCCCCGGGGATGGGAATTGGGGGTTGTGTAGCTAGACACCCCTCCCCGCCTCTCTCCCAAAGCAGGAGTCTCAAATGCTCTCTACAGGCAGAGAACACAGCGTTTGACTCCAGAAGTACAGAGGTCAGTGCTGAACACATGCGTAAGGGGGAGAAAGTGCAGCTTAGAGCTGATTACATCATCACATGCACACAATTCCCAAAATAAGCAGTTATCATCGTCTGCAAATTATTGGGGCTGTAAAAGCTCTGGCCTCCAGTGTGTTGATACAGTCCAATAAATTCTGCATTTCCTTATCTTGCTGATATATATATATATATATATATATATATATATATATATATATATATATATATTTAAATTTATACCTACTCTGTGTAGTTGACCCACTACATTTTTTTTTCATGTGTGGACTTAAATGTACTTTTCAACCATTTGAAACATTTATTATTTGATTTTTTTCTCCACACAGGCGGGTCTCAAAAATAATTATGTGCATGTAGATCCAGAAGAGCAAGAGGCCCAACCTCCTTCTAGTGAATAAGATATTAATAATTCCATGTCCTACGAGTTGGAATTTAAGGGTAGTGTTAGGGTGCTCACACAGCAAAACAAGGTTAGAAATTGGTAATTCATTACAACTCGGAAGGACATTTGGAGTCTTGAAAGATGGAGACCAGGATGGGTGAGATGGCCCTGCAGGTCATCAGCTTGCCCCGCTAAGCCTGGTAACCTGATTTCAATTCTTGGGAAGCCACGTGATGGAAGGAGAAAACAGACTCCTGCAAGCTGTCCTCTGACCCTCGAGTGCTTGTCATCGTATGCAAATGCCTACACACACCAAGGGATGGCATCCACACGTGTATGCGGAGACTAAAACTTAAACAAAATTTAACAAAGTGACAGTCTTCAGCCAGCCCTTTCAAAAGATCGTGGGGGTAAGTTTGCTCCTCGACGCAAATGCATCGTGTTTGTTTTGACCCCAGTTCTTCGAAATTGTTGACTCCACAATTAAAATATGCCGTGTGTTCCAACAAGTACCAGGCAGTGGTAATGACAGGCCAGCCCATCTGTGCCTTGAGAATGTATAATTTCTGTCTATAGTGGAATTTATATAGAGGCAATGATGTGGAAAGTGCCTCGCGTGGTACTTTTTCTTTCTTTCTATTTTTTTAAAATATTATCAAAAAACATTGAGTGCCATGGAAAGTGTTGAAATTTTGCCCATTTTAACAAAAAACAAACAGTATGACATTTTCATTTGGGGGGCTGCGGGGAGGGGGTGTCTGATGCTAGTGGAATTCAAAACATAAGGGGGCAAGTGGGCATTTGCAACCTTCTTGGACTAGGAAGGACGGTGTGACAGACATATCCTAAAAGCAGTGAGGAAATTTACGCAGAGTAGGAGGTACTAATTTCATCATGAAGATATTTATATGAATTCCTTTTCTGCTGCTTTTCCCTGTCTTGTCCGAAAAGAAGGTGATTTTAACACTTAGGAAATTTTACCACACGTCCACCCAGAACTTAGAATTGGAGATTTATTCACCTACATTAATTATTAAAAAAAAAAAAAGCAAAAAAACCCACCACCAACAACAACAGGTGAAGACTGGGCAGTGATTAAAACGCAAATTCTTCCAAGCTGCTAACCTTCTTCCCTTTCTTGCCTAATTCTCTCTTTGCCAAGCTTTTTGCCTTTGAAATACATCATGCTGTGGTTCCCCCCCCCCATTACTTTTATTTTGCCACTAGTGTTTTATTCCGGTGCTTGCTAAATATTTGGGTAGAATGAATCCCCCCAGCTTGCAGCAGCAGAATGTGGCTGTCATAATCGTGAAAATGTTTTAATTATCTCAGCTATATATGCCTGTCTCCGCAGCCCCAAACCCTACAGTATCTACTGCTGCCTAGCGTAAGAACAAAAGCAGCTGGGCTGGGCTCCGTTTTCATATTTGCTGGAGTCTGCTCCGGGCGGGCGGCTGCTGCAGCCAAGCCCCCGGACACATAGAACCCATGTGCCTCTGGACTAAGGAAACAAAGATGTCTGTACTTGGGAATTTTCCTCTTCCCGCACAGTGGAACTTTCTGTGTTGGATTTCCCAGTTCCCATAAATCAAGACCCCAGTTACCCTCCAACCTAGGGAACCAGGCTGTGGTCGAGGGCGCTTTTTTGTCAGCCTGCCAGAGGGGTGGAGGTGAGCAGGCAGCTGGGCTCCGCAAATGTCACCTTTTTATAAAGGATGGGGGGCCTGGGATTAAACTCAGTCAGCCTCTAACTCAGCTCATGGGCAGCATAGGCAGGCAGGTTATACAAAGATCTTCGGGGGCTCTTGCTTCTATTAGCCATAGTTTAGGCTCTGTGTGCCCAGGCACAACTCTGCAGGTGAGGGGCTAAACAGGCCTGGGGACCGCTCGGTGCTCTCCAAATGTCTGCCTGGTGGCTGGTGCCCGCGGCACCTCTTGCCCATCCTGACCAGGTAGTTACTGGCTGGGCACACTACTGTAAAGGAGACCCTCTAAACAAACAAGAAAGAAAGAAAGAAAGAAAGAAAGAAAGAAAGAAAGAAAGAAAGAAAGAAAGAAAGAAAGAAAGAAAGAAAGAAACCTTAAAAACAAGTGCTTTAAAGGCAGAATGTAAAATAACCCCAGATATTACCCACACTGCACTGTTAAGCCAAGAAAAGCTTTCTTCTTTTTAAAATTAAAAAAAATAATAATAATAAAATAAATTTAAAAATTAAAATTAAAACGAAATGAAATGAAAGGCAGAAAGAGCCAAATCCCTAAACTGTGGGGACGGTGGCATTAGGGATTCGGGACAGAATAAAAGAACCCCTGTTTCTGAACATGAAGGTCCTCCCTCCTGTGTGTGGCTGGCCCTGCCTGCGTCCTTTGCTGGAGGACCCTATGATGGTTCTGGGTTTTCCCTCTCTGCTATTGCCAGTACTGCCAAAATTTAAAAAAAAAAAAAAAAAAGCAGTGAAATAACCAGATCCCCTTCAACAACAACAACAACAAAAACGACACAAGATGTGGAAGGGTGGTTTGCCGACGGATGCCTGCTCCAGCCCTCATTCAGCTCCTAACAGAACATGCAGCCACGGTGAAATACCGAACCGTGTGTTTTCATTATCATTTCGAAAGCCCTAGCTTTGGATCTTAAAAATAAATGGCTTGGCTTCTGCTCCTTTCCAGCAGTTTTTTTTTTTTTTTTTTTTTGGCAGTGCCTGCTTCAGTCAGGTTTGGGGGTGGGGTGGGGTGTCTCTGAAATAGAATTTGGGGTTTGGGTTAAGCCAATTAGAGGGAAGGAGACATAGCAGGCACACGGAGCACAAGATGGCAGGGCCCTCGACTCATCCCCAAGCAGGAGAAGGCAAGAAGGTCACTTACCAGGAACGGGAGGACAGGGTCATTTTCTCAAAAGCCAGCAAGTGAAAATGATGTCCCCTGCCCTGGCTAGGTAAGGGGGTTCCTGCCAGCCAGCAGGCCGTGCCCAGGTGCCGACCACTGTCAGACAGGCCCGTGGGCCTCCTGGGTTCTGGCGTCCATCAGTCCATAGGTCCTGGCCTGGGCCTTGGCTGCTCTGGCACCCGGGGTTAGGGCTGCCAGGAGCAAGTGGTGCTGGGGGAAAACCCTGCTGCCAGCCCAGGAGGATGAAGAAAATACTACTTTTGTCTCCTGCTCTCTCTCATCTGGCACTGGCTCCCAGGGAAGGGGGGGGGGCAGAGGCGGCCGCTACAGCTCTGCCCCGCCCACCGGGAATTTTCGAAAGATGCTCGTGGGTGCCTGGAGGATGGCAGACGTGGCAGAGGCGGGTGGGCCAGGCCCCCAAACCCACCACCAAAAAAAAAAAAAAAAAAAAAAAAAAAAAAAACAACAAATAAAAAAAAAAAAAAAAAAAAAAAAAAAAAAAAAAAGGCGGGGGTTGGACGGTGGGAGAGGAGGGAGGAGGATGCCACCGTGTCTGACCACTCAGCAGCTAGCCTGAGGATGCCTGGAGCACCAGCACAGCCTCAGCCCCCGGGCAACAGCCAGCTCTGTAGAAGGGCAGGGTGGCCCTGGCGCCATGTTGCGACTGCCTGGCTGGCCAAGCCTTTCTGAGGGGCCTGGAGTCCAGGCAGCCTGAACTGCTCCAGATAGAGGCCGCATTGTTCCTAAGCTGGGTTCTACAGAGTAGCAGGAGGTGGCCGGCCCTCCGCCGTTCTCCTGTGGGAGAACCAGAGCAGCTCCCACTCCACCAGCTCAGGGTGACCCATCCGGATCATGGAGACTAGAGCTGTCTCAGCCAGGAGTCCGGGCTATGGGTTTGAATTTAGCTAGTGTCCATCTCAGCCTGAATTTAGCTAGTGTCCTCTCAGCCTGTTTTCTCGTCTATGTCACGAAAAGGGATACGTCCTCCTACTTGTCGTAGCTGACGGGGATGCAGAAAGCAATCTGCCTGGTACTGAGCACTGTGCTCAGTACCAACGCCTGGGAGAGCCAAGAGCATCTCAGGGTGAGCGAGCAGCCAAGAACACGGAGAATGGGTGCCAGGGTAGAACTGAGCTACATCACCTCTGACCTCCCAGATCCTTCCACGTTACCAAAGCCACTCCTTGTCACTGCCTTGGGGACACATTCCTATGCTCCAGCCCTCTGAAACAGAGGGGTGAAGGGCCCGACTGGGGTGATTTTGCTGAAACTTATCTCCTACGGGTCTCCCGCCTGTGCTGCGTCAGCTTGGCTGTCCTCGCGGCTTTGTGTCACTCTGGGCCCTTTCTATGATATCAGAGGGCACTCCGTGAGTCTGGAGTATGGGACATGCCATCTCTCCTCAGACACCTGGGCACCACCGGGTCCAGCTCTGCCACAGAGGATGGTGCGGAGGGACCACTATGCAAGAGTCTAACTCCTCCTCGTCATGCAGGGCACACTAAGGGCCTCTCTGTATGTAACGATTACGGTAAAGGGTGGGCAGGCAAACCGCGATCTGCCCTGGGTAGCCTGCTTGTTTCATACTGCTTTCCGCCTGCTCAGACAGTCACGCCGAAGGCCGAGAAGAGGGTGGGCAGAGTGAGCAAAGAGGGGGTGGGGGACAGCCGGGAAGAGTCTCTGGTCTCTAGCTCTGGCCTCACGCATACGGCCACGTGACTGCTTGCCAGCTGACGCCAGAGACAAAGCAGGTAGCATTCCGATGCCATGCGCTCGACCAAGAACGCCGGGAATCCATGCCAGCAGTGGCTTGGCATGGCTGCCAAGAGCCTGGCCCTGGGAGAAGAGTCCCTATGCTTTGTGAAATGGAACCTGTTCTGCCAGTCTACAATACAGAGAAGTCACTGCAAACCTACCGGTGGCTAGTTGGGGGTCCTGCTGAGACAAGGGAGAAGGGGCAGAACCTGGATCACAGGGCCATAAGAGAAGGCATCCCCTCCCCCCCACACACACATACACATACACACCCAGTGTTACCACAGTCAGAAGTGACTACTGCTATGCTCAGCTTGCCATCCAGGAGACACAGCCTCACTACAGTTACAGCAGGCCACCGAAGCCTTGGGACACTTGAAGTACCACAGAGGGTAGTGGGTCCTCATCGGATGCAGCAGCAAGCCATAGCCTGGCTAGAATCCCCACCAACAGGCTTTTCTCTAAGTGGGAAGGCTTAGCAGTTGATAGGCGTGGACTATGATATACTCTTGAGTCCATTCAGCTCAGAGCCAGCCTTGTCAGGTCCAGGTGCTATACAGTCCAGGGACAGACTGGCCACAGCTTTTCTTACTGCCCAAAGGGATTGGGGAGGAGGCTGTGGCCCTAGTATGGTTTATAATCACTTAAGATGTAATTATAAAAGACTTATCTTTTTTTTTTTAATATATAGAAGGAGATTCTAAATTGAAGATATTTCTACTGAGAACCCCGCTAGCCAGAAATTCCAGTAGGAAGAGCGGTTCACGGAAAAACCCAGCCCAGTATCAGAAAGTCAAAACATCCAGGGTAGCATTTCTCTGTCATCTAAAGAGAAAACATACGCAGCCTCAAAAAAATATATCATTGGCCTCTTTACTCTGCCTGCCTCACATGACAAGGCCTAACCTTTAACCTTACCGAAGCCTGATGGCCACCGCGGCTTGCAACTCTTCACCGCTGTCTGAACACTGCATCCCAGATACCTGTGCACACATCTGCATCACAGGGAAAGAGGGACTCCAGATTCCAGACTCCAACTAGAAAGGGCCAAAATCTAATGGCAAGACCATACTGCATGTTATGCCTGCTTCCTCCAGCAAGTGAATATAACGCATGTTTTGGGGTTTGGTTGTTGTTGTTGTTGTTGTTGTTGTTGTTGTTGTTGTGTTGCTATTGTTGTTTTGTTTTTCCTGCTCAGAACACAAATTTTATTTTTTCCCATGATTTCAGCTTTTTCACACCTACACTCACAGTCTTAGAGGATGTCTGGACATCCCTAAGTCTCTCTGCTTGGCCTTTTGGAGGTGCGGGTTAATCTAGAAAGTGGAGTAATAAGAACTTCCCTCATTCAAAATAAATAAAAGGTGCAAAAGCAATTTTAAAAATAAAAGCTTACTCTGAAGACAGATATTATCACTGACCGAAATTATTTTGAGTGGCTGTTCCCTGATCAGGACCTGTCTCTTGTCTGTCTTCCTCCACTGGCGTGACGGGAGTGTTTTGACTAAGGGTCACCTGAAGTAGCAGGTGTCCTCCAAGGATTTCCCCCCTTGGAAGTCCCCAGAATTGCATGATGTTGGCCCTTTCCAGCAATCTCTATACAAACCCTGGCCACAGCAATGCCTCTCTGAGTCTCAGCTGATGCCCTGGCTTTTAAGGTGGCCCGCCACCAGGCACAGCGGAGGCTGGATCAGTCTTTGGAGGGTAGGCTGGGCAGACTCTCTTTGGTATAGAGGCCGAGGGGCTAAATCCAGTACATTCGATTAATTCAGAAGACAGTCTTCATGGTTCCACGTACGGGGTTAGTTTATCACGGGTTCCATAGTCGGAAGTATAAAGGAGGGCAAGTGTGGGCTTCTCCACACCAGTCAGACTCCCACAACCTACAGGCCACTCCCAAGTTCATCTGAGAACAGGATGTGAGGAGGAGGAGGAGGAGGAGGAGGAGGAGGAGACATTGGAAAACCACAAATATGGGCCCACATGGTGATGAATCCCCCCTGGAAAGTGATTGTCTCATCCAGTCCATTCTGTTCACTTGCATCCTGAAACCCAACTAGGCTGACCAAGCTTGGCCTAAGGGAAACTGCACGTGGCTCACAGTCCACAACCTGGCCACCTTTCCAAGGACTGCAGACACACCCCAGTGGCCTTTGAAAAGAAATCACAGGAGGAGAAAATCAATCAGTGAAAGTTTAACTGCACTCTGGAACGAAAGACAGACTTGCCGGTTGAAATTTCCCAAGAACCACAGCTCTGGGGACTTTCATTTTCCCTCCTGTAAACCTCTGGCCCCGACTGTGAGGCCAGGGCCCAACAATACTCAACCAACCCAGCCAAAGGAACACTGGTCAGTCCTCAAAATAAATAACCCACATAAAAGATTCTTTGTCTTTGTTTGAAGACAATTGTTGCTTTTTCTTGCTGATCAGCTCAGTAACATCAGAAAGTGTGGCTAGTTTCCTTCAGGTTCTGTGCATTCTGACAAGGTGCCTTGAGAAACTATCTTTCTGCCAACATCTGCTGGGTGGCAAAACTCTCTTAGCAGATTCCTCCCTGCATCTACCGCAAGGATGAATGGTAGCTCCCACCCTCCGGACCACCATCCGGTTCATCCTACCCTGGGAAAGGGTAGCACACTCTGAGTCCCCAATGGAACCTCTGTCTCATCTTCTGTACCTAATGCATATAATATTCACATTCACATCAAACTCCTGGGATGTGGAAAGTTCTGGCTTCGTGAATTCCCGCCAGCCAAACTCTAAGGCACTAGGGAGTCAACTTCTTGGTCTACCTTCTGGATAAACCAGAAGTAGAATCTGCCAGCTTGTATATAACATAATATATCATATGTAATACAATGCACAGGGTATTCAATTATATATATATATATATATATATATATATATATATATATACACACACACACACACACACACACACACACACATATATATATATATATATAATTATAGTGATCTGATTAACAATAATGGCTGTACTGCAGTCACTGGAGGTTCCCAGGCAAGGCAACCGAAATTGCGACTTAACGAAAATAATGTTGTCTGTGTCCTCTGAGACTGGCATTATCTATTCCTCTTTGGAATGCTCAGGGTGCAGGTTTTGGGGAGGCAACAGGATGTGCCTGGGTCACATGGTGAGCCGGAGACAAGGACAAATTCGAACCTGGAATGCTCCAACTTTACTCCCTGGTGTGAGTTTGGGCACTCGGGCCTCCTGAGCACTGAACCAGAGCTATTCCTTCACTCGCTCAAATATACCTCTGAAAATCGAACCACGGCAATACAAATGAGGCATGGCCGTTTTAAGACGTTTCTTTCCTGACCTGGAAGGCCTGTCCCTTCGCTATGCAATGTTCCTCTTTCAAGGCCCATAAGAAGTTTCCCTGTAGAGACGGGGGGGGGGNGGACAGGGGGGAGCACTCATCCGGATGGGCAAAGCCCTCCTCACCCGTCTCCTCCTGCCTCCTTGTAGGACTTTGTCTGTGCTGAGCTATTGAAGGCTATGTGCCCTGCTGGAGACTAGGCAGAAACAGACAAGTTTATACAGGTCGCCAGCCAGAGTGGCCACATTACTACAGAGCCTGAAGCACGATGCCATAGACGAAGATACTGGTGGGCCTCACTGCCACACATGCCCGTGCTTAGCCCAGCCAGCCTCTGCCAGGACCCTGGAGACCACTTGCCTAGGATAGTATGAGGCATGATGAGGCTCTGGTGTGGCCACCCTTGGCTTGGCCCTAATTTAACAGCAGAAAGACAGAGGTCCATGCCCCCAGGCAGCCCAGCACGGTAGTCCAGTTCACCAGGGCCCCGCTTACCTGTCCCTTACATTAAATTCAACAGGGAGGAAAATAGACAAATATTTGTTAACCTCTCCAGAGCGTCCTCTTTTGTGTATGTGTATACAAAAAAATAAATGTTGCCAAAACAAGCTATTTGAGCATGGGAAGATGTCCTGAATGGCCTCCCTGGAAACAAAACACACTTAATCCTGTGATTTCCTGGGTACTAGGGTCTGCTCTGGCAGAGCATAGGACCCTGATGTTTGGCAAAATCGTGGCCTTGGTTTAAGGCCCTGGAACAACACCCTCTGACACTCTGGCCTTTCCTAATTGCTTTGGGTTCCACGCAATGGCCTGGGGAGAAGTAGAGATGTCCACTTGTTTGGAGGGGTCTACTTTAGTCTTAAGCATGATGAAGAACTTCGACTAACCATGGCACAATCTCCACCCTCCTGGCCCTGTGCCGTGGCTCTTCTGTGGACAAGGGGAAAGAAACACTGGCAGCGTTTTCCCGGCAAGGCTACCATGGAGTATGAGCTTCTGTTAAAGACCCCATGTGCCCAACGCTAAGCCAACCAGCTCTGGGTGGGCACATGTCTTCCACGGATGCACTTCTCCATCTGAGATGGCTCTCAAATGTCTTACCCGGGGCTCTGCATTTGCTAAATGCCTCTGATTAAGTAATAAAGAATGTCTCTAAGCAGGGGCCATGAGCAGTGCAAAGCAGACTAACATTCTATATAAATTTGGTTACATATATATAGTTATATGTATTGTTAAATACATATATTTGGAGATATAGATAGATTGATACATACATACATACATACATACACACATACATATCTAACTATATAACCAAAACCAACCAAAGACATGGAAAAGATGGTCAAAGTTAGTCTTTGGTTGCTGTTCTGACTCTGTCAAAAGAAAGCCCCCTTACTCTGGAGTTCTTATCCTGGATAACTAGAGCAGGCAGCTCTGCATGGTAAGCAAAGAGCAGGCCTGGACTTCTCCGGCCTCGTCCATATTCCCAGAAACAGGGCCTCAAATGCCAGTTCATGGTTCTGAGGTGTAATGGAAATAGGTGTCCCTCGCTCTGTGCAATTTGAGGTGAATGCCCCCAACAAGGCAATCCAAACCACATCAAAAAAAAAAAAAAAAAAAAAAAAAAACTGGGGAGAAGAGCAGTGTTCTCACACACATATGAAAGCAGCCTTAATCCCCAAGGCTGGGGTATCGTTTTAACCCAGGCTTTATACACACATGTAGAGACACAGCTTTATTTCCCAGATAGCCAGACCCTATGTGCTCACATAAAATGAAGCTGTTTCTGGCCTAGAGAGATCAGTTAGGTTTTGAATATCCAACTTTGAAGAAATTAATTTCAGTGTTACCTGAAAAACCCTATAATTATGTCAAAGACAAATTCTTTCGCCCCCTTTTTTGATCCCCACAAACCCCTCAAGCCTGTTAGCTCTGCTGGGTGAGCCACCTATAAGAAGGTGCATTTATTAAAGAGGTTATGAACTGGGTTTTGTTGTGATTTGGTTTTCCTTTGCTTTATTTAACCGCCCCGTAAACGAGAACTTCCCACCCAAGGGTCTTCCACTGTACCCTGGATTTCGGCTGCTATGCTTAAGGTTCACCCTAAACCAGCTCTCTGAAAACGTCCACCTAGCATCAAATAATATTTTTAAAGTAAAAAGGGTTTAGTAAAACAGTTCAAATTTTTGAGAAAGGACTTAGGCTTCCAAATAACATTTCCAAACACCCCCCCCCACAACAGATGTTTTCTCTTTTCTATTGTTTAAAATGCGTGCTATAAGATTTTATACGCTCGATAAAATCTCTGCATGGCTAGCAGCCCCTACACCTGAGATCAGAAGCTGTGTTTCACAATCCCAAGTTCTGGATAGAGGATAGTGTGGCGTTCTCTGCAAGCTGCCTGGCTTTGGGTTCAAGAGCAACCTACCTGGAATGTGTCCCTGACTCTGAAAGATCCCTGCAGAAGGACCCCTCTTAGAAACCTGCCCATTAAATATTTAAATGCTAAGTAGCCAAAGTGAAAAAGCTCTTACCTCTCCAACCTTGATCATGCCCGCTGCGCACACGTCCACCGCCCTGCCAGACCATGTCTTGGCCGCCGCTAGCGCTGCGCTGGCATGCCCGCGGCCGCTGGCTGAAGTCCGGGGTGACTTGCGTTGGGCTCCTGGGCGCGCAGGAACAGCCCAGGGCAGTGCGGAGCAGCTCCCGCAACTCTTCGCAGGGTGGAACGGCCTCTGGCCAGCGCATGGCGAAACCCCAAACCCCGGACCCACCGCTCTCCGGGCTTCTGTAGTCTTACATCCAACGACCCACCAAGCAAGAGTGACCCGAAGGATCGAGTCACGCGTCCACGGCTGGCGCCACTGGAGACCTTTGTCCCGGACGCCAACGAGAGCGTGCGGGCCCGCGTGCGCCCACGCCCTGCCGCGGAGGACCCGGCCGGCGTGCTCCGTGACTTTCTCCAAGTTCACGTGCATCCCGGAGCGGCCAGGCGGGCGCAGCGGGCCCGGACGCTCAGAGCCTGGCCGTCGGGCGGGCTCGGGACCCAGCGGCCCAGGGCGCAAGCGTGGCCACCGTGAAAGCCACCGGGGGCGGCCGGAGGGCACCGGGACAGAGCGGGCCACTCGTCTGGCGCTGCCCGGGCTCCGAATGCAGCGGCGGCTTGGCACAGACGCGCCGCGCGCCCGGTGCATGCTAATGGCCGGCGGGCGCGCCATGAATTATTCAGCAGCGGCGCGGAAAGGACGAGCGCGGCTCGGAGGGCGGCCTGGGCCGCGCGTCCCCCGCCGCTGCAGAGCGGCCGCACCGACTTCCCAAACTTTCCCCGGCCCGCACCGTGGATGCGGCCCCCGCGGCGCCGCGGTCCCCGCCCGAGCGCGCTGGCCGCGCTTCCCCCGTTGCCGCCTATTTTATGTCTTTTGTCTCGGAGTTGGCACCTGTCCCAGAGAGCGCGTTTCCCTGCCCACCCCTTCGCCGCCGGATCGGGGCGGGGGAGGGGGCACGGAGGACCGGGGAGGAGGGGAAGAGGGAAGCGAGGCGCCCGCGCGCCCTGCGTCCTGGGGAGACCGCCCGGGGGCGGCGGCGGCGGCCGTGCCCGAGCACCCGGGCACCCCTGCTCCGCGGGGAGGTCAGGGCTGCAAACGCGCCCGGAATACCAACGAGGCCGCTGTGCCCGCTGCGGGCCGGTGCGTCCGGGCGCCGCCCCTCCCGGGCGGCCCCCACCCAGACGGGCGCGCTCGGGCTGGGCGGGCGGCGGGAGCTGCGGATTCGCTGCCCCGGCCCCGCGCCTGGCCCCGCAGCTCCGCGTGCGCGCCCCCGCGGGCACGCCGCCCCAGGCGCTCCCCGCTTGCTCGCGCCCGCCCCGCGGCCCCGCCCGTCGCCTTCGCGCGCTCACCCCACTGGGCACCGCACCGCGGAGACCCACCGGTAGAGCTCTGGGGCCAACGCAGCGGGGAGGACTGAGCAGGAGCGCGTCCCCTGCCCGCGCTGCCCGCGCCGCCCGCGCGGACTTGGCACGGAGGCGGCTGCCGGGGCGCGCTCCGCGGCTGCGCTCCAAGGCTCTGGCTGCCATGATTGCGGGCAGTACCGGGACGCGCGTGCACGCTTGGGCCGATTGGGACCCTCGGTCGACAGCGATCCCCCTCTGCCCGCCGCCCGCAGCCCCGTATGCGCTGAGGACAGCCGCCAGGGTCACGGAGCTCTAGATAGAGAACTGAGACAGCGTTGTGGGCCTGATAGTGGCAGTGGCTTCCCGCAGGAAGGGCGCGCGCGCATGGGCGACCTGGTCAGTTCAACGGAGCAAGGGGCGCGGTGCCCAGCGGGGTACGGCAGGGAGGGCACACAACCTCTCAAATGGGTATGGGAAGTAATGCACAGAACTGAGCATGCAAAGGGGCAGTGCAAGGTGTCTGGGAAGGCATGGGATTCGCGGAGGCATGTTGCCCAGAGCTGGTGCCCACCTCCAGGCTTGCTCCTTTCCCACTGGAAACAACTTCCTGCTATTAGGACTGGGGCACGGGAGCTGCGGGGGTAGTTCAAGGCCATGGCTTTGCTCTCAGTCCTTCAGCGACACTGCTGGCTCCAGGCCACCCCGGGCCCCTAAAAGGGGGAATGGGACGGCTGGGCTCCAGGACCTGGTTACTGGTTAGAATGCCAAGGAGGCCGCAGCATCTTTCAGATCGCTTCACTGGCGCGCACAAGCGTTTTCCAAACAGAGGCCAGCCTGGGCCTCAGGCTCTCAGAGACACATGTGAACACAGGGTCCCTAGACTTGGATTCCCTCCTCCTGTCCAGACATGCTCTGGATCACTGCCACTTGGACCTGGCTGGTTCTGGAGGTGTATGATAGCCCGTTGACGACCAGGGCCAGGGAGAACAAGGCCTCCAGGGCCCATCCCACAATCTCTGTGCCTGTCTCCCCCCTCCTCCTCCCCACTGGCCTTGGCATTCTAACCAGTGTCCTTTGACGTCATATCTCGCCATTTCTGTCAACCAATTGAAACTTGCCCGTTGTAATAAAAAATATAATTTTTTTAATGCCATTGGTAAATTCAAAAGTTCCTCGTGTGTCCCGCTTCCCAGGAAACTTCATTCCACGTTGTATCGGACTGCCACGAGGGAGGACCTGAACACACTGGGTAAAGGTAGCCTGGGCTTGCTGGCTCCGTCAGGGCCTTTAACTACTAGTGACCAGTTAAAGTCTAAGTTCTGTAGACCACCATGACCCTGGCCTGTACGACAGCCACACCACATCAGTGCAGGCAACCCCAGTACATGCAGTTTAGGGGAAGGGGGAAGAAAAATCCAGGACACATCCTGTCCTGATCAACTTTCATTTTCTACAACTGCCAGTAACTGAAGACAGTCACATCCAGTGAGCTTCATTCTTTCTGCGGAAGAGTGTATTGTGGACCCAGGTCCCAAGGCTAGAGTCTTAGGGGCAGAAGGGCAGGGGCTCTTCAGTGTTAATACCGGAGTGGCTCTGCCGAGTCTCCGCCACAGGGCTGGTGAAACCTATCATTTCTGGTACTGTATGGTCCTTTACAATTCTCCTTACTGTCTGAGTTCCCAGCCTCGATCAGGAAGTGTGGCAAAGGGTGATTCTGGGCTAGACAGTCTCCTGATACCACACAGATCCCTAGGGAACCTCTTCTGCTGTAGCCACAGTAGGGGCTGGGGTGTGTGTGTGTGGGGGGGGGTAACCTCAACCGTGAGGCCAGAAAACACTAAAGATGTCTTGTGGTCTAGTGAGGCCCTAGAAGAACAGAAGCTCCAGGACTGAGCTTAACTGTAGAGACCCTGGTATTCCGAGCACCAGGCCCTTCTAAACACCGAATCTGGTTTCCCCAAAATAATGAACAAGCTCAGGAACGACCAAATGGGGATTCTGAACACAAATATATGCTGCTTATTCTCCCACAAAACTGCTCTCAAGTGCAAATTCTGAAACGGTTGCATACCTTTGAGATATTCTCATGAGTGGGGGAAAAATAAAAGTTGCATCCAGACACTGCACTATAATAATCTATTTCTAATTGCCCTTCCAAAACACCATAAATATTATAGGTAATGCGATATATGTTTTGTGATTAGATGATGGATTAAAACATTAAATTTTTTTAAAAGCCACAAAGAAAAAGAGATTTGTCTTCCTTTATGCCGCTTACAAGTTTTGTCCCCCACTGATACAAATACAGATTTGACAAGTGTATCATTACTGAGCTCCATGACTAAATGCCAGGATATTAGCTTTGTAATTTTCACCTGAAATCATTGTGTAATCATGCAGGGGTGCTAACCTTTTTATTAGTTGACTCCCCCCCTTACTTTCACATGGTAATAAATTAATTTAATGTCTTCTCCCCCCTACCCTACCCCACTCCCCTCCCCAATTTTTATTTGGTAACACAAGAAATTGGGTGAGTCAGAGCAATATTCAGGAACACATACTTTTTAAAATTCTCCCTGTACTTGGCAAGGGTTTGTATGTAATTTGGTTGCAAATTCAGAAATCAAATTCTGCCTAATTTAGGGGAAAATAAGGCCTTCAGGTAATTCGATTGGAGCTTTATACAATTTGGTTGGCTAGTTTTTTTTTTTTTTAATCTACTTGCTATCATAGTAGTCAAAGGAAAAAAATCAAACTGCACTCAATTGATCTAAAGGAAATTTTTGATCTGACACCTGGAAATTTTAAACTGTTGATGAGCATTCTGCCAGGCAAGTCTGTGGTAAGAATCCGTTGGCTATACCCCTGGGCCACAGCCATGCCTGGGGAAAGATGTCTGAAAATGAGTCCCAAGAAGTCTGTCCCTGGACCAGGATGTTTATAATATTGGCCTTATATAGTTAATTTTTTTCTTGATTTCTCCCAAGATCTGCCTGATGGGAATTTAGCCAGCAACTTCCTTCCATGTCCTTCCTTGAGCTGTGGCGTTCTCTGTTCGGCCCCTGGCCCACAGTCCAGCGTCAGAAAGCCTCGGGGATCCACTTTCGATTTGCCTCTCTCCACAAAGACACGTTTAATGGTGTTAAATCTTCAGTATCTAGGGCATTATGAGGACTTAGTAAACAGATGCACTTAATCTAGTTAAAACAAGCAGGGTGATGGGGGGGGCGGAATTCAGGTTTTTCACTCGTTCGACTTGCATGTCCAAGAATAATGGTGTTTAGAAAGCTGGCCGGGAACCCTGGCAGTGCAAGCCTGCAGCCGCTCCTGGGTAAGATGCCACTTCAATCATTGCTGACAATGTGCCCTTCAGAGGAGCTGCGAGCCAGCTTTGAGTGTTCTGTGAAAAGGCAAACCAGGCTTAGAATTTCTTTCTTTCTCTTTCTTTCTTTCTTTCTTTCTTTCTTTCTTTCTTTCTTTCTTTCTTTCTTTCTTTCTTTCTTTCTTTCTTTTTCTTTTTTTTCTTCTGTCTTTGTCTGGAAGTAGAGTGCAGGTTTGGGAGTCCATTTTACTACGCCTGTATCATACGAACTTGTGCTTCTATCTTGGGAAGGCAGCCTTCTTACTTGATTATTTACACACAAAACCTATCAGAACCCGTGTCCCTTGACTATGTACATATACATGTCTCTCTCTCTCTCTCTCTCTGTGTATATATATATATATATATATATATATATATATATATATATTGATATGTACTGGTTATGAAGGAAATTGAGAAAGAAAAGAAGCTCACTGACTCGAATAGAGATAAAGCAATGAAAGAAAATCCTGAGCTTGTTACACCAACTGCAAGCAAGCACGCAGCCATGGAAAGGATTCTTTCCTCCCAGGCATAATGAAGCCATTTTCCAAATCTTTTGCTTTGGTTCCCTCCGTTTTTGTGTCAAACTTGGCTTTTGTTTGTTACCAAAAGTAATGACACTCCGGCTGTATCATAAGCTTTTTTTGAGGGCAGAAGCAGACTCAGGACAGTGGCAGACAGTCACCAGCATCTGCCCACCAAGGCAGCTGATCTCACTATACCCTCTTTCCAATCCTCTTTCTTCTTGATATAAAGACCACACTTAAGTGTGCCTGCAGCTGACCGAGGCAAGGCTCTCTGCTCCCATTGCTGGTGGGTGCTTAACTCTACATCCTTGCACTCATTTGTGCTTGGAGAGCCTCTCCCAGCTACTATGTAGCATCTTTAATGCACTTCAGGAGCTTGCCTGGTCTCTTTTTCAGTTACCCTGTACTGACATCAAAGAGTCTAACCACCCCGGAAAACATCCTGAAGGGGTTATTATCTCTCAAATAGAAGGGGAGCTTAACAACTGGGAATCTGTGATAAATGTATTTGGTCATGAATAGATGTATTTTTTACATGTAACATGTATAAGAGAATGAGGATTTCACCTTGATTCAGATGATGAATTATAATTAATATTTTTTAATCCAAAGTAGTAACAGCAAAATTTTAATAGTATGTACTGGAGATAAAGAAAACATTATTCCTGATTTTAAAAGAAAAAAAGCCATGGCTTGATTCTTGGCTTTATATGTGGAATAAGAAAAGCATGGCACAAGCTAAAAAAAATTTTTTTTAAAATAAAAATTACCTTTCAAAGGGAAGAGGGTGCTGAATTAATTTTAGTTGCTCAATTCTACAATTTCTAAAATGGTACCATCACAAACTGGGAAGCTAATATCCTTCTAAAGAACGTATTGTGTGCTTGATAGCATTTTATCAGCAATTTAGGGTGTATTAGAATTGGTAATTTTACAGATTCTGGTAGGAGGTACAAATTTCCAAGAAAATGAAAATATATTCAAAAGTTCCCAAAGCATTTTCCTCCCCCAGAAGGCCCAAAGGGCTGCCTTCCTTCTACACTGAGACTCCTTGATTTCCTAGGAGCACTTATTCATCCTTTACTGAGGTCCTTAAAGGCCGTTATCCTAAGATCACAGACTCCCTTCGCAGAACATGGGAGCAAAGCTTAGCTGTGTGGTTCTAAACTTCCGAAACTGTGCAGCATTTACGTGTGTGCTCCACATTTTAAAATAATGGCTGACATGCTAAGCAAGCCTGTTGAAAATCTGTCTCCCCCACATCTGAAAGGAGGACACCAGAAGCTCTTCTGTGTTGTACAATTGAGGTGAGTTGGAAGCCTGCTAGAGTAAAGATTTTAAAGCAAGAGGGGGCACAGAGCGAAGGTAGAACTTCAGTGACTCATTGTTACATTGCAAGTGATTGCAGGAACTGCTCTAAAACTCAAGACTTTACAGGTGACTTTCTTTTTAAAGGTTGGGACAGGACTCAGCTGTCTGTAGATCATGTACACACTGGACATGGAAATTTTCAGGGAGGAGATTAATTACAAGGTGCTTGGCTTTTCGCACTTTTGCCCGGTGTTCTTATTTATTGAAATACTCTTATTATTTCAAAACATCAAATATGATTTTGCACAGTGAAATTTCCTCTACAGCTTCATTTCCCTAATTATATCTAATGTCAACTTCAGACTTAAAAGTCCAATTCTTCGTGGATGCCCTTTATGCCAGAGAGGAAATAACTTAACTAGGGATTTACTCAAGGAAAGGGAATATTTAACTGCTGCAAAAGAAAGATTCAGAAAAAAAAAAAAAAACAAAACCCAATGCTTTCATTTTACTTCTGGCTATTACAGTGATTCCTGATTTCAAAAGAATATGAAGTTTATTTTCCTTAAGCAAAAGAAAGTGGTCATGAAGGCCACTGGACATGAAAAGGTATTGATCTTAGGAGATACATATATATATATATATATATATATGTGTGATATATTATATATGTAATATATAATATATGTGTAACATATTATATATGCAATATGTAATCTATGTGTAACATATATAATATATGTAATATATAATATACTGTAGTGTATTATATATGTAATACACACTCATATAAAAGTTTATGACAAATGCAGATTTTGAAAATGTACTTTGAGATAACCAGAAACATGAGCAGACATTTCACTGCTACACCTAGCTCTCCATGTTATGCAGAGTGGAGGATTTGAGTTCACACTGAAAGACTTCGCCGTTGTGAATGCCTAACCCATTAACCAGTTTTTCAGCTCGGTACTGGAAGTTCTCAGCCTGATCTGCCTCCCCGCCGAGCTCTGCCCAGAAGACTTCCTCTCTAGGGGAGGCGGTGGACATGGGTACTGCCAGCTCCTTTCCTCCCTCTCAAAATTTTAAACTTGGAGACCTGTCCTGGGTTGAACACTGAATTTACAGCAGGACCCCAAGGCTCACAAGGAAATGTCACGAGCTGGGAAAAAGCCTGTTGGCGCACACCTGGAGCCACAGATTCAGAAAACCTAACCGGCTGTAGCCAAAAACCAAAACACTCGGTCTGCAAACAGCCTACATGAAACACAGAGTTCTTTGATGTGACGAGAAGAATTATAAATACTACCAACCGCTCCGAGGCAGACAGGTTGAGAGAGATTTTAAGGCAGCCTGTTGGTGCCTCAAACTTTAATACTGAGAACATGAAGTGTTAGATTCATATGCGTGTGTCTGTGTCTCTGTGTGTGTGTGTGCACTCACGTGTGTGCATATGTGCATATGTGTGTGTGCACATGTGTGCAAATATGTGTGTGTGCGTGTGCATGTGTGTGTGTGTGTGTGTGTGGTGTGTGGTGTGTGTGTGTGTAGCAATAACACTTTGGTTTCCTCTGTGACCCAACGGCGATCTGAAGTCCTTATTGGATAGCCCTCAGCCAGGTGCAGGGCAGGCCCTATCTGTACCGTCTCCTGAGTTACACCATTTCTCATTACACCTGTGCCAACACCCCCTCCCCCCCCCAAAAAAAAAGCGACCTAGATCACAGACAGAGGCCGGATACAGCCGAGCTTTCCTTGCAATAAAAGCGGTGCTTTGTGAATGAGAGCCCAGCTCCTGGCTCAGCCACTCTGAGAGCTTCAAGGGCCCCAAGGCCACACTGGTAGAGCCAAAGGGTATTGCCTAGGCTCAGGCTCAGACGGAAGACAATTCCCTCTGCCGGGGTGGGCACAACCGTGAAGGCCGTGGACAGACAAAACGGCTATCTGGTACCCCAGAGGACCATCGACTCCAGTCTCCCAAATCAGGGCCATCTTATTATCACGTTTAAAGGGAGAAGTTGAGAGTCTTCCTCTCCCATGATCAGGCCTCCTTTATTAGATCTAGCATGGAGGTGTTTGACATGGTTCAAGTCAACAACGGCATTGCTGTCCCATAAGCACTGGACACTGTAGGAGCTGCTAGGTATTTTAATCACAAATGATTCCCTCATTGGGGGGCTTGGGGGGGGGAAGGGGGGTCTCGGAAGGTAGAAGTGACCGAGTTGCTGGTATATACAGCAAGCCCCTCACAATGTACGTAGCATGACAGGGATCCCTGTGTATACAGCAAGCACTTATAACTTACACAGCATGCTTCCACTTCATCTCATCTGACCCTCTCAACTCAAGAGGAACAATAAAAAAGACCAGACCTCTTGAAAGACTGAGGCAGAGCGGACTGAGAATACTGACTGGGCTGGGTATCACACAGACCTGGGACCCTAACCCCACTACACAAATGTGCTTAAATAAATAAATAAAGGAAAACATCACCATTCACTTCTTCCCATATAGACTTATTTCACAGATAAAAAGAGTTTCCCGAAAGAAAAACAAAACAAAACAAAACAACAGCAGCAACAGCAACAACAACAACAACAACAAACAGAATCCCTTTGAAACCTCAGGCCAGAACTGCCTTAAGCTGGTTCAGCTTGGGCAAACCTCCCCAAACTGAGCCCTGAAGCCAGCTTTGGTCATCTGAGGCTCATCCACTGAAAGGTTCATCCTGACCACCTCTTCAAAACCAGCCTTGAGATATAAAAACCACAGACACGTGCTCCCCACCGTGCCTTTGAGCCTCCTCATAAGAAAGCCACCTGGCCTGAAATGAGGGATCGAATCTCCAGGGCTCTGCCTTCATTCCCCCCTGAAACTAGAGCCTTCTTAACCAGTGAGCCAGAGAGGTTCCCAGCCCCATGCCTGCTTACAGCCTACTCTGGGGGCCTGGCAAGTACTTGTCCCATGGTCTCAGCGTCAAAAGAAGAGCCATTGGTGCAAATGGGTGGGAAACCTGAAGGTCTCCTCTGAGCAGCAAGGTCACAGAGCACTTTTTCCTGGGGGTCCTCAGCATCCCACCAAGGCAACCATCGATGGTGGATTGCTAACTGTCTCAGAAAAGAGGAAGGCTAGGTTAATGCCATGGTCACTGGGTGGAGCGAAGTCTTGGGGAACGCCTGAAGAAGGAGGATAATTTGGTAAGCCAACTGATGGGAGATCCAAAAGCAAGAGCCGTCTTCATACTTTCCAAGCCGCAGCACATTGAGCACAGGCAAAGTTACCATGCAGTTCCCTCTTCTACTCCTGGTCGTGGCAGGACCCCATCCTAGAGCCTTTCCTACAATACTAAGGCATGTCCTGGCAACTCCAGAGTGCTTGGCCTTCCCGGAGGCAGTTTCTACCCTGCAAACAACACGTTCAGAACGGAAACCCACATCTTGAAAGTCTTCCTGGCAAAGCCTGGCAATAGTTAAAGTTGGGAACAAAACTTTGAAATAGCTGAGAAATCAGGCCAGAAGACCTCGCCCAGAGGAGCCAGTGGCTGCAGGACTGACTCTCTACCATCTTCAAAAGCATCGTCTTCTAAGAGTCCTTTGCTTGTTTTCTTTCTGCACCTAATTACAAGAAAGTGCCTTTTATAAAAATAGATAAAGCCCATTTTCAAAACACGAGGAGTTAAGTCTTAAAAGCTTCTCGGGATAAAAATTATAGCCTTGTCCAATATGGGTGGAAGAACAAAGGAGACGGGGTACGGAACAATCGGGCCTGAATTCAGTGCCTGCTGTGTGCGTGGCGTGAGATGCTAGCATCACCTGGCATTACCCTCCACTGGAGATGTAATTTGGAGGGGAAAGAAGTGTTGTGTGGAGAAGGGTGAGGAGTTCAGCTTTCTGGACAGAGGATTCTGTCTTTTCCTACTGTATAAATAGACTTCCAAGCATTGGTAAAGAAAGGGGCTAGCAAAAGACTAATTAATACTCTCTCATATCTGCATCCAACCATCTGAGATCCTTAATGACTCCGGGACAAGTAACAAACTAAGAGGACCAACATCTCACCTAGCCACAGGCCTGCTTGGGACCTTTAAGCAGGATATAGGAGCACCAGTTCATTGGATGAAGAGGATTGGCCTGATGAGCCTCCTGCAGGCAGCCCCAGAGTTGAGCTATGAGCTAAGACCCTAGGTACCAGGTCCTAGGGCGAGGGTTCAAGGTGCAGCACTGAATCCCAAGGCAGCGCAGTGTGCAACCTACAGTCAGGCTGGGGACCGCTTGGATGCTGGGGCTGCTGCGTCACAGTCGGACATGTATGTGTTTGTCAGGCAGAGACTAGGTCCAAGTCTGTAGCCCTGGTTCTGATCTAGGTTTGAATCCAGTGTCTGCGTGGGTGTTGGGGATGGAATCTGTGGTCCCTGGCAATATCCAGGTCTGATTTTTGCCCTGGATGGGGTCCAGGATCCAAATCGGGGTCCCAGTCAGTGTTCAGAAGTGTCCGGAGCTGAGTCCTCGTCTGAGCCCAGGGTCAACGTCCAGGGTCCTGGTCTAATCGCTTTGCTCAGGCTCCAGGGTCCGTGCGTAGATGTCCGGGGCTGGGCACCTGACTGTGCCCAGGGTGGGTGTCCAAATTGGGGTCTGCGTCCGTGTCCAGGTCCAGGCCAGCCGCGCACAGGCACTGGCGGCGAAGGCTACACGCGCCCCAATTAGCCGGCGGGCCAGGCGGCGAGCAGCCCTATTGAGGGCGAACAAAGGGCGCGACCCCAGGGTCAGGAGTCGCGGGCTGCCGGCCGCTGCTTTGTCCCCGTGTTTGCTCGGTCGAGCAGAGCACACACTATATTGACTAAAGCGGATTAGAGGGTCGCGCCCTGACGGTCGCGCAGACCCGCTGCCTGGACCTCCCAGGGGCACGGGCCCTTCCCAGGCCTTTGCTCGCTCACTGTGCGCCCCTGGGGAAACTGAGGCTCAGGATGCACCCAGAGGGCTCAGAGTCGTGCGCCCGCAGCCCTGGTGTCCCCAGCAGCGCAGGGGTCACTCCAGGGAGTCTCACCCAGCCTTTCACGCCAAAGGAACACTGACACTTCTCTGGTTCAACGTGTGACAGAATTTTTCCATTTTTTTTTTCATCCAGTAGGACCCAGGAATTCGTTTTTCTTCTTTCTTTCTTTCTTTCTTTCTTTCTTTCTTTCTTTCTTTCTTTCTTTCTTTCTTTCTTTCTTTCTTTCTTTCTTTCTTTCTTTAAAAAAAAGGAAGACCTTGCCTGAAGGCTAAGAAATTCTTTAGTTAGACACATGAGCAGATTTCCCCCATATTACAAAATCAATTCTGCAACATTATTGACAAAAACAAAAACAAATCAAACTCAGACCCCCAGTCTTGACACCAGCCGCTTGACCCAGATGTGAATCGAAAGGGGCTTGTGTGTGAAAGAAAACTTTTGAGATATAGAAATTCGTAAACATAAACCTTAAAAATGATACATTTTAAAAGACGATGACGACTATAAATAGACTGCTAAGATTATCATTTGACATCATGAATTCAAGATTCATTTACTTCTCCATTACCCAGAAATCCTTACGCCTTTAAATTGACTTTAAACACAAAACAGCCACCGTGAAGCACACAGGACCCAAGAAGAAATGCCCCTTCCTCGTCACGCTAAACTTTAGGGGACACCAATCCCTTTCTCCCTAAGTCCACATACAATCTTAATTGAGATTTTTACAGTCTGGTTATGTAAGCACTTGTGTTTGACTAGGGACCCCATGAAGTATTTGATTGATAACCTATCAATGGAAACATCTTCTCCAGAGGAACAGATAATATTTACTCACTGTAGGGTATATGTTGGCCTAACGAATATTTCTGCTGCCTGCCATCTATTCCCAACAAGTAAGGGAAAACATGTCATCTGTCTGTATTTCTATTCCGAAGCCTTTAAAAATAATCATCCCGACTATGAAAATACCACGTGTTTAAGGAATGCAGGGAAAAGCTTAAACTCTAAACAGTGAGAATAAAATATAAACATGTTAAGATATAGGTAATTTAAGTAGAAAGTATACATACACACACATGCATATATGTGTAGGTTAAATACAAAATACATAGAAAAAGAAAATCTTGGCATAGGTAGATCCTAATATTCTACATATTTCCTTCTCCACTAGTATTCAATGAATATACACACACAATAACATAATTTACATATGTACTTACTGTTACGGAACTGTCACATTCTGTACTTCCCCAAGCCACCACAAACTCGTTGACGCCATTTTTAGGGTGACACACTACGGACACTACTTCGTTCTGTGATAATTTACTGGGTTGCCCTTTCTATTACAAACCTCATCTTTTTTGCTGTTTCCCCCCATGCTCCCCACCCCCCCATAATTAGTACTGGGACCCACGAACCTGACTGTAAAAATCTGTGTGCAGTGTTAGCTACTGAGAAATCTCTAAGGGCTTGAGAGGTGGTTCTGTGATTTAGAGCATGAGTCGTTCTTGCAGAAGACCCAGGTTCGATTCCCATCACCCACCTGGTGGCTCACACAAAGCATCTTAACTTCAGTTCTGGAGCATCTGGTGCCTTCTCCTGGCCTCCAAGGGCACCAGGGGTGCCAGTGTGCACAGCCATGCACATAAAATAGAATAAATAAATCTTTTTTTAAAGTTTTTTTTTTAAAAAAAAGAAAAAAAATAGGGAAAGAAAGAGACAAAAAGAAACCTCTAGTTCTCAGCAAGGAACTTAGCATTTAACAATTATGAAATTTCTTTTGAATTTAGCTGACTTCGTATATACATTGTACATACACTCATATATCATTGTACATACATTCATATATACATTGTACATGCATTTGTTGGCTCCCTTTCTAGAGGCCTGGTTCTGTGGAATTTTTTTTTTTTTCTAATTTGTAGGGCCAGCCGAGGTACATGCCTAACTCTGATACGGCATCTGGGATCCTTACATTAGCCTTTCTGGTGTATCCCTGGTTGCAAGCCCCTTGTCCCCATTGGCAATCCTCTTGGTAGATTTAGGTCAAGGCCATAAAGTGGACGCCTTAGAGACAACTATCTCAACAGCGCTGACGGCCACTTCACAGCTAACGAGAGGCCCGCTTTATTTGGCCCAACTGTTTTACTCTGCCCAGGATCCAAACACCAATACTGCTGTTTATCATATCACCACACTGCAGGTCCCTGTGCTGACGGCCATGTTCCCTGCCTGCCCCTATCCCCCACCCCAAGGAAAGCCTCAGTTTCCCTTCTCCACCTTCATAGCAGGGTTCTGGGCCGCTCTACTCCCGTGTACCCGGAGCTTTTGTACATCCTTGGCTTTGCCGTGTGGCTGTCTGCTGCTGGACTGATTAAGGTCCGGCTGCCGGATCTGGGCTCACAAAACCTCAGGGAAAAAAATCTGGTGCCGGGGAGCCTGAGGTCTTCTCCTTGAATACCCAAGGGCCTGAGCTGGCCACTTGGAGGAGACAGATCGGGTTCACCTGGGAGGAAGAAGTGCCTCTGGAACTGAAGGGCAAAGAAACGGGGACAACGGAGCAAACAGGCATCGTGGCATTATCTGCAAACAGATACTGCAAAAGTCAACAGGGTGGAAACCCAGGAAAACGTGAGGAGAGCTCCTCTGGTCTCTTCGAGGAAACCACAAACCACCTTTCCTTGCATTCATTTCTGTAACCTCTAAATTGTTTACAATGTATCCACGATGTGTTCAGAATCACAGGACTGTGTTATATCACAAAGATATAATTCACATGGCGAATGAAATGTGTGAATGGCTACTGTTTATGAATTTAATGCAAATACTGGTTATCTTATCACGCATTGCCTCTTTTAAAGAAAAAGTTAGTTTACAGCGATTCAATTATCTCCAGTCCTCAACCCTGTAGGGAAAGCTTCTGTTTCTCAAAGAGAAACTGAAACCAAGAGATCCGCCAACACTGGCTGCTGGTGTCACTGGCCTGCAGTAGCCCCAAGAACTGGAGTGAGCAGGCTCCTGTTTACATCAGGAGTGAAGCACCTTCAAACTTCAATACCCCTCTATACCCCTCTAACAGCTTCCAGGCCATTTTCCTTGGAGAGTCATTGTATTTCCTATAGAGTTTGGTTTGTCTGTCTGCTGTTTTCCCAGTGTCAGTAGTAGCACCTGGAACCAGGGCAGAACTACAGGGAACAAAGACCGTCTAGGTTTGCATGGGTCCCTTTATCACTCAAAGGGCATGATGCAGCTTGTGGGTCTGACTAGTGACCCTGTGGAGTGTGACAGTGTCTCAGCTGGGTTGGTAGTCTCCCTCCTGATAACATGACAGACTTAGAAGGAAGAACTGTGCACAGACCAGGGCTCAGTGTATGTCTAAGGACACTCCAGTCCCGGGACCCTGACCACTGTGAGAGCGTATCTTGTTTCTCACTTGTTTACAGTGGGCTGTTTCTAGACTCCAGCTGCAGGGATGGGTCTCTAGATCCAATGAGGATGGCTTAAATATCTTTCTTTAAAAGTGGGTTAAAAGGAGTGCCCGTGTGCTGCTTTCTACTCTAAAAGGCAATTCCTAAATTTGGATTAAAAAAAAAAAAAAGTACTTGAGCTTGAAACTCCAATGGTTCTCAGAATGTGAGTGAGATCCGCCACTCTTCGTGCTAAAAGCATCTTAAATGGCCTAAAATAAATCAGAACAAAATGCTGTGTGTACAGCATATGTCTTCCATCACTCCTGGCTTTCTGAAGACAGTTTGAGCTGCCGCACACAGACATGTGTTGACCCACGAACTGATGGCCCGGACTCTTGCTGGGCCCAGGAGCTGTGAGGCACCAACCTCTCACAGACCGTACAGACCCAGCCTTGCTAGACGCCTCAGTGCTCAATGGGGATTAGACTACAAAACAAATAACAACAACAAAAAAAAATTACAATCAACAGGTGAGTTGCATGAATACACACTTTTATTTCCTCCAACTCAACGAGAGAGAGAGAAGAACGTCGGGGACTTGGAATTTTTAAGCCATAAATGGATGGGCACACTTTCAAAAGATTTACTTTATTTACTTCCTCTCCTTAACACTGGGCATAGCAAAAAAAAAAAAAAAAAAAAAAAAAATCCCTGCTTTCTAAAACAAAAACACATGCCATTTTAATTTAGCAAACAAAAGCCAGGATGCAAAAAAAAAAAAAAAAAAAAAAAAAAAAAAAAAAAAAAAAAAAAAAAAAAAAAAAAAAAAAAAAAAAAAAAAAAAAAAAAAAAAAAAAAAAAAAAAATCTCTGTTGAGACAATTTTTAAATTAAAAGGCAGGAAGGGGCTGCTTTTTTACCTTTCAGGGAGGATTACCTTATGCAACCATCAATAATTTAACACTCAAATAATCAAATCACAGCAAAATGCCAATTCCATCTGAGGCTTTGGGACCAAGGCCTGGGGGAGATTTCACTTGTAACTGCCAACTAGCCAATGCTGGGGTTAACTGCGAGTCTCCAGACAGGGCGGGGTCATAATTAATTTATTTTATCTTATCCATCTATCTACACACAGGATTAAAATATTCACATAAGTCCGCTCACTTTGAAACATACGCCCACTGCAGGGTGACTCCTACAGCCTTCACAGCTCTGACTGCCTTCCTTCCCCATCTTTGGAGGACACCTTCTTTCCATTTCGTGTGGGATCTTTTAAGACTGGAGCCTGGCACGCTAGGTTCTCTAACATGAAAATCCGGGCGGCAGTGAGGTCACAGTGACAGAGACCCTGCCAATTGTCCCCCCCCCCCCAGAGAGGCCAACGAAAACTTACAGGTCTGAACCCGGCTTCTAGAAGGAGTGTGACTTGGCCAAGGTAGCTTGATGGCAACCAAAGCCTGGCAAGAGTGCACTATCAAAGGCTGCCAGGTAGGTGTTGGGTAACAGAGGGTTAACTTGGGGAGCTGGGTGGGGTGCAGACAAAGACACACAGGCAGGGGATCGAGAGCTATAGGGCCCAGCCTGACAGGCACAGACACAGGGGGCTCTGTCTGCCTGTCTGCTGCCCTGGCACAGTGACTAACCGCCCCACCATTGTGAGCCTGAAGCCAGCCCTTTGTGTGGTCCCCTGGCGTCTGGGAGCACAGTGGAAGAGCCCTTTCCAGCAGTTCGTCTTTGCCCTGGAAACCTGCAGCCCAGAGTCCCCCTTTATCCGTTTTCAGGGTTGCTGGGGGCCTGACAATCCAATAGAGGAGTCCCCTGCCCTAGCCAGGAAGGGACACCCAGCAGGGGTAGGGGTGGGGGGGTAGGGAGGGGCAAAAGAAAGCTTCCAGCTTTGAGAAACCAGCTCAACTTGCTTTGCCCCACTACAGCAAGCTGCCCACCTTCTGGGGCCCCGACCCCTTGAGAAAGATCAAAGTCTGGATGCTTGCATAAAATATGTTTAGAGTATTGAGGACTTGGTAGGGGGAAAAGATGTCTCTCATTAGTAATTGTGGCAGGTTGAGATTACTATTTGGGATCTATGTTAGAGCAAATGGATTCTATTAGCTAAGTGGCTTCTCTTGCTTCTGCCGCTCCTTTTTAAAACCATGACTGTGAGGAACTGTACGGTTCCTGTTAGGCCTGTGACTGGGACTCACACTATGTTTCTACTGGCTAGGGCTGGGCCAGGAGAGGGCCTGAGATCCAGGAAGAAGATTTGACAACTGTTTTCTCTTAGGGAGACAGACCAGGACTCCCCCAGCCCAGAACGACTCCTCTCTTAGGATTCAGAGAAACCAGGCATTCACAGCCACACTGCCTCTTGCCTCAACTTGGCCTTTTCCTGTATTGAGGATTGTGACTTATACCTTCAAATATTGGGGAACATGGGTGAACAGGAGCATGCGCACACGCATGTGCACATGTGCGCGTACGTACACACACACACACACACACACACAGCCACCAGGCCATGGCTCCTCTCCATGACAGAGTCACCCCTCCTGCCAACCACCAGAGAAACCAGATTCATAGAGGCCCCAGATGGCCCCCCAAAGTACCCCCTAGAACCAGACATCAGACCATCAGACCCAGGAAAGACAAGACTTGATCATGACCAGCTCTTTTTTTTTCTTATCCAATCACTGTTGCCCTCCTGGGGCCCTTCATGCATAACTATTTAAAAAAAAAATCTGTTTTATGGATGCACCAGAGATGAACGTAACACAGGCTGGGCTCAATATTACATGTTCATTATTTCATATCCATTTTTTTCTTTTAATTTTAGAAGGAGTTGAAATTAAAAAAAAAAAAAAAAAGAGGGACCCAAGCCACCCTGGGAGCTCCCGACACCTGCAGCTAGAACCCCTATAGCTTGCCAGTCAGGTACCACTTCCCCCTGACCACCATTCCCTAGGATTTATTCCCTTTCTCCCTAGATAGACAATGGGGGGGGGGCATCAGCTAGCATTCCAGAGCATTTTTAATGCACACAAATCAGCCAGGAGAAACTCCCAGTATGCCAGCAAGGGCCCAAGTCAGTAGGAGCTGAGACCACCGACTTTCCATCCTGCTTCCAAGAGGAGCTGGTCAACACCTTCAACCCCAAGAGCAAAGCCCAGGCCTGGTAATAACAGGGCCAATGACTGGCACCCTGCCACCACCCATGATGCACCAGGCCTGTGCAGGAACCAGACAGTATGCCCCCCAAATCCACACCCTCAGCGGGTGCTCCAGACCCTGGCTCAGGAAGGAATACTGAAGAAGCCTTTGGCTTCTCAGTATCTCACAGAAAAGGCATGTAGGTTCCCCACAACCCCCTTCCCATAGTGCCTCTGCCTAGTTCCCGGCAAACTTTGCTTGGGGAAGGCCTGGTTGATGCAGGAGATGGTTAAAATTCTGCATCCGTTTGCATCCGCCTCTAGAGGAAGCACTGCTTTTTTTTTTTTTTCACCCCCAGTAGGAGAGGGGGGGCGCTGAGAGCAGCAATTTGCAGGCCTTGGGATGTTATTCTCCTTGACAGCCCTGGGCCCCGCCTGCCTAGCTTGGCCTTCTTGGGCTGGGCTAAGGCAGGCTGGCCCTGCAGCGGAGGCTCCACTCCGTGGCTGCTGCTCCTGAAGAGGCCCCATGCACACGCATTCACGCCCCCCCCCCCACAGACTGCAACCTCCGGCTTGGGGAGGGCAAGACACGCTGCATGCTAGAGGCCTGGTACTGCCATGGTTCTTCCGCCAGCCAGCGTCTTCCCATGAGGCCTGCTCCCAGCCAGGCTGCACTGCCTGCCCACCCCCATGGCTCACCCTGCTCCCACCCGGAGTGCCCTCACCTTCTGGGTCCCTGGCCCCTGGCCTCGGGTCCTGCTCGTGCCCGGGGCGCCCAGCCACGTCCTCCGTGCCTCTGCCGCTCGCCCCACCCTGCTGCCCGCGCTCTGCGGCGAGCCTGGCACTGTGCCAGGCTGCCTGGGAGCCCAGCCCGGGCAGGGCGAACTTTCCAGTGGAGTGTGTGTAGGGGGATGCTGGAGTGAAGCTGGTGCCAAGGGAGGGAGCGAGCCCCAGGTGCCCGGCGGCCAACCCCCCTCCAGCCCTCGCCACCCCCACCTCCCCCCAACATCCCACTCCCTGTCTCCTGAGTCCCATAAAGGCGCAGACAACACGAGTGATTTAGTCAAAACAGTCATGTGCAGGAGCCCGCAAACAAACAAAAGCCCTTATTTATTTATTTAGTTCACACACCCAGATAAGGAGCTGCCTTTGTGCACATAATTTCACAGAAAGACGGTGAAGCCATGATGCTCCCCGCAGCCCAAGAGCCTGGACAGCAGGCCTGGCTTCATGAATAATTGCAGAGCCTCAGCCTGGGTATTTCCATATTTAAATTGGGCAGCAGCGTATGATTAATTAAGAAGGAAAAAGGCAAAAAGGGAGAAAAGCTGTGGGGGTGGGGAGCCGGACATTCTGGTCAGAGCGCCGGTGCCAAGGTGCCCACGGCGGCTTAACTCCTCCCATGCCAGGCCCAGAGGGGGCACTGCTGCAGATGGTTTGAAGGGACCCTGCTGGTGCCCACACTGGCCACCTTCCTGTGTCCAGGGCCACCTGACTCCAGACGCTGCCCAGGAAGTTTCTCCTATGTTCCAATATAGATCACTCACACACACAATCTGCTATGTCCAAGACACCCAGTGGGACACTTCAGGCTGAGACAGCCTTCTCCGTGCACACCTCCACTCTCACATACAAGCTGCAATGGGGCTCCATTCACCGACCCCCAAAACACACACAGGTCCCTTCCAAACCCAGAAGCTGCTCCAGAGTCTGGCCATGAGAGCGGGCAGCTCGGTCTGCCAATGAGACAGGAGGCCTGTGGCCCTTCTGGATGGAGTCTAGGGCTGTGGGCTAAGTGAGAGAAGGAAGACTATATACCCATAGGTCACAGCCCTGGGGTTGGGCCCAGCCATTATTGAGAGTCAGTCCTGACCCTGCCAGCTGTGCTTGACTTGAGGCAAGTTATCTGGCCTTCCTTAACCTCAGTTTGCCCCCTTAGGGTTGAGACAATATAGTATAGTTTCTGGCTGACCAGAAGGCCTTCTTGAAGTCTATGGGCTTTAATTTTGAGATGAGTGACAGTGGGGTCAGGGAAACCTCCAGCAGGAAGCTTGCCCCCCCCCAAAAAAAAAAAACCAAGTCTGGAGGACCCAAACAGCAGTCAGTTTGCTATGAAGTTGACCTGAATGCTATGGCCATGGACACCCACTGTCCTTGAGTATGTACAGATTGTCCTTGGGCAAGGGCCTCCTGGAAGGGTGGGAAGCTCTGGGGCGGTCTATCTATTACATCCAGTTGCAGATAGGCAAATCTAGATATAGAACAATTAGTTGCCCCCAAATAGGGTCACTAGATTTGAACTTGTGCCCCACCCCTACGCTGGCTTCTAATCACGAACTGGTACAGTGGGACTGGTGCTTGTCCAGGAGGTAGAAAGGCAACCAGACACCCTCAAAGATGGGCTGCCCTGCCCCTAATAGACTGCCCCTCAGAGTCAGTGGCCAGAAACTGTGCATGTGCAGTGTGCCTGTAAAGAAGGGGGAGAAGGCGGACTAGGCAGGTGACAGGTCACCTGGGCAGAAGAGCACCTCAGTGATTGTGTCTTTGAGAAAAATAAATATTCCTCTCCAAGTCTGTTTCTAGGGTGTCACCATGAGAGGTGACTCTGGGTCCTTCCTAGCCTTCAGTGAGCAGACAGGCTCTGCTGGGATGTGGGGACACTGTCCTACTGATCATGGGACAGTCCCAGCCAGATCTGCTACTCTGCCAACTCCAGCCCTGTGGGGTAGGGGTTGGCAGTTCTCTGCAGGAGATGAGGCTCCTCTGAGGACAAGTTGCTGCATTCTGAGAGCCCTGTTGTCCTTGTCTGTGAGTTGCAGGGGGCCGTTCCTTTCCATCTCACAGAGCCTGGGAAGATGAGGTGGGACCTGATACACATAAAACACTCCATAGTGTCCCCCCAGGTACTTTTGAAGGTACTGAGAAAGTTTTGAAGCTGGTGTCTCTGAAGCCAGGGCATCAAGAATAGGGAGGGATATATGCTCTGGGGGCAGGTTTCTGTATCCCTGGCTTCCCTGACCTTAAGTTTGTACTCAAAGCATGGAAGAAGAGAAAGAAAAGGAGCAGAAGGGGTGGCAAGGAGGGGGAGAAGAGGGAGGGAATGAGGGTGGCATCCCTTAGTGCTTTAGGACACATCAGGTTACTCCTGACCCCACCTGTGCTGGACAGGATAATGGCCCTGGGATACTCAGAGCTCAGTCTCTCGAAACCACGTATGTGTCACCTTTCAAGACAAAGGGGACTGAAGGCATGATGAAGCTAAGGACCTGGAATTAGAAGGTTGGCCCGGAATATCCACAAGCCCTTTAGTCAGAGAAAATCAGCAGCATTGGAAGCAGAAGCAAAGGTATGCAGGCAGCCATCAGAGGGTGGAGAAAATGAACAGCAACAACAAAAACGAAAAACAAACATGGGGCTTCATCAAAGGGTCCACTCTTTCCATCCCTCAAGGTTGGGGTCATGAAGAACCTGACACTTAGTAGTCACTCTGTAAACATTCCTCCAATCCCTCAGAGTGGGGGCAACGGCTCTCCCCTGCAAAACAGCCACCCAACACCTTGCTTTCAGCCCAGTGAGACCTCTACCCGATTTCTAACTCCCCTGGCTGTTCTGGCTATAACCTCAGTGGCCCTGAGGACCCTGGTAGACACCCCACAGACACAGCTCATTTACCGAGCACTGTCCATGAGTGGCCACCAGGCTATTCATTCCAACCCTATCCAATGAGTCCTGGGGTCCAGGCCGCCTATTTCTCCATTTGTGGTCTCTCATATCTCCTCCATAGTTTGATGTTACAGGGCAGGGGAGCGGGGACACTGTCAGCTCTGTGAGAATTACTGTGTTCTCCTACTATAAGAGCAGCAGCCAGCATGGGATTCCTAAGACACTGGATAAAAGGACCACTGTAGGTGCCAGGGCTAGGGACACCAGTCTGTTACCCACAAAAGTCAGGGGATTAAAGCACTTGAGCCAGATGAAACTCCAGATACCCTCAAGAAGCTTCCAAAACTAAAAACTCTCCCTTACCAGACTGACAGGGGCTCTTGAATGGGTTCACAGCCTTGGGAAACAGGGCATGTGTGCTTTCTGTGCTGTGATTAACAGCAAAGGAGTCTGGGAAGAATCTTCATGTCCAGTGATGAGGGGACTGACCAGGGAAATTCACCCAGGGATCTCCCCTTAGTCAAGAGCTGAGATCAGTTACTTAGCGGGGTACACATGAGGTGAGGTACGAAACAGACACTGATGTGTTTAGTTCTCGTGGATGATGTGTGAGCTGTTTCCAGTGGGTACAATCTGTGAATTCAAAGGTAATAAAGAGATGGTTTTTCTTCTTTTGGGAGGATCCAAAATAATCTAAGTTTACTGTAGAATGCGCACACACACGCACATACACGCACATGCACACACACACATGCACATGTCCACCCATGCACACACATATGCACACATGCACCATGCACATGGCCACACACACCTAGGAAGAGGAATGGTGAGCCTTCAGTGTGACTGCCTACGCTCTCCCCAAGCCTCAGCATGAACGGGTACAAGCCACCAGTCTGTGCCTGGGGATCATCTGCCACCACACAGGCCCAGTATTCAGCAAGCACCTGAGTTTGGAAGGGCACTACATTCCGTGAAATTCGTCATTGTCACCATCTTGAAATTCTTAATCCACTTCTGAACACACTTCCTTGCTCCACTGCAGTGTCACAGTATACAGAGACTGAGACAAAGCACACAGGGCTCCACACATCTGGACCCTGATGCCCCCTCTCTGCGTGAGGTTTCCAGATTTGCCACTCTGCCACTTGACAACTCCTTTTTTTTTTCCATATGTTTCATCCATATTTTTCCAAAATTGGGAATCTAACCCCAGAAGACTAGAGTAGACAAATATCCCCAGGGGAGGAGACTTCCTTGTTAGCAGATAAGTGGAGGTCACCAACACAGACCTGGGGTGTTACTAAGTGGGGTGTTGGCAAAAATGAGAAACGAGGCTCAGGTTTGTAAATAATAAATAATAGAGATGGAAATGAGTCTGTGTTCTCAGGACCTTCTTAGGAGTGCTTTCCCCGGTGAGGCATAAAGCTGTTGCCTGCCCTTTATCTTTGTACCCCCTCAAGTAATGTTGAAGGGTACCTGGACAGTTTCCTTCAATAGCAATGCAACAGCATCCACGGGGAAGTAGAGAGCTGCTGCCTGTCTCTGCAGGCATTGAAGAGACCATAGGGCCAGCAGCCTGTGCGTGGTCCAGAAAAGAGATACACTGATTGGGATGTAGGTGTAGAGAACCTGGTCTTGAGACTGGCACTACCAGGGCAGCTCCTCCCCTGCCTCTCAGTCCCCTTGGGGATGGGCTCAGTGGAAGGAGGGGAGAGAAGCAAAAAGTCCACCAAGAGAGAACTTTCTGGGCAGCCTCAAAGACAGACGACCCAAGAGAGGAGGCAGGAGCCTGGGCTCTTGACCACCAATCTGGTATCGGGGCCTCTGGTTTCCGAATGATGGGTGGGTATTTTCAGGGGACTTAGCAAGGAGATGCAAGTATCATCTTGGCCCTCCCAGAGAGCATGAGTCAGAACTCTGTAGCCAGTGAGGGCTCGGAAGCTCGTGCAAATGCTATTCTGCTCAGATGGGGTAGTTCTGGGATGCAGAGAGGCAGGCTCTGTGTGCCCAGAGATGATCCTGTCAGGGTAACAGTACACAAATGCCCAGGCATTCAACACCATGTCTCTGACTACCTGGGATAGGAACAAAGTTCAAGTTCAGACCCGCTTTCTGCATCCTGTCTCCCTTGTGGCATCTGACCATCATGGACACTGACTGAACAGAGCTCTGACTATCAGAGCTTCAAGATAGGTCTGGAATCTTTTCTATAAATAAATAAATAAATAAATAAATAAATAAATAAATAAATAAATAAATAAATAAATGTTTTAAAGGTGTGTGTGTGTGTGTGTGTGTGTGTGTAGGCCAGAAGAGGTACATCAGATCCCCTGGAGCTGGAATTACAGGTGGTTGTATTTCCAAAAGTGCATGCTAAGAACCAAACGCTGGAAGTCTTCCTGTGGAAGAGCAGCAAGTCCAGTAACCGCTCTAACCCATCCAACCATCCCTGCAGTGCTGGGAATCTTGTTGGAGGTCAGGGGAGGCGGATTTTAACTTTGGAATCATCTCACACCATCAAATCTAGCCTGAGAGGGCAGCTCAACTTCTCCATGAAGTATAGTGAATGAGCACACATCTGCCTCCCGGACTAGGTGGCTTCCTCCTCCAGGCTCTGACTAAGTTGCCAAGGCACCAGGAAACCTGCTTTTTAACATGAGCATATTCATATGAATGTTCAAGAACCCGGGCTGGAAGATGATGTCTCCTTGCCCTGTACTCCTTTCTTTTGTCCTTTCCCTCTTTCATAATTTCTTTCTTTCATTTGGTTCTCAAGACAGGGTTTCTCGGTGTAGCCCTGACTCCTGAAGCTCACAGAGATCCACCTGTCTCTGCTTTCTGAGTGCTGGGGTTAAAGATACATGCCATCACCACCTGGCCATGTAATACATTCAGTTTTATGGCATTCTTCTCTCCAGGTCCTTGTATGATAACCTACTAGGGGGTATGGGTATTTAGGACAGGTAGCCTGATGGGACCAAGGGTGCCAGACCTCTAGTTCATACCTGGGTTTCCCCCACCCCTCAAAGTCCCTAGAGCTTCTGTGGTCCCTGGTGCCCAAGGGTTAGGCCAACCTCTAGACAGCTGGGGACTTGGCCAACATCGGGGCCGGGATGCCTTGCTGGCCCAGGGCAGATCTCTGGGAGCTCGCCACTGTCCGTGGATTGGGGAGCAGAGTTCAACCTCATGGAGACTCCTCACATACATATAGTGGGTCGTTCTTTAGACAAGTACTTATTTCAGGTAAAGGGGGATGGCGCTGAGAAGTGGAGTCCACAAGTGGTCTCAGAGGCTGAACCTAGAGACCAGGCTCTCCAGGGTCCCGATGTGTCTCTCCCCCTTAGGCCCTCTGTCCACAGCTGCCTGTGTTGCTAGCACTGGCCATGCCCACTCACACCCTGGCTGACCTCGGGTAGCATAACGGTGACCACTGTTCTACCTTTCAGGCTACAGAGAAGTAGCTCAGGTCTTTTCGCAGGGCGTGGGGGGGGGGGTTAAGGGGGGGGCATCCAAAACAATGCCAGCCACTCTGGCAGTGAAGCCCCAATTGACTCTACTGCCTCTGGCCAGCCCAGTCTAGAACTCCTCCCCCTCCCCACTGTATCCCAAAAGGGGCCATGTGCAACAAAAACACCCAGCAGAGAGCCTAAGTGCATGATCTTTCCCCCTCCCCTTTAAGAGCCCTAGCTGCAGGAAGGAAACTGTTTCAGCGGAGCAATCCCGGCCTAACTCTGCAGCCTTCCTTTGTGCGAGGCTGGGCTGCACAGACTAGGACCCAGATTGCACCCCAGGGCGGCCCCAACGCGTGCCCCTGGCTGCTCCCTCCAACTTCAGCCGCTAAACCCACCCCAGACCCTCGGCTTGGGGCGAGCAGAGGGCGGAGCGCTTTACCAGGTCAACCGGAGCCCCGGGGGCGATGCAGGCGGGAGTAGCACGGGGTCAAGTTCATGGCCACCGCCAGGACTGTCTGGAGGTCCCCAGAAGTAGGCTCTGCCGTAGTCCGGGTCACGAAACTCGGGCAGCTCCGGGTATTAAAGCCCCTCTCTCTGGCCTCGCCGCTGCAACTTCGTGCACAGTCGCTGAACTCGAAGTTTCCGGGCTTCGCGGAGGCTGGGCTGGGTTTCAGGAGCGACGTCTGAGCTTGGCAACAAAGACAGAAAGCAGCCCGGCCGGCGGGGAGACAGGAGAAAGAACGACAGCAGCATGGACACGCGCTGCTCAGAAAGCCTTAGAACTTGAAATGATACCCGAGAGGCCTTTTTTGTTTTGTCTTTTTCCTAAGGGGAAAATAAGAAGTGCCCAGACCCCAATCTGGACGTGGGTGAGGGTGGGGTTAGGAAGGATGCCTCCTTTTCTTCCACAAAAGTGAGTGGTGGTGGCCGGTCCGCACCTCTCTGCTAAGTGGTTCTCTTCATTTCAGTTCTTTGGGAAAGAGTCTGTCACAGAGAAGAGCTTAGCGTCGTCGGAGCCTGTGGTGATACTGGCTACCTACCTGGCATGGGACTAGGGACACAGTGGGTGGAGCCAGGGGCTAGCTAAGAAAGGGAGGCACCCATTCTGAGAGCTCAGGGACACTTTGGCCTTCACAGGTTTACAGTGTGTTCCCAGCGTTCCCACGGGCTTCAGTGTGTGAAGGTGGGGGTTGGGGGGGGGTGTTGTTGCCTACCAGTGAAGCTGGAAATCCTGTCCTAAGAGTGCAGGATGGCACGTCCCACTGTTTTCAAAGTAACCAGTGTATCCACAAATCCCGAGCCAGTCGCCCGCAATGACTCCACTGCAGAGCATGGGAAATTCCATGGAAGCAGGGTGATCATTTCAAGAGAATTCAGTCTAAGTCACACTCCATTTTAAGGGGGAAGCCTGCCTGCTTTCTCTGCTGGTGGCCTTTCGGGAACCCCATTTGATATTTTCATTTCCTTTCCCCCCCCCTTTTTTAGTTTTTATCCATAGTCATAAACTTAACTTTGCAGGGGACTGTTAAGACTCGGAGGCAAATGAGGAAAATATGGGACCGTGTGGGAGCAGAGACTGTGGGGCAGGCGTGGTGGGGACACCCTCCTGAGCTACAGAAGAGAATGGTCTGGTGGGTTAGATGCCTGAAAGTCAGAGGAATCAGTTGTCCACAGTCAGCAATGGTGGCCTTCTTGCTGGTCTTGCCGTTCCTAAACCGCTCTAATGGCTTCCGTGACCTTCATGTCTTCTTTCAGCTTCCCAAAGCCCATATGTTTGCCATCCAGCCACTCGGGCCTTGCAGTACAGATAAGGAACTGGGCACTGTTTGTGTATTGCTCAGTGCTCACCACAGACAAGATGCCAAGACCCGAATGCTTCAGGACAAAGTTCTCACCCTCAAATCTCTCCCCATAGATGGACCCGCTGCCGGCGCCATTATGGCACTCGAAGTCGCCACGCTGGCACGGGAATCCTGAAATAACACCATGAAAGGGAGCTCTTATGGCCCAAGTTTTCTCTCTGGTGCTCAGATCATGAACGGTTTTGTTTTGTTTTGTTTTGTTTTTGGCTGTCTTTGGAACTTTGTCAGCAAAGGCTCACACCATCAGCCCCGATGTGGGACTGACCATGGCCGTGGCAAGCAACAACAGGGACAGCAGTGTCTGCGAGCCCACAGTGTATTTTCAATGCATCCAAAATGTCGTCTTCCTGGAGCATGGCTTTCTTTGCCTCTTGTACTCCTTGGAGCTCAGTTTGTCCCAAAGAACCTATAACCCAGTGCTTCAGAATCAAAAGTAGACAAGCTGTGACTTCGAGGCACTCTGGGCTGCGTAGTGAGAAACTGTATCAAAACCAAAGTGGGCTGAAGGAATAAATGGGTAAAAACTGGCTCTGCTCACAGGACCTGTGTTTTCCCATCAGGCAGCTCACAACTGCCTACAACTCCAGCTCCGGGGTATGTGACATCCTCATCTGGGCTCATCAGGTGCCTGAGTGCCTACACACACACACATACACACACTTAAAAATTCATCTCTAAGCCGGGCAGTGGTGGCACAGGCCTTTAATCCCAGCACTTGGGAGGCAGAGGCAGGCAGATTTCTGAGTTCGAGGTCACGCATGTGAGTAGACTGTAGTTGTACAGATGGTTGTAAACCTTCATGTGGTTGTTGGGAATTGAATTTTTAGGACCTCTGCTCACTCCGGTCAACCCCGCTCTTTCTGGTCGGCCCCACTTGCTTTGGTCAACTCTGTTCACTCAGTCCCTGCTTGTTCCGGCCCAAAGATTTATTTATTATTATACATAACTACACTGTAGCTGACTTCAGATGCACCAGAAGAAGGCATCAGATCTCATTACGGGTGGTTGTGAGCCACCATGTGGTTGCTGGGATTTGAACTCAGGACCTTCGGAAGAGCAGTCAGTACTCTTACCCGCTGAGCCATCTCGCCAGCCCAATCTTTTTTATTTTTAACATATGGTCTCACTATGCAACCCAGGCTAGCCTAGATCGCGTGATCTTCCTGACTCAGCCTGAGTGCTGGGATTATAGACCTGTGCTCATATGCCCTGCTTCATTATTTCCAGTGAATTACACATTCACTTCCTCTTTCTGCCGCCCCTCCCCGAACCCTCGCCACACCCCTCCCCCTCCCCCCCCCCCCCCCACACACACACACACACACACACACACACACACACACACACACACACACACACACGCACACACTGGCTGCCCAGTCTCACTACATGATCCTGGCTAGCCTGCAGCTCCCCATGTCAATCACTCTGGCTTCAGATGCAGCATTCCTTCACTCTTGGCCTCCCGCGTGATGAGATTGTAAGCACAAGCCAACACTCCCGGACATCCCTTGTTCTCACATGACAGCAGCGGTATGGGGCCTCCGGAGAGTTGAGCTGGTGAAGGTGCGCTGCCATTTGAAGCCTGAGGCTCAGAGCTTGATCCTCTGGAACCTACATGGTATGGGGAGAAAAGAGACTCCTACAAATTGTCCTCTGACCTACCGCACACATGGTACGACAGGCACGTGCCTACACACATATGCATACTCATAATAAATAATCGAATGGATTAACTTAAGCACCACACACCGATGAGAGACTAACCCAGAGGGTTTGTTTGCCATATAAGCATAAGGACCTGAGTTCAAATCCCCAACATAAAAGTATTTGGGATCCCATCACCCCTAAGGGGAGGGAGATGGGGAGGGAGAGAGAGAGAGAGCACGAAACATAGTGGGACCTCACTGGAGACTCTGAGCAGACCCAGCGACCAGCCTATACCCTTCAGGGACACCCAGCTGAGCATACTGTGGGCTGTCTTCACAGTAGGCATAAACCTGGCTTCTGAGGCTGACTGTTCTCCTGAACTAGACACCGTGACATTTGCTGCTGACTAGAAACTCCGCATCACACTGTGTCCTTAACCTTCTGTGCCTCAGCTTTCCTATTTGAGACTTGGTTTTAAAAAAAAAATTATTTTTAACAGTTTCAGGCTCTTATTTATACCCACAGGCTGCTAACAGAATCTGTTCCAACAATCAGGGAGGGGAGAGAGACCAGAGCCACCCGGTGTCTCTCCCAGCAGCCTTGTGAGACCAGCAGGCGGGGGGTAGGGGATGGTGAACACTGGGCACCAGCAGCTTCCAATAAAGTCAGTCCTCTTCTGAGAGACTCTCACAGTCCACGTCAAAGCCTAGCACACAGAGCCCACAGGAATCCAGACCCTAAACCTGCACCACCTTAATCAGCTACTGGGTCCAGAGATTCATGGGAACTGAAATTATAAGAACTGGAAGCCTAGGCAAGGGGTTAAGTTCACCAACTGCTGGTCAACATTCTCTGGGCGAGTTACTCCTCATCTAAAGCTTCGGTTGCCCCAAACAATAGCCTTAAGCTTTCGGGGTTACAGTGGATGGGCACTGACTACGTTCAGTGACTGACACAGGCTCTTCCCACCTGTGTTGTCAGTACTACTACCTCTAGCCCTTGAGGAATCAGGGTGACCAAAAAGATCTGAACCCAAAACCCTATGCTGGGCAGGGTAATACAGAAGGTAGCTGTTCCCAGAGCGGTGCGCATAGCCTGAGGTCAGCCCTCTAATCAGAAAGGTCTGCCTGGGACAGGGCTCTCCAGGCTCCCCTTGCCCACAGAGCACGTTAGCTCTGCGGGGCTCAGTAGGGACAAAGCCAAGGGCAGAGGGTTGGGTATTCCAGACCAAAGAAAGCCATTTTCCCTGCAGCCATCTCACTTGGATGGAGTTGGGGTGTTCTCTGAATCCCATCTAGGAGTCCAGTTCCACCTCCCAGATCTGCTGTAGCTGGCAAAACAGGAAAGGAGATATGCTTGATTTTATTTAATTTGTTTGTGAATATAAAAGTGTTCATTAAGGAACATCTGGTAATATAGAAAAGCATAAAAAAGAAAACAGAAATTGCTCACAAGGTAATTACTGGGTACATTTTGTTCAAACCCTGGGATATTTCAAACAATGCACGTGTGTACATGGAAACATACATGTGTGTGTACATGAAACCAGATTACATGGTAATCATATGGCTACATATATTCTACATGTACACATGTAGTTAGATCATGGAATAAATTATCTTAAAATCTTGTTTAATATGTTGTGGAATTTTATGAAAATATTATTCTCTGTGGTATTTGAACATATAAAAAGTAAATAACTTCTAAAATCAGTATTATTAGACTGGGATGTGGCTCGGTTAGTGGAATGCTTGCTAAACATGCACGGAGCCCCGGGCCTGACACCTAGCACCACACAAAATGCTGTGTGGTGTGATTATGTTATCCCAGCACCTGGAAGACTGAAAGTCAGGGGCATCCTCAGCTACATGGCAAGTTGGAGGCCAGCATGGGATACATGAGACTCTGTCTACATAAATAACAAAGCAAACGCAGTCAGCATTTGTATGCCCGGGAGTTCAGGTACACTGTCATGTCACCGCTGCCTGCACCAAGAAAGGAAATATCTGTAACCACCTACTTAATGTTCCCGAGAGCCTCTTGCAGGGAGGTGATAACCCTCAGGCTCCAGGGTCCCGTGCCTGAAGCCTGTTCCGCACAATGCTTTTACCTTTGCTTGACTTAAACAGAAATGAACCTTGCTTAGCACACTTGACACTTGCCTCTGTTGTTCAGTCTGCCACAGTTTGTCCCATTTCACTAATCTGTAATATTCCATTGCATGCTGACTGAAAGCTACGTTTGTCTACTGAGGGACCACTGGATTGTTTCTTGGTGTTTTCGTTTATTTTAACTGTTGTGAACAGAACTTTGTAATTTTTGTTCGTTTGGTTTTGGAGACAGGGTTTCTCTGTGTAGCCCTGGAATCTTTTTAAGTTTATAAATGAGCTGTATCACACACAAGTATGGGCTTAGCCCATGTCTTTCTTCCTTGGGGCATCTGAGATGGGGAAACTGAGGGTTAAAAAAATGCATGGGTAAACCAGAAGCCTTGGAGTGGGTCAGTACCAGCTGGAAGGAAACCCAGCTTCAAAAATCTCAAAATCCCACTACTGACAGGACAGATGCCTCCTCTCATGAAATGCTGGTTAGAAAATGTGGTGGTTTGAATATGCTTGGCCCAGGGAGTGGTACTATTAGGAGGTGTGACCTTGTTGGAGTAGGTGTGGCTTTGTTGAAGGAAGGGTGTCACTGTGGAGGTGGGTTTTGAGACCCTTCTCCTAGCCACATGGGAGCCAATCTTCTCCTATTTGCCTTGGAACAAGATGTTGAATGCCCAGCTCCTCCTGCACCATGCCTGCCTGGATGCTGCCATGTTCCCATCTAAATGATAATGGACTGAACCTCTAAACCTGTAAGCCAGCCCCAATTAGATGTTGTCCTTATAAGAGTTGCTTTGGTCATGGTGTTTCTTCACAGCGATGGAAACCCTAAGACAGAAGTGCTCCAAAATTATTCTACAAGAACAAGATCCTATGAAAACCAAACTGCATAGGACACAAAGGCAGCCTCATGTTAATGGAGCTGCTTCAGTTTTCATTCCTCCACCAAGCTTAAGATTGTGTGTAAACATTTCTATGGCTTTCTACGCATTCAAACACAAACACTAACCATTAGCAGTGATGGCCAATTTAGACTTCTAGGACACACCATCCTTCCTGAGAGCCAGGAGGATTGCTGGCTTTATAGTCTCAGCATAGCCTGGCCCAGGGCAGGAAGCCTGGATTTGGCTACTGCAAAACCATTCAGAAGACTCAGCCCGGAAATGTCTAGTGGATTCTCCAAAGCCAGTCTCCGCATGAGAATACAGATGCATCTTTCGGGGACTTCTGAAGGATGATGAGTCACCGAGGTGGCTGCTTCTAAAAAAACTGATCACAGCCCATGGAGCTAGCAGAGTCCAGGCAAGGATGAAGACAAAGAGGCACTCACTAGAGAATTCCATGTGAGCAATGGCTCTCAACCTTCCTAATGTGGTGACCCTTTAATACAGTTCCTCATGCTGTGGTGACCCCCGACCATAAAATTATTCTGTTGCTACTTCATAACTATAATTTTGTTACTGCTATGAATTGTAATGCAAGTCTCTGATATATGACCCCCAAAAGGGTCGAGATTCATGGGTTGTGAACCTCTGCTCTAGAGCTTCCTGGGTTCCTCCACAAATTCCTGGAGAGCATAAAAAGAACTCAGCATTAAAATTGGGCCCCAAAATTGGTTTTGCTCCTGAATTAATTAGGTTTCCACATGTCTGTCTGATAGAGCGTCCCTATATCTTTAAAGACTTTATCATTTATTCATTTATTATGTATGTATATATATGACTGTGTATGTGCACATGCATTCAGATGCCTATAGAGGTCAGAAGAAGGTGTTAGATCCCCTGGAGCTAGAGTTACAGACAGTGGTGAATAGCTGGAAGTGGGTGCTGGGAACTGAACTCAAGTCCTCTAGAAGAACAGCAAGTGCCCTTAACTGCTAAGCCATCTCTCCAGACCCTTAATCTTTTTTAAATGACATTTTATATTTGTTCTTTGAAAAACTCATACAAGTATACAATGTATTTTGATCCTATCTCTTTGTCTTATTTAATCCCGAATAACAAATATAGTTATCCACATTTAACAGATGAGAGGCCTGAGGCTCAGAGAAGTTAATAAAGTGGAGCTGCCTCAGTCAGTAAAGTCCTTGCTGTGCAACCGTGAGAACCTGAGTGTGATCCCTAGACCCTATATATAGAAGCTGAGCATCATGGGCAATCCCAGTCCTGGGGAGGCAGGGACAGGAGGTTCCCTGGAGCTTGCTGGCCAGCAAGCCTAGCCAAATCTCTAAACTCTAGTTTAGTGAAAGACTCTGCCTCAAAAGAACGAAGTGGAAGGGGGATGGAGAGATGATTCAGTACCTTAGAGCACGTGGTGCTCTTGCAGAGGACCCAGGTTTAATTCTTAGCACCCACAAGATGGCTCACAAACATCTGTGACTCCAGTACTAGAGGATCTGATGGCCATTTCTGATCTCTGTGGGTACAAATATGCATGTAGGCAGGCATACATAAATACAGGCAAAATACTTGTACACGTAAAACAAAAATTTAAAACTCAAAAATAAAAGGAATGGTTGAAGAGGACACTGAACATGGACTCTGACTTCCACATACACACATGCATGAATACCCACATTCATGGCCCACAGAAACATATACACACATACAAAAAGAAAGAACTAAGGGGTGAAAAAGGTTTAGTGGTCAAGAGCACATAGTTCTTTTCTAGAGGACCCAAGTTTGCTTCTCAGCACCCAAATCAGGTGGCTCACAACTGTCTCTAACTCTTGGTTTTGGGGGAATCCAACATCTCTGGTCTCCTTGGACACCTGTACTCTTATGAGTACAATCACATGCGTGTGCACACACACAATTTAAAATAATATAAATCTTTAACAAGAAAGGAAGAAATAAAGAAAGAATGGAAGAAAGGAAAGAAGGAATGGAAGAAGAGAGGGAGGGAAAGAAGGAGGATGAAAAGCTTGCCTGAGGCCTCAAGAGTAGTCTGAACTCCCAGGAAACCTGTTCCTTAGAGAGTTGGAGCCTCCTACCAAGTCCTGTTTAGCTCCAAGAGTCCTTCTTCTTTGGACCACACCCCAGACCCATTATTTCTTTCTTTCTTTCTTTCTTTCTTTCTT
>NC_034606.1:50631994-50646879 GCF_900095145.1 Mus pahari | reverse complement strand
CTCCTCCTCTTCTTCTTCTTCTTCTTCTTCTTCTTCTTCTTCTTCTTCTTCTTCTTCTTCTTCTTCTTCTTCTTCTTCTTCTTCTTCTTTTTCATTAAAAGGGGGGCACTGGTCTCTGAGTTGAGACTCCTGAACTCCCTGCACTTGAAATTATTAAACTAAAGTGTGCCTCTGTCCACAATTGGTGAAACCAAAAAACAAAGAGGCCATTCTCTTGGAAATCATGTGTTTTCTTTTTATAGAGGTGCCTGTCCAGTTCCCAAGCTTTGTCTTTTAATATGGAGAAAGAAAATAAAAACCCAAAACACTGTAAAGCTGCCTCTCTGAGGCACATTTCAGTCTAGAAAATCTGGACTGTTGCAAACAAACGAGGTAGAGCCTCAGGGCCAGAGCCAGGTACCCACAGCCACCACATATGACCTGGAAAGACACTATGGAACCAGTAAGATACCTTAGGATATCCCAAGGAGAGCAGTAGGTGCAGATGAGAGAGGCACTCTCAATGCACAAGGCTGGTTTCTTCAAAATTATATCTGAGAACACTGGGTGGTCTCTTTCATACACATTCTGTCCATGACAATGGCTTGGCAGACTTAGTCCAACAAACTAGATGCTTGGAAATCACCTACTTTTCCATGTTCGTCAAAGGCTTCATAGAGACCATCTTCCCCAACCCACTCCTGACTCCCATACAAAGAGAGACAGCCCACAGATGATGCATAATCTACAATGTTTCATTTGGGGGTTGATCAGTCATCAGCAGAAACACTACTTGGGATTTTGAGTTTGATCTCTTCCATGCTGGTGATAATGCGATAGAAACACCCATTCTCAACGCCGGCCATCACCAGGGGAAACCACATGCTCCTGTGTGCTGAGTTGATAAGCCAGGACATTTAGTAGATTAAGCAACCCCATGATGTCTTTAAGCCACAGCGGGTGCTCTGCATGAGCCATTATTAAAGGTTAAAGAACATTTGTATTTGATGGTCTTGGTGACCAGGTTGGGGTGGGGACATCAGGCACCTTCAGGATGCTTAAAGTCTTCTGGCTAGGAATAAAGAATGATGAACGGGGCAGTGCTGGCGACCAGCGGTGACCACGGAAGGCAACTATGTGCTCCAGCTGAGCACAACAGATTAAACCAGAGAATCAGAACCAGGGTGTGGAAGGACTTGTCTCTCTGTGGAGGGACAGTGCTGGCCACAGTGGCTAGGAGGAGCACTGTGCCAGCACATCAGAAGCATGTGCGGGCCTTCCTGGAAAGTGGCTGTCAACAAATAGGCGCTCTCATCTCTGGGCCTGCAGACCTCCGAAAGGGGCGTTCACACTGCGGGGCTAGCCTAAGCTCTGCATTTCTTGGATCTGGGCTGAGCACCCCCCTGGTACGGAGGGAGGATACAGTCCAAAGGAGGAGGGGCCTCGGGTTCCCGGTGCCAGGACTCCGCCGCCAACACGGTGCCCTGGCCTGGCCCCTCTAGGGACCTAGAAGGCCTCACGCTCACACCTCGAGGGGGTACAGAGGGAGCAGAAGAGGCAAAAGTGCGCCCACGGCGCCCGCTGCCCTTGAAGATAACACACGACTCTCACGCTCCACCCCGGAAGCAGAGTCGCGGTAGACGTAGGGCGGGGCCTCTCGCGTCTGGGGGCGTGACTTCTAAGTAGCCTGTGCCGGAAATGAAGTCCAGGGTGCGGCAGGCTCGGCGGCCGCGGTTGGCAGCTGAGAGGCGGGGCCCTGTCTAGAGGCGGAGCCTTGCCCAGCTGGAGGTGGAGCCACTGGGCCACCATCTCCGACTTCCGGGGTCGCGGGCCATGCGGGCGGAGAGGAGCACAGAGTGGGCGGGCCCTGGGTCGGCCAGCTCTGAATGCAAATTTACGGCCTAGGTAGGCAGCGGCTCCGGGGCGAGGCCTGCGTGTGGGGCGGGGCCTAGGTATGTGGGCGGGACCTGGCGGAGCTTTCTACCAACCTTAATGCGGGCAGGCGGGAGGCGGAGCCTCTGCGCGCGTCCTAAATGAGTTTGCGCAGACTCAGGGCCCCGCTGCGTCCGTCGTCACGTGCAGCAGGCAGGCTCTCAGCCTGTCACTGTTGACCGTGGGGTTGGATTTCACTCGAGTCAGATTTTCGTTTAAGTCAGACTTTTCTGTTCTGAAAGCGTAAACCTTGACAAGGAGGAAGAAAACGGGAAACCCTCAAGCACCTCGGGAGATTTTTCCTTTTTTGAGGCTGTATACGTGATATAAAGATTCTTGCGTAATTGCAATAACACTTGTAAATACCTTAAAAATATCCAGTTCTTGATCTGGGGGTGTAGTTCAGTTGGTAGAGTCCTTTCCTAGCAGACAGGAGACCTTGGATTCCGTTCTAGTATCAAACAAACAAAAACTTGATAATTTTCCAACTCAAAAATAACACATTACTGGAGAAAAATTTGAAAGCTGAAAAGAATTTTTAATAACCTGATCAATAAGCCAGGTAGTGGCACACCCCTTTAATCCCAGCACTTGGTAGGTAGAGGCAGGTGAATCTCTGCATTTGAGACCAGCCTGGTATACAGAGTGAGTTCCAGGACAGTCAGGGTTGTGTAGAGAAACCTTGTTTCAAAAAAACAAACAAAAACTCTGATTATTTAAGATCACTAGTGTTAACATTTTGACATGTTTCTATTTTTACAATTCTATGTATATTTGAAACAGAAATAGGGTCAATACTGTACAGTACTACCTCATCCTTTGTCTTTTTGTGGCTGGTGTTGCTGTGAGCGTCCGACCATAGCCCTATTTGTGGCCACACACAACCCTAGATGGGGAACCCCTTTGTTATTTAACCCTCATCTCATTATTGGGTCTTGGCTTTGTCAGTTTCATCTCTTCCTTTCCTCTGGACTGTGACATGCCTGGATGTGGAGTGTTAATTGTCAAATGTGCAAATTCTAGGCTGTCTTGTTTCCATCTCTTTTGAATTTTTTACATTTAAAAGGTAACAAATATTTCAGAAAGTGATAAGTCACTTGTAGCCAAATATATATACATATATACATACATACACACACATATATCATATATATGATATACATATAATTTCATATATATGATATATGTGATATATATATATATATATATATATATGAATGATACTCAAGATACTCATTGTGGCCAATATACAGGGGGGAAAAGACAAATCAAATTCATAAAACACTTCACATTAAGGTCACATGTACAGAAAAAAAAGCACAAACAATTTGAAAAAGTGGAAAAAATTTAAAAAGTATTGGCAAGTATGTGGAGAATCTGGAACCTTTTCACATTGCTGGTAGGAATGAAAAATGATGTAGCTGCTACAGAAACCCTTATGGAAAAAGTCAGGGCTACCACGTGGCCGGCAATTTGGCTTGTCAGTATGTATCCAAGGACTTGAAAGCAGGAATGCTGCCAGGCTGCTATGCACTCCTGCTCCAAGGAGAGGAAAGGTGGAAATTCTAGAAACAGCCCCAAAGGGTCATGGATGGGTCAGTGAGTGAAGCTGATAGCATAAATACAAACAAAGGGGCATGGTCAGGCTTAGAAAGGAATCAAGTTCTCCAATCAGCTACAGACAGAATTGCACCCTGAAAACAGCGCCAGGTGAAGAAAGCTCGACACAAAGTACCCAGTCATGACACCTGTTCACCAACAGTCCCACAGGCGAGCCCACAGACAGAACTTTCCACAGGCGAGCCCATAGACAGGAGAATGGCGTTACCAGGCTCTGAGACCAGAGGTGTGGAGTTCTTACTGACCAGATGACTTCAGTTTGAAGGTGTGGGAATGGATGCTGATGGCTGCATAGCAAGGGGTGCATGCCTAATGCTGTGGAAACAGTACATTAAAAAAAAAAAAAAAAGCTTATAAATATTCATGAGGAAGTCTGAGGATGACTTTCATGGGTGTCTCCTTCCACCTCATTGAGATAGGGCAGCTCATTTCTGCAGAGCTGACCCGTGTGCTTGCGGCTGATTCTCCCATTTCCGACTCCCATCTCGCTGAAATGCTGAGGTTAGAGACACGCCTGATGTAAATCAGACTTTTTCTGTGGGTCCCAGGGGTGAAATTCAAGTTGGCAAACTTGGGTGTCAAACACCTTTACCTCCTGAGCCCTTTAGCCAGCCTCCTCAATAATATCCGTTACAAATATTTTAACACCCCCTAAAGGCATTTTGGGGGAGGGAAGACTTTTTGGTGTGTGTGTGTGTGTGTGTGTGTGTGTGTGTGTGTGTGTGTGTGTGTACGTGTTTTTGCATTCATGGAGGACAGAGTCAGACTTCAAGTGAATTCTTCAATTTTTCCCACCTTTTTTTTTTTTTTTTTTTTTTTTTGAGATTGTTTTTTTTATTTTGCCCTGGCTGTCCGAAGCTTTGCAATGTAATGAGGTCCCATCCATTTATCATCTATCAATCATTTCTATATACTAAAAACCAAAGGAAAAACAGCTATGAATTTGATTTTTTTTTTTTTTTTGAGAGAGAGAGAGAGTCTCTCATTGAACCTGGAGCTTAACTTTTGGATTAGACTGGCTGACCAGCAAGCCCAAGGAATCCTTCTCTCTCTGCCTTCACAGTACTAGATTATATGCTAAACCGTGGGGGAGGGATAGGGTCTTTTTCTCAGATGCTAATCCCACTACATAAATCTCAGGCCCATTGAGGTGCCCCTCCGGGTGGCTGGTGATGGCTTCATTCAGGCTTCTCTGAAATAATCTCCAAGCAGGAAAGCAAGCCTGGTTTGGAAAAGCAGTAAATCATTGGTGATCTTTATCTGAACTTGATCTTTTCTGTTTGAACCACCAACTGCCAACATACACACATGCACACACACACACAAACACACACACACACACACACACACACACACACTTCTCTAAACACCATGCATTTATTGCTGACAATTCTGATAAAATAACAAACAGAGCTACAAGTTGGAGAGGCCAACATTGTCAAGGCCTCCTCTATTTGTGGCACATACTTAGCCACTGTGACTATATGCCATGTTGTATTATCTTTGTCTTTACTAACAGGCAATAAAAAAAAAAAAAGTCTCATGTTTCAGTGTTTCTGCAGCACATTTTATGCCATCCACTGTTTGGATGTCTCTTATGTACCTCCTATACTTAATTCTTCACTGTTGGCTAGATGGGTGATCGACACACAGGCTGCAGTGAGCATCCTTGTGTGCCTCTAGAGAAGCTGTAAGTTCACAGAAAGCCAGACCATTCTTGTTCTGTTTTATTTTTTATTTTATTTTATTTTTTATGTGCATTTATATTTTAGCCTGCATGTGTGTCTGTGTGGGTGTCAGACCTCAGCGTTACAGACGGTTGTGAGCCGCCATGTGGGTGCTGGGAACTGACCCTGGGTCCTCTGGAAGAACAGTCGGTGCTCTTAACCGCTGAGCCATCTCTCCGAAGCTTATTTTGGTTTTCGAGACAGGGTTTCTCTGTGTAGCCTTGGCTGTCCTGGAACTCACTCTATAGAGCAGGCTGACCTCATAGACTCTATAGATCTGTCTGCCTCTGCCTCCTGAGTGCTGAGATTAAAGATGTGCATCACCTCACATGGTGAGAGTCAGGACTTTCAAAGCTCTTGAATGTATCATCACCCTGGTACCCAGGAAGGGGGAAAAAATGTTTGAGTAGCACAACATGTGACAGGAGATTTTGTTTTGATTTATAAACGTTTTCTTTTTATGTGTATGGATGTTTTGCTTGTATGTATGTATGTCCGTGCACCACATGTGTGTCTGGTGCCCACCGAGGTCAGAAGAGGGCATTGGATGCCCTGTAATTGAAGTTACATATGGTTGTAAACTGCCTTCTGGGTACTAGGAATCGAACCTGGGTCCTCTGGAAAAGCAGCCAATGCTCTTAACCACTGAGCTGTCTTTCTGGTCCATTTTGTTTTTAAGACAGGATTTTGCTATATTGCCTTGGTTGACCTGGAATCTCTGTATGGACCAGTCTGGCCTCAAACATGAAGGGATGCCCCTTCCTCTGCCTCCTCAGTGCTGGGTTTCCATGCTGGCTGATCAGGTGTGAAGCACCTCACTGTGAGGAGAGCTTTGGGAGCAGAAACAGCATGTTGGAGAATGGTCCTGTGTAGCGCTCTGCCTGCAGAGCCACCGTGGATCCGAACCGGAGCGCGGGAAATCCTGAAAAGAGGAACAGGGCTGCAAAGGAAAAATGGGGCTCTGTCTAAGCCATTCTGATCAAAACCCATATTTTATTGTTGGAACTGGCTTAAATACAAAGAAGAGTTCCCAGCATGCCCCAGAGTCTCNTGAAGTTGCCACGATGCTCTCGCGATGATGGGCAGTCCTGGCGGTGGCGGGCAGGTGTCCGATGGTGGGCGGTCCTGCGGTGGCGGCGGTCCGGCGACAGTGGGCGGTCCGGTGGCGGCGGTTCGGCGGTGGGCGGTTCTGCGACGGCGGGCGGTTCGAGGACGCTGTGTTCTGGCTGATTTGGTGCGCTCCAGCTGCTGTACTCTGGCGTCCCTGTAAAAGGCAGGACCCAACAGTCCTGCCTGAGGCTGTGGCCCACTGTGGACCCCTGCCAGCTTACCTTTGCCGAGCAGGTCCTGAAGACAGGTGGCCAAGGAGAATTGGGGGCTCTGAGCTTCAAAGAGCTTGGTGCCACTCCTTGCTGCTCCCAAGGCTGCTGAGCCTGTCACTGCTTGTCCCGATTGCTGTCAGTCAGGTAATGGGCTGGCTCTCAGGTCTAGCTTGTGCAGTGCTGTCCTACCTTCCCAGGTCTACCGAGTTCCTGCTCTCACTTGGAGGGTGGCAGAGGCAAATCTTGGCCATATCTTGGCTAGTGGGCAAGACCTCTAAAAGAGTGGATGTGGCCAGAAGGCAGCTTTCTTCATCACAGCAGCCACACATCACATCACCAACGGGTCCTATGAGACTGACTTGTGCCATCTGTCTAACATGACCATGAACAAAGCCCTGGGCATCTTAAGAACAAAGTATAGGCTAGCTTTCTTGCACCCTTGCTGGAGCACCCGTCCCTCTCACTGTAAAGCTTCCTCTGAGCAGGGACTAAGGCTCCCTGCCAACCCTCACCCCCACCCCCCAAAAACCCCTGTGGCCCTTGTCTGTCCCCAAATCCTCCGGCTTAGGACTTGAAGCAGGCTGATCGCTGCTTCTCCCTTTGGCCTCCTCAGCACCACTATTTCCTATCTCCCAGCAGTAACGCACCCAGTGCCAAAACTCTGCTAGAGAGAAAGAATCACTGGCATTTTCTTTGGAGGATGCTCTTCCTTCCCAGGGATCAGAATCCCAGCTCCTCCTAAGGATAACAATAGCAACTCAGGCCATTCTTGCTAGCTGTTCCCTCAGCCACCATATCCTCTAGGGAGCTCCCCCAGGATAATGGGAGCCACACGGATACTGATGGTTCTTCCTGCCTCCGTCACGCCAGCCTATCTTTGTATCGAGTCCCACCAGGCTGTGAGTTTCCTGAGAGAACAAGGAATGGCCTCAGTGTCCCCGGTGTCCAGCATAAGGCCTACTGCCTAGGTGTCCAGCTGTGGTCCAGGACCAGCCTGGGACTGGTAAAGACAGTGACTTGATAAGACACTTGATAAGCAAGTGGCTGAGTATAGACATCGAAAGCAACATGGCTCCCATATTAGTTCTGACCTCTCAATTTAAAATTCATGGTCATTTGGAAACAGCTTGAAATTTGAGATGCCATGGTGGGCCATGTAGGTCAGCTGTCATTCCTCAGGTACCATCCGCTCCGCTCTTTTTTTTTTTTTTTTTTTTTGTGGCAGGGTCTCTCACGGACCGGGAACTCACCAAGTAGGCTAGGCCAGCAGGGATTTGCTTAGTCTCTAATTCCCAGCAGGAAGATTACAGGCGGGCACTGCCACATCCAGTGTTTTTGTTTATTTAAGACCGGGGTCTTGCTCATTACGTGTCCCTGGCTGGCCTGGAACTTGCCATACAAACCAGGCTGTTCTCAGACTCACATCCACCTGCCCCTGTCTGAAAGCTGAGAGGAAGACGAGTGTGTACCGCCATGCTCAGGTAACACACGGCTTCGTGTGTGGGTTCTGGAGATAGAGCTCATGTCCTTGTGCTTACAAGGCAAGCGCTTGACCCACTGGGCTCTCACCCCCAGCCCTCTGAGACAGGGTTAGCCTGGCTTGGGTGGTAGCACCTCCTTTACACAGAAAGAAATCATCGCCTTGCCTGTAACTTTTACTTTACCTGTTTCCTTGAGACTAGTTGCTTCCAACAGGCAAGAGGCCACCAGCTTATGACAGGAGAGCTTCAGGCTCATGATGACCATGTGGGGATACACACAGAAACACACACAGACACACACACACACACACACACACACACACACACACAGACACACACACACACACACACACACCATCTTTCGACATCTGGTACAGACAGCCAGGTCACATGAATTCAGACTCTGACTCTCGTTCTCACATAGACCTTCCTTCCTATAAGCCAGTGTCCTCTGCTGCCCTGTCCAGTCACAGCGTCTAGTCATGTTCCCACCTGGGTCATCCTCTGAGAATGGCCATGATGGAGGACACAGCGGACCCAGGGGACATTGGAAGAGTCACTTGCTCTCCTGGGGACCTGGAAAGCCAGTACCCATGGTAGGAATAGACCCTCCAAAGGACTCACCTTCTGATGGACACTTGTCTCCAACACACTGTGGACTCACGGCTTCCTGTCCAGAGTCTCTGGTGGCTCCCTGCTGTTCTTGAGTTTAGAGCCAAATTCCTTAGTGTGGCTGCAAAGGCTAGGCTAAGAAAAGGGAGGACAGGACAGGTGTTGCTGCCTTCAAAGAAGTAGCATCATAGCCCTTGGCAAAGTGTACTGGCTGGTTTTGTGTCAACTTGACACAGGCTGGAGTCATCACAGAGAAAGGAGCTTCAGTTGGGGAAATGCCTCCACGAGATCCAGCTGTAAGGCATTTTCTCAATTAGTGATGAAGGGGGAAGGGCCCCTTGTGGGTGGTGCCATCTCTGGGCTGGTAGTCCTGGTTCTATAAGAGAGCAGGCTGAGCAAGCCAGGGAAGGCAAGTCAGTAAAGAACATCCCTCTATGGCTTCTGCATCAGCTCCTGCTTCCTGACCTGCTTGAGTTCCAGTCCTGACTTCCTTTGGTGATGAATAGCAGTATGGAAGTGTAAGCTGAATAAACCTTTTCCTCCCCAACTTGCTTCATGGTCATGATGTTTGTGCAGGAATAGAAACCCTGACTAAGACACAAAGGGTGCGTCGGGCGGTGGTGGCGCACACCTTTAATCCCAGCACTCGAGAGGCAGAGGCAGGCAGATTTCTGAGTTTGAGGCCAGCCTGGTCTACAGAGTGAGTTCCAGGACAGCCAGGGCTACACAGAGAAACCCTGTCTCGAACCCCTCCCCCCCAAAAAAAAGACACAAAGGGTGGATGGGGGTGAGGAAGCCCATCTAAAGGGCAGTGGTGGTCAGAATAAAATAAGTCCCTCCTCCTCCACAGCCTCAGGCATTTGGACACTTGGTCCCTGTTGATGGTGCTGTTTGGAGGCAGTTTGGGAAGTTTAGCCTAGCTGACGGGATCCATGTTACTGAGATCTCTCTCTCTCTTTCTCCCTCCCCTCCCCTCCCCCCCTCTGCTTCCTGCCCCTGTGCTCTGCTTCATCACCAAGATAGATTCTTATCCTTCTAGAACCTTAAGCCAAAATCAATTCTTCCTTCTCTAAGTTGCTGTGGGTCATGGTGTTTTATCACAGCAACAGAAAAGGAGCCAATACAAGGGAACTCCGTCGGCAGGGCCCAGGAATAAGGTAAGGGACATTTAAAAAATGGATTGAGCACAATGTCCAGGCTCCAAAATGTATACTTCATGGACAAGGTTCCAGGAAGGGGAGACCCCATTCTCAAGTCCCATGGGACAAGCAGTGCCAGGAAAGAACAAGATTACGGATCTGACTCCTGGCCAGACTCTCTGCCACCAGAGATCTGGGGGCTGGGTGGCCTCTCCATGATGCCCTTCCTCACCGGCCCACCTTGGCCTTTCTTCCAGAGCCTGGCCCTGGCCCTGGCTGTAGCAGCAAGTCCATGGACATCATCCCAGAGCATGGTGCTCACAGGGTGCTGGCTGCCCCTGCCCTCCCCTCTGAACCTGTGGCTTCATGTGGATGCACAGGGACAGGTGAGGCAGACACCTGGAATCAGTGGCATCTGGTGGGTATCACCCACACAGCCACACAGACCTTCTACTTCCTGGTACCTCCAGAGGCTCAGGGGTGGGCACCTTCCTCCAGGCAAAAGGGAACCCAGAGGCGCGCGTGCACACACACACACACTTGGAAACACCTAATGTCATGACCTGTCCCCATCTGCTTCACCCATCCAATTCTACAATTAGTATTTCTGTTCTGAGTTCTGCTGAGCCCCCCGGGGGTGGGGGTCACAAGTTCCTGCCCCAGGGAGGAAGTGGGTAGGATCCCAGGACAGCAAGGATAGTTAAAACACTCTGGGACCAGAGCTGGGGCACGGGGTATGATGATGGTGGTGACTAAAACCAACCTGGGGCCTTCTCTCACCCCAAACACTTGCTCAGCACAGTAGGACAGCAACACAACCCCACCTACAAGAAGCCTAGATTTTAGTGTTCCTGTCCCTGGGCTTCAAGGCTAGGAGGCAGGTTCGATCTAGAAGTGCACCTGGAGACCGGAGGGCAAATTGCCTCATGGCTTAAGGGAAACTGAGGCTAAGATTTGTCCCAGGCCCCCTCTGCTCCCTGGCCAGCCGCTCCCCTGCCATGAGCCTGCCTTTCCCACGGGGCCGGGGCACTCCTGGCAGCCCAGAGGTCTCCTGGCACAAGGCGTGGAGGAGGAGTGCGGTGGAGGGCATCTGGCAGCTAGGGGTGCGGGGGGCTCCTGGCAGCAGGGGGACCCTGGGGGAGGGGGGCCTGGCAGGGGACGCTAGGGGCTCCCGGCGGCGGGCCGCCCGCCCAGACGCGCTGCCAGGCTGATTAGCATGGGCGAGGGGCGCTGGCGCAGGGGCGCCGCCGGCCGAGCTGGCACGTCCCGCGCGGGCCCAGCTGGCCGAGCCGAGACACAAAGCGCCTCAGACGGCGGCGGCGCTCGGCCATTCACGCGCTGGGGCGGCCGGGCGAGGGGTTCCCGCCGCCGGGGCGAAGAATAGCGCCTGGGCCAGGCGGGGCTTGGCCGCCCCGCGCTCCTGACCTTGAACCTTTGTGACTGGAGCGCATGCAAATCGCGGCGGGGCCGCGCCAAGCCCGGAGGGCGCTGCGCCTCCCGGTGTGTCCCTGGGAACAATGCGCCGCTGTCCCCGTGCGGTGCTGCGGGCTGGGAACGGCGCTGGCAGAGCCGCGAGGAATGCCGATGCGGACTTGCGCAGTGCCCGCGTGTGCGTGGCGGGCTGCGTGGGCTCCCGGTTCGGACTTTAGCCCACTCTCCGTCCAGTAGGCGGCTCAGCCTCGCGTGCTGATCGTGAGCAGATCCAACAGGTTTAAGACCAGGTCCCACGCCTGCTCTGCCCACTTTCCTTTAATAAGAATGATATTTTAAATCCTCCAATGATCAAGAAGAAGATAAAAACCCGGGACCAGAGCGATGGCTCAGCTGGTTATGGCATTTGCCACTAAACCTGGGGACCTGAGTTCCATCCTCGGGAATCCACAGAGTGGACTCCTGGAAGATGTTCTCGGACCTCCACATATTCACACCATGAACATTTGCACGCACATACTTATAAATGTGAAAAATAAAGACTGCTACCCACCTCACACAGAGAGGTCTTGGTGGGGTTGTGCCTATATTTTCTCTTTAGGGCGTCCCCTCTTAACATTCACTATCTTAATTTTGAGGCCCAGGTTACAGTCTTTTTGGACTGCTGGGGGAGGTCCCCATCACAGAAGTAACCTCTTGTTAACAGGTTTCCCAGTCCTTTAAGTGGCTGCACAGGAAACAAAGATCTCACCAGGAGTTGCAGGGCACAGCCCAGGAGGTTGTAGCATGGTCGCCTAGAAGCGCTACAGCACTTCTCCAGACTGTCTATTGTGGTCACATGACTAACTAGAGGAAGCCTGCCCTCTTGTTCATGGGCACACTCCTGGCTAAGAGATTCCAGCATGTTCCATTGGTTTGAAACCAAGCCTCAGCCCATCTCATCCTGCAAGTGACTAGTGACCCTTGTCTGTCCGAGTCTTGGTGTCCTTGTCTGGCAAGGGTCTGTGAACCCTGTCTCCCCTGCATTGCAGAGGTGCAGAGTGAGGGCAGGTTCCCTGGAGCTACCAGGCTGCTCTTGGTGTAAGGAGTTCTTGGTGTGACTTTACCCATTCATGGGAGTATATGCTGGAGCTCTGCTCTGCCATGACCAGGGTCCAATAGGAGCAAGAGATTAACAGATGTCCTTAAGTAGTCGCCTGTTTCCCCAGGTATTGAGCAAGGGGTTGTGTAGAAAGTTTGAGAACCCTAAGCTCGCTCTCTCTCTCTCTCTCTCTCTCTCTCTCTCTCTCTCTCCTATTTCTGTAATGAAAGAACATGACCAAGGCACCTTCTAGAAGAGTTTATTTGGGCTTTATGGTTTCAGAGAGCTAGAGTCCATGATGGTGGTTGAAGGCATGGCAGCGGGCACAGCTGAGAGCTCACATCTCAAAACCACAGTCAGGAGGCAGAGGGCACACTGCCAATGGCAAGAGGCCTTTGAAACCTCAAAGCCCACCCCCTCAGTGACACACGTCCAACAAGATCACACCTCCGAATCCTTTCCAAACAGTTCTACCAACTAGGGACCAAGGATTCATATGAGCCTTTGGGGACTATTCTCATTCAAACTGCCACATAGGGTCTCACTATCTGTGAGACAACTCTAGCTGTCCTGAAAATCCCTGTGTAGACCAGAAACAAACCAGACCGGCCTTAAGCTCACAGAGGTCTGCCTGCTTCTGCCACACAAGTGCTGGGATTAAAGGTGTGTTCCTCCACACATGGCCCTACTAGCTTCCTTCGAGGCAAATGACAGTGAAGGATCTCTCTCTATAAGGGCACAGGACAGGGTTTACATGTCACATCACCCTGAAGAGGGCACGCTGTCATTGGCTTCCTGTAGATGATCTTCTGAGGTCATCTTGGGGACAGCAATTATGAAAACCCCCTAAGCCGTGCATGGACCTCGCTGACCCTTGGAGCGTTCAGACTTTGTGAAGAGGATCACTTTGAGTAAGTAAGGAGGCATGGTGCAGTGGGAGAGCATCGTCAGCCATGGACGGTCCAGGAAGTTTCCTGCAAGGTTGAGTAGCTTCTACCAAGATACGAGAGAGTGGCCAGCACTCAGTCTGAGAGGAGAAAACGTCAAGGGAGCACACAGAGTGTTCCAGAGGAAGGAGCACTTGAGAAAAGAAGATCTTCAGGAAAGTGCTATACAACCCTAACCCTAACTGTACACCCCCAAGCCTAAGCTTAGCCCTAACCTTAATACTACAATGCCCCTAATCAGACTCTAGCCAAATCTATAACCCTAATCCTACATTTAGCCCAAGCACTGAAGCGAGGACGAAAAGTAATCACAAAAACCAATTTCTGACACCAACTGCACCTCATACCCTAATGCTGCATCAGTCTCTTTTGTTAATGCCAGCCCTAAGGCGAACCCTAGCTCTTACCATAATCATAACCCCAACCCTATGACACTCTGTGTTTACATCTAGACCTAATGCCAATCCTAACCCTAGCTCCAGCCTTACCTTAAACCTACAACTGGCCATACTACAATCCTAGCCATAACCCTTACCCAGCCTCCAAGCATAACCCTAACCCTAGCACTAACTGTAACCATCACATAAGCCAAGCCCTAACCCTATCCATAACCATAAACCTAGCATAAAACAAAGCTCCGCACCTGACCCAGGCACTGGCTCTAACCCTAACCCTAACCCTAAAACAAATTAAACGTAGCCCTAATTCTAAACCCAGTCCTAACCCTAACCCCCAAATTAAATCTTCAATCCCTATCGTTAAACACGGGGACTGAACGGTTGAATGCCTGAAGTTCTTACATAGGTACACTGAGTTATGTGACCTGGGGCAGCTCACAGGATCCTTAGGACTTTGGTAGTGCTGACATCATGGGCGGAACCCTGTGGAGGCAGCAAGAGGCTCTGGCAAGGCCTTGGCTTCCATGCCCAGCAGTGCAAACAAGGGTCTGTAAAGGCTGAGGGAAAGGGCAAGTTCAGGATAGGTAATGGGGAAAGAAGAGAACAGGTTCACTTCCCTCAGAGACATACATTCGATCTGAAGATTCTTGGCTTTTTCAACAGAAGGTGATGGCTCACCCCTCTGATCCCAGCACTCAGGAGGCAGAGGCAGACAGATCTCTGAGTTCAAGGCCAGCCTGGTCTACAGAGTGAGTTCCAGGATAGCCAGGGCTACACAGAGATACCTTGTTTTGAAAAACAAAAAAACGAACCAAGATTCTCAGCTTTGAGGAACAGCCGGCCTTTTGGGAGACAGGCAATGTGATTCTGACTCCCAAAGCCAAAGATGGAGGCCAGTGGAGGCTACATGGCAGTTTGTGGTCATGACTCTTCGTCCTTGTGATATGCTGCTATGGGGGACGTTTTATATAGGGGATTGCTAGGTGCTTATCTAGTTCGAGTGCCAGGTTAAGTACTCGCAGTAGGCACAGCCACGGGGGGGAACAGGAAGCCCCTGTACATGTGGCTGGAGACATGGGGTAGCCTGTCCCAAACTCTCAAGTCCTTTGTCATCTTAATAAAAGTGAATTGTGCCAGCACTCGGGAGGCAGAGGCAGGTAGATTTCTGAGTTCGAGGCCAGCCTGGTCTACAGAGTGAGTTCCAGGACAGCCAGGG